>NC_050075.1:61756094-62059576 GCF_009764565.3 Dermochelys coriacea | reverse complement strand
ACAGTTGAAATTGTGGCTCATACCCTCTAACATGTTGGACAGGAGAGATGCTCTGGCATAAAAAGGAAAGTAAACTGCATCCTACAAAGGGCTGCAGCAACTTACTTTCCCTCAGAAGCAAAAAGGGCCAGGGAAGAAACTGTCACAATTCTTTTAGTCATAATTTCTTCGATGGGCTGTTCCTAGGAACCAGCAGAGCTTCACCCCATCCTTTATGTGGGGGTAGGGGAGACATGGGTAAAAATAAATCCTAATGCAGCCTAAGGTAAACATGCTAGCTCAGGTGACACCAGTCATCTAGCCATTTGAGGCCTGATACTATAAACACACAGATTTGAATGGGTTTAGTGACAATAGCAAACCTTACTCTCAGTAGTACACATTCTCAGGATCACAGCTTAGTCTGCCGTGTTATCATACCACATTTGCAAAGCATCGGCAGTACCAATTTAGTCTCTGTACACACAATTTACTACTAGTACAGATTCTCTATCATCACATAACATTTGACCTGCCCTTTTTAGGATGTTTAATTTTCAAAACTTTACATTCAATATTTGAAACTGATCTTATAATAATAATTATTTGTGCTACAATAGTGACCAAGAGCACTGTACAAACACAGAGTCAGACACAGTACCTCCCTGAAGAGCTTACAGTCTAATTAAAGACAAGACAAATTAAGTACAACAAACTGTTGCCCCCTTTTTTTGACCCAAGCAGCAAGTCAAAGTTCAGGACTCCATAGGTATTCCAGCTGGGAGTAGAAATGAGTGTATTTCTTTGATACAATTTTGTTTAATGACAAAGAAAGTACGAAGTCCTGTATCTCTGAATGCACAAGGAACCAATCAAAAAGTGCAGCAGTTTCCCCAAGTCCTTTTAGCTAACATCAGATACAGCAAAAAGAAAAGGATTACTTGTGGCACCTTAGAGACTAACAAATTTATTAGAGCATAAGCTTTCGTGAGCTACAGCTCAAAGCTTATGCTCTAATAAATTTGTTAGTCTCTAAGGTGCCACAAGTACTCCTTTTCTTTTTGCGAATACAGACTAACACGGCTGCTACTCTGAAACCTATCAGATACAGCAGCTCTCTCTAGCTTTTTCCAGTCACACTGTGCTCACAGGCTCCTACTTAGCTTTCTTGCTTCCTTTTCTTTGCCCCTCTCTCCACTCTTTTTGTGACCTCAATCTCTGGGGGTTTTTGCTCCCACACACACCTACACAAAACAATACTCAGCCCAAAAAGCTCTTGGGCAGGTTCACACACACCTTTTGGTTTTGGTGGGGCTTATATTTACAGTTATATTAAAGGGTAAATTCACACCTATCAACCTCAGCTGGGGGTTTTAACCAACCTATAACAAGATTTTACCCACCTCATAAAAACAAACAGTAGGAAGGAAAGAGGAAGGGAGCAAAAGGGAAACAAGAAACTCAGGACAGGTCTACACTTAAAAAGCTGCATCAGCACAGTTGTAGCACTTAAGTGAAGAGGTTTCTACGCCGATGGAAGAGCTTCTCCCCTCAGCGTAGTTAATTCACCTCAAGACAATGCTGCCTCAACGGGGAGTTAGGTTGGTATAACCAGGTCGCTCAGGGATGCAGACTTTCCACACCCCTGTGTGACATAGTTATAATGATACAGGTCTGTAACGTAGACTTAAACTATGTTATCTGATTTTTTTTAATTCAGTTATACTTTTGGCCTTTACAACATCCCTTGGCAACAAGTTCTTCAAGTTGATTGTGCATTGTGTAAAGAAGTACTTTCTTAAGTTAATTTCATTGGGTGACCCCTGGTTCTTGCATTACATTAAGGGGTAATTACTTCATTTTTCACTTTCTTCACATCATTCAGGATTATAGACCGCTATCCTATTCCCACCCCTTTCTACACCACCTATTTGTCATCTCTTTTCTAAATTGAATAGTCTGTGTTTTTAATCAATCCCCTCATATGAAAGCTGTTTCCTACCCCTTGTCATTTTTGTTGCCCTTCTCTGTACTTTTTCCAATTCTAATCTATTTTGAGATAGAGTGAACAGAATTTTACACAGTATTCAAAGTGTGGGCATACCATGGATTTATATAGTGGCCTTATGATATTTTTTCTGTCTTATCTGTCCCTTTCCTAATGGTTCCTAACTTAGCTCTTTTGACTGCTGCTGCACATAGAGCAGATCATAGAATCATAGGATTAGAAGGGACCTTGAGAGGTCTTCTAGCCCAGTTTCTAGAGAACTATCTATGATGACTCCACAATCTCTTTCTCGAGTGGTAACAGCTTATTTTGAACCCAAACATTTTGTATGTACAGTTGGGATTATGTTTTCCAAAGTGCATTACTTTTCAGTGTTGACCAACCTTTATACATATTAAGCAGAAGTCATGAACCTAAACTAAAGGAAGTATTTATACAAGCAAAATAGACTTATGCAAATTCCTTTAGGGATCAATTCAAAGCATACAGTGATATTTAAAAGTCAACATTTACCGCACCAGTCTTGAGATTATATAATTTTTCCTACTGTAAGTGCATGAAAATAAGGCTCCACCTTACTCCTTTTGAATTCAGTTCTAAAACTTCAATTTTCCTTAGCAGAGGCAAGATTAGGCCAATGTTGTGGCATTTTAGAAGCCACATTGTGGTAATTTAATACGTTTTGACATTAACACTGATGACTAAATAAGCACAACCTTCCCCCCATCTATAAATCACATTTGTTAATATAATACATATTCAGCACAGAATTTGATTCAATTTGCTTGACTTTAAAAATCCAGCTTTCATAAGCATTAATGGAGTTGTATGGCTAAAGCTCCAATGACTGAACTGAGAATATACAGTACCTAATAAAAAAAAATAAGTTCAATTCACTGAGATATTCTCAACTCAACAATTTATACTCTTGTGTTTCATAGATCCTGAACTGTTTTTTGTTTTTTTCAAACAAGAGGAAGAGAAGCAATCTAGATTGTTCCCTTAAAATTAATTACTTTGAACAACCAGCTCAAAGGAAAAGTGTTCTTCTGCCAACTTAACATCTGAGTACCATAGGGCAGAATTTGACCTGTGCAGATTTCCAGGTTTTCAAATCTAAACTTTTTTTCCGTGTTTTTGTTACTGTTTTAAAAATATTTGAATTGTATTTATCTGGTGTTGAATTTAATATCTTAAAATGCTGTACAAAATTAAAATTGCTTGGCACTGGGGAGTTTATATGCATAAATATGTTTAAAAATAATAAAATGAAAGTGTTCTATGTATAGGATTCCTACAGGATTTTGTTAATAGTTATTCCATTGGGAATTGGGAAAGTCACCAAGAATGTGTTCTTATTTTTCAGTCATTATTAAATATTTAATAATGTATTAGGATACTGCCAATCTTTGACTTGTCCAATAGCCTAAAGCAGATAGAAGTATGACTAGGGAAATCTATGAAGTATGATTTAATTAAGACCCTCTTTAGTTAGTTTTGACAGTTTTATAAATATTTAGTGTTTGTCAACTTCTGTCTCAGATTTATACCTGTTTTTAAAAAGAGCTCTCTAGCTAAAGGGTAGTCTGTGCTTCACTACCACGGATAGACTAAGAAAATCATGCCAGTACAAAGGTCTGAGGTATTCTAGATGGACCCAATTTAGCAAGGGTTTAACAAAGCACATGAATTAAAGTAAATGGAGCTAATTTGTTGCAGGTAAGGGCATGAGTCTAGCCCAGAGTAAGATACTAGTCAACATGAGTAAAAATATCAGAATCCAAACCTCTGTATTAGTGTTTTCATTAGAATGAAATTCTTTCCCCCACTCCTGTCTCTATTTTTTCCTCTTTGTCCTATTTTCTCCACTGGATTATTTCTCTCTGTGCCTCCTCTTTTCTTCTTTTTGAGTAAGATTTTTGAACCCATGATGTAGATGAGGATTTGAATTCAAGCAACCCTAAAAAACAGATTTATCTGCCATGCCATTGCTAATTGACAACATAATTGTCTATTTACTTCAGAGAAGTTGCCTGTTGGGAGAGGGGAGGCGCCAAGTTTTGCTTTGATGTCAAATTAGCAATTAGCAGTTTTTTGTGAAATAATTATGTTTACTTTAATAACAAACATGGATTCTTTTTTTTCCAAAGATAAAATCTTGCTCCTCTTCTGGCTTTTCAATGGCACTTAAACAATACCTTTGCAAGTTCACATGTATATTTAGTTAAGAGTTCCCAGAAACCCACTCATTTGGATCTAATACTGTTCTCCTTGCCCTCTGCCAGACTCTCTGTTCACCAAACTAGTTATTCCCATTTCAGTTATGGAAAATAAAGACAGAACTAAAAGCTTTTATGATTCAAGGCCAGAATCTCCTCTCACACCAATGTTACCCCATTGGTTCCTCAATTTGAGTGGTTTAAGGGAGAGGAGACTCATGTCCCCCAGACTTTAAAATAAGTTGAATAAAACAAGTTTTATGTCTATGTTTGTTATATTAAGATATTAGACTTTTTGAGATCTGGTATGTTATCAAAATGATTAAATCTCTGTACAAGAAAATAAATCCTGGAAAACACTTGGAAATAAAGCCCCAAAACAAATCAAACCCAAAGAAGTTTTAGGTTCTCTTTTTCCAAGAACTTCCAAATTTGAAACCTTTCTGTGAGCTTGAGTATTATTTCCTTAAAGGTGAGCAAGTGGTGGTGTGACTAAATTGAGCAAAGCATCCAGAAGGAAGACTTAACTGGCTGCTTGAGGACTTCTTATGTGGTAGAAGCTGCTCCCTTTCCTGCCTCTCTCCCTACTGTTTCTGTGTCTTACCAAGCCCCACAGTGGCCAGAATGTAGTGTACTGAGGCAACTGAATATAAAGCAGCTTGGGAATGGCCCTGGGATTGAAGGCACACAAAAATGGTCTTTTTTGAGATGCATCTGAAGAAGTGGGTTTTTTACCCATGAAAGCTTATGACCAATAAATCTGTTAGGCCATGTCTACACTACAAAAGTAGTCTGATTTTACAGGAGTCAATTTTTGGGAATGGATTGTATAAAGCTGAGTGCATGCGTCCACACTAAGCACATTAATTCGGTGGTGTGTGTCCACAGTAACGTGGCAAGCATTGACATTCCAAGCGGTGCACTGTGGGTAGCTATCCCACAGTTCCCACAGTCACCACTGCCCATTGGAATTCTGGGCTGAGCTCCCAATGCCTGATGGGGCCAAAAATTTGTTGCAGGTGGTTATTGGTAAATGTCGTCAGTCAACCCTCCCTCCCTCTGTGAAAGCAATGGCAGACAATCATTTTGCGCCCCCTTTCCCTGTATTGCCCAAGCAGATGCCATTGCACGGCAAGCATGGAACCCATTCAGCTCACACAGCAGTTATGACCATTGTAAACACCTCACGCATTATTATGCAGTTTTTGCAGAACCAACACCTGAAAAACCAGGCGAGAAGGCGACGGCAGCGCAGTGATGAGGACATGAACACAGATTTATCTAAAACCACAGTCCCCGGCAATTTGGAGATCATGGTGTTACTGGGGCAGGCTCATGCCGTGGAACACCGATTCTGGGCCCGGGAAACAAGCACAGAGTGGTGGGGACCACGTAGTGTTGCAGGTTTGGGATGATTCCCAGTGGCTCCAAAACTTTCGCATGTATAAGGATGCTTTCATGGAACTTTGTGACTTGCTTTCCCCTGTCCTGAAGCACACGAATACCAAGATGAAAGCAGTCCTCACAGTTCACAAGTGATTGGCAATAGCCCTGTGGAAGCTTGCAATGCCAGGCAGCTACTGGTCAGTCAGTAATCAATTTGGAGTGGGAAAATCTACTATGGCGGTTGCTGTGATGCAAGTAGCCAACACAATCATTGAACTCCTTCTATCAAGGATAGTGACTCTGGGAAATGTGCAGGTCATAATAGATGGCTTTGCTGCAATGGATTCCCTAACTGTGGTGGGGCTATAGACGGAATGCATATCCCTATCTTGGGACCGGACCACCAGGGCAGCCAGTGCATAAACCGCAAGGGGTACTTTTCAATGGTGTTGCAAGCACTGGTGGATCACAAGGGATGTTTCACCAACATCAGTGTGGGATGGCCAGGAAAGATTCATGACACTCGTGTCTTCAGGAACTCTGGTCTCTTTAAACAGCTGCAGGAAGGGATTTACTTCCCTGACCAGAAAATAACTGTTGGGGATGTTGAAATGCCTATAGTTATCCTTGGGGACCCAGCCTACCCCTTAATGCCCTGGCTCATGAAGCCATACACAGGCACCCTGGACAGTAGTAAGGAGCTGTTCAACTATAGGCTGAGCAAGTGCAGAATGGTGGATGTTTAAAGGGTCACTGGTGCAGTTTACTGACTCAGACCTCAGCAAAATCAATATTTCCATTGTTATTGCTGATTGCTGTGTGCTCCACAATCTTTGTGAGTGTAAGGGGGAGATGTTTATGGTGGGGTGGGAGGTTGAGGCAAATCGTCTGGCCGCTGAATACATGCAGCCAGACACCAGGACGGTTAGAAGAGCACAGCAGGAAGCGCTGCGCATCAGAGAAGCTTTGAAAATCAGTTTCATGACTGGCCAGGGTACTGTGTGACACTTCTGTTTGTTACTCCTTGATGAAAACCTGACCCCTTGGTTGCCTCTAAATTTCCTGTAAGCCCCACTTTGATCACAGCTTGGTTGCAAAGGAAAAAAAGTCACTATCATTTAAAAAAACATGTATTCTTTATTCATTGATTACAAAAATAGGGAGATAACTCACAAGGTAGCCTGGGTGGGGTGTGGGAGGAGGATAGGAGGGAAGGAAAAGACCACTTCAAAATTTGTTGAATGACAGCCTTCTGTTGCTTGGACTGTCCACTGGGGTGGAGTGGTTGGGTGCGCAGAGCCTCCCTGACCCCGCATTCTTGGGCGTCTGGGTGAGAAGGCTATTGAACTTGGGGAGGAAGGAGGACGGTTAAACAGGGGCTGCAGCAGCAGTCTGTGATCCAGCTGCCATTCATGAACCTCCACCAGACGCCGGAGCATGTCCGTTTGATCCCGCAGTAGCCCCAACGTTGCATCATGCCTCCTCTGATCTTCCTGCTGCCACCTCTCCTCACGTTCAATAGGCCGCTTTCCTGTTCTCTGCTATTGTGACCCTCCGTACATTCTGCTGATCTCTGTCAGTGCCGGACGACTGCATGAGCTCAGAGAACATTTCATCGCAAGTGTGTTTTTTTTTGCCACCTTATCTGAGATAGCCTTTGGGACGGAGGAG
Source organism: Dermochelys coriacea (assembly GCF_009764565.3). NCBI lineage: Eukaryota > Metazoa > Chordata > Testudines > Dermochelyidae > Dermochelys > Dermochelys coriacea. Next base: position 62,052,313 of record NC_050075.1, on the reverse strand, counting down.
GGAGTCTTGAAACATTTGCAGCTGCTGGAGGAAAAAAAGGAGTGAAGTATTTAAAAAGATAGATTTTACAGAACAATGGCTTACTCTTTCACGGTGAACAACAATATTCACATTACATAGTACATGTGATTGTGATACAAGGTCACATTTTGCATCTTATATTGAGTGCCTGTGGCTTTGGTGTTAGAGATCACAAACACAGTGCCGGGCAACAGAATTCGGCTTGCAGGTGGCCATGGTAAGCCATAGTCTTTTGCCTTATGCAACCTTCATAACAGCAGCACCCCGCACTTCTCCCATACCAAGCAAAGAACTCAGGTTGGCCATTTAGTGCTGTAGTTTTCCTGTTAACATGCAGCAGCAGAAACCAAACTAACCCCCCCCCATCCAATTTTCTGGGATGATCACTTTACCCCTCACCCCACCACGTGGCTGGTATCAGGGAAGATCCCTGCTAGCCAAACGCAAACAGCTCAGCGCCAATGCCCCCCCCACCACCACGTGGCTAACTGCAGGGAGGATTTCTTTTCAGCCATACGCAAACAGCCCAGTAGGAACGGCCACCTCTGAATGTCCCCTTAATTAAATTCCCCTATTTCAACCAGGTTACCATGAACAATATCACTCTCCTGAGGATAACACAGAAAGATAAAAAATGGATGTTGCTTGAATGCCAGCAAACACTGGGACCATACGCTGCCAGGCTTTGTCATGCAATGATACCGGATTACTTGCTACTAGCATGGCGTGGTAAAGTGTCCTACCTTGGAGGACAGAATAAGGCTGCTGTCCCCAGAAACCTTCCACAAAGGCTTTTAGAGTACCTCCAGGAGAGCTTCATGGAGATGTCCCTGGAGGATTTCCGCTCCATCCCCAGACTTTTCCAGTAGCTGTACTGGTCATGAATTTATCCCAAGTCCTCAGGGTTACTTAATCATTAAAAAAATGTTTGCTTTTACAACATGTACTATATTTAAAAAGGTACACTCACCAGACGTCCCTTCTCCGGCTTGGTAGGGTATTTCAGTCAGGGTGATAAAAAGATCCTGGCTGTTGGGAAGAACGGTGTGCTGTGTGCTCTCCTTAAGCTCGTCCTCCTCCTCCTTATCTTCCCTGTAGGCAAAATCCTCAACCATGGCAGAGAGTACCCCATCATCGGAGTCCATGGACAGGGGTGGGGTAGTGGTGGTGGCCCTCCCGAATTGCATGCAGCTCAGCGTAGAAGCAGTATGTCAGGGGCTCTGTCCAGGAGAGTCCGTTTGATTCTTTGGTTTTCTGGTATGCTTGTCTGAGCTCCTTAAGTTTCATGCGGCACTGTGTTGCGTCCCTGCAGTAGCCTCTGTCTCTCATGGGCTCAGAGATTTTTTTAAATGTTTTGGCATTTTGTCTTTTGGAACGTAGTTCTGATAGCACAGATTTGTCTCCCCATACAGCGATCAGATCCAGTACCTCCCATTCAGTCCATGCTGGAGCTCTTTTGATTCTGGGACTGCATGGTCACCTGTGCTGATGACTCTGCATGGCCGCCTGTGCTGATGAGCGCGCCTGGCCAAACAGAAAATGAGATTCAAAAGTTCCAGGGGCTTTTCCTGTACACCTGGCCAGTGCATCTGAGTACAGAGCGCTGTCCAGAACGGTCACAATGGTGCACTGTGGAATAGCTCCCAGAGGCCAATTGCATCCACACTAACCCTAATTCGAAATGGTGATGTTGATTTCAGCGCTAATCCCCTCGTTGGGGAGGAGTATAGAAATAGGTTTAAGAGCCCTTTATGTCGGAAAAAAATGGCTTTGTTGTGTAGATGGGTGCAGGCTTAATTTGATTTAAAGCTGCTAAATCAGACAAACTCGTAGTGTAGACCAGGCCTTAGTCTTTAAGGTGCCACCGGACTCCTTGTTGTTTTTGCTATTACCAGAGTATCCAGCCTTCTGGGTTTTTTTAGAATTTTTAAGGTGACCACGTGTACAGACTAGGTTTTGCAAGGAGATTAGTACCCTCAAGGCACTGGGATCTGAGATCTCTCAGGACCTAGTACCAGAAATTCAGCACCTCATTGGATTGTGTCCTTCATTACTGTATGTTTTCCCCCCTCGCACCAGGCATGATAACCTTCTGGCAACAATCTAGAACAATGAGGCAACTAGTGTGGGATTGAAATGGGGTTTGCTTACCATTCTGGCATCTCCTCAGCCAGTCTTGGGAATTAGTTCTGTGGTTGAGTGCACCCCCTTTGGGTGGTTGTATTGCTGCCTTGATTCTCACACTTGGACCCCATCTCTCCAAGGACTGCGGTGTCCTTTTCAGTGACACAGCCCTCAGGCCGTGCCACACACTGTGCTCCCCCCTTCTGGGGGACCTGCAGTCCACTATTGAGCCACTTCCTGCCAGTGGCAAACTGCAGGCCACGGTCTAGCCATTGCCCACATTGCTCCAGCACCCTCTTTACCCTTGTATCAGGGCCTCCCTCTGCAACCCCCCTGGCAGCCAGCCAGGAGATGTCTCTGGCTTCCTTGCCCCTGCTTGCAGCACTGCTCTGTCCAGGGTGCTGGCAGTTTTCTTGGCCCTTCAGGGACACAGTCTTTCCTCCCTGGGCTTCCAGCAGAGAACTGCTTTCCTCAACTTTGCAGCTCCCTTTTTATATGGGCCTACTTGGCCCTGCTTGGCTGCATCCAGCACAGCCTCCTAGGGCTGTTTTAACCCCTTTTTTGCCAGTGAGGGGCAGCCACCCCCTCACAGGGATAAAATCTTCTTCCATTTATGGCTCACTAAGCAGGAGCATATGTTTCCTAGCCTCTTGGAGCTGACAAATGTCAGAAAAGTAACATTGTCTTGGTCTTAAAAGCAGCTCCAATACTAACCTGTCAGTCAGTCACTGAGCATTCTCAGCAAATTACATGCTCTTCTGTGGGATAATTGGGAAATGGTAGCTGTGTATATGATTGAGAGAGAGGGGAAGCTGGAAGCAATGTTCGCTCTAATGTTTTCCATCCATGTGCGGAATGAATTTTGTTATGTGCACCATATCGAGGTAATGTGCGGATGTGTGCCACCAGTAGAAAAAAAACCCTAGATATAATATATATTTTTCTAAAAGTTACCATAGGGATAATTACTCCAATCAGGACATGTTGGGCATTTTAGAACTCATTATTTAAAGATTTAAATGTAAGAGAGAAATAAAAATTATGAAATGCATAGACCAGTCAAAAAACTGAAATAAACACACTTTGAAAGAAGTATCAGAAAGTAACAACAATAATACAAGTATCTGTTGGGAGGTGAGTATGAGAGAGAAACAGAAAGACAGCATGTGTGTGTGTGTGAAAGAGAGAGAAAGAGAAAGACAGACAGACAGAGCTCCTTTAAGTATGCTTCCCTTTCAAATAAATTCACACTCACCAGTCTGAAACCTGCTTGTTCAGACACAGTAGAGTAGCCTCCAGCAAGCTCCCTCCGTCCTGAGCCCGGTTGCCCCCCCCCCCGTGGAGATGGGGTACCCTGACATGAGTGACCCCTCCTTCCCCCCACTCTGCACAGCGAGCGGGAGGCTAGCAGCTGGCCAGGGTCTCCAAGGCAGAGGGCAGGAGCAGTGCAGCACTGGGTCCGGGGGCCCTTGACAGACTTCTGGGCAGCCACGCAGTTTAGAGGGAACTTAGGCTGGGACTGTTTGTGTTAGTATTTGTGTGGAGAAGATGGCAGCTTGAATATGATAAGAGAGAACAGAAGTGTATGAATAACAGGAGTCATGTCTAGAAGTTTAGGAGGAGAAGACGACTGATGGGTGGGATTTATGTAATTCATATGCATATTTAATATAATTTTTCCTCAGGTTTTCTGCTGAGCCCAGTAGGCAAGTCTGATGGAAGGGGACAGAGAACCAGGATGCATAGCCAGGTGTGAGGGGAGCTCAGGAGAAATGGGTGTGTATGTGGGGGGAGAGGAATAATGGGAGAAATAGCATAAAATAGAAGGCTAGCATGCAAACTGAGGGTCTGGGTGAGAACCATGGAGTTGAGCTATATTAACAATGTTTGGTACAGTGACCAAAAATATATTATATATTTTAAATAGTTTAACCCAAAACAGTTTTTTTTTAAATTCAGCAAGAGTAAAAAAAAATCCTTTTAGATTAAGTGTATCTGATCAAAAACTAAGTGTTTCATTTTGTTTTAGCTTTTTAACCTTTTAAAAATATTAATATTTTTTAAAAATTCAGTGAGAATGTGTTTTGATTCAAAAGCTTAAATGTTTTATTTTCCAACTGTCAAAATAGACATTTAAATTTCTTCTGATTTTTGGTTTCTAGATTAAATTATTTGGTGAATTTGACACAAATTTGTGAAACGTTTTGGTCGAACCACATCTGCATTTTTCAGTGAAAAAAAAGCCTAGAGAATGTTGCCCAGGTCTAGCTGATGCTTCCAGTTTCTTTTGCCCATTGCCATATTGGGAAGAATTCAATAAAGGTGTACTGTTCGTGGAAACTTCATGCACTCTTTAATCTAATTTGAGAATCTAAAAGGGCCTGAAGAACAAATAATATTTAAAAAACAAAGCCTAAGCTTTTTTAAAAGAAAAAAAAAGTGACTTCATAAATGTCAGTGCAGCTTAGTTGTTTACTCCCTCTGAACCATATAATATAATTATATTTTTAAATGAAGGAATATTGAAGCAAGAAGAAAATCCAGCAGTTTCTCCTGACCCCATAAAACATTTGAGTTTTGTGATACATTATAACTTCACCAGAAATTCCAGGTAGAGTGCATGCGTTACCTTTTAGTATGGCCTAGGTATTCCATTATTCTTTTTCAGTTCTCTTTTATATCTCCAAATAAGGATTTCCAGCTGTACTATACATACCTATTGTATAAAGTATACTTGTTCAGTACAAAGCACAATTACTCATTTAAATAGGTCTATCAATCATTACAGTTGGTCATTTGGCACATAATATGAGCTTGTATTCATTTTTCATTTTTTTTCCTTTTGTCAAGTATGAATTTCAAAATGTTTCACTGTCAAACAGGTCTGTTACATAACCAGTGCAATATGCTATATTGTTTATTTATCAGACTTAATGTAATGGGATCCCTTGACAAGTACATTGATGAAGAAGTGAAAGCCATTTTCAAAATGCTAAAATAAATTTAAAGTAAGCCTTCTGTAGCTAATACTTTTCATGCTTCCTATAATGCATAAAAATATGAACTACTTCAAAATGTAATAACTTAGAGCAAGTCACAGATTTTGTAAGAGTCAGTGAAAAGCCTTGCTATAAAGCTTCTTAATCACAAAAAAGTGATATTATAAGCTAAAGCTCTCATATGCTGATTCACAGATGTAGTTACTACTACTGACTTGCAATTCTTTGTTGCTTGGTAAAAGGTAGGAGCAGCAACCAGATTTGAGTAAAATGGTGATACCACAACTAAGACAACTATTTATGAAAAACAATTCCCTTCCTGCAGTGATATATAATTGTTCATCCAATTTCATGGGGAAACAAGGTCTTTTTCTTTTTTCTTACTAAATCCAGAAACAGACAAAATTATGAACCTTCTGCTAAAAAAAAGGAATAGCTAAAAATGTGCATTTCTACATGCAACTGGGGGTGGAGGTCTTCAGAAGTTCTGTTTGTGTGTTACATTTTAATATTCCACATTCACATGTGTTTTTTCTATTTGCCAAATACAGTTAGGTTCTCATATCTGCCAGATATAATCAGTGTCTAACCCATGGCCCTACATGGGTCTCTAATTATGTGCTTTTTTCCTACCACCTGCTTCCACCCTCCTTGTTCACATCATTATAGTCTCATGTCCTTTTCTGTTTTAGACACAACATATACCATTATAGTTACTGAGATTAATAATTGATAGATGCAAAATTGTTGGTTAAAATTGCAAGCCAGAGTTTAGCCAAGAAATATGAAAAGAAAGTATAATTTACTGTGTAAGTGTATATACACACACACACGAATGTCACTATTCCCCATATCCTATTCTGAAAACGACAAATTGCAGTAACCTTGCAGGTAGGAATATATGCTTATCAGTATTTCATGCTATGCCTATCAATGAAAATAACACTATATTGTGACAAACTTTTTCAGCTGTGACTTAACATCTAGGTTGTGGAATTTCTCAGTGAACAAACCAGAATATGACATACCTTTGCTAAGAGACGTGGCACATGTCACAAAATGTGGTAGTCCCCATATTTTCATAATCATCTTACATTAAGTGTGTTCTCTTATACATTTCAAAATACACAACAAAAAAATTGAGAGGATTGGGGCCTGTTTTATGACACTGCCTGGGAATTTGCATAAACTACCCACCTCATGGATCACAGCACAGGATGGGAGGTCAGCCTTCATGGGAAAGTCACTCCCCTACCCATGTAGTTGGGTGGAAAATGGGTGAGCAGGCACAGGAAATGGGTGGATCCTTGACTCTGCCCCTAGCCCAAAAATACTGGTCCATGTGGCTGAGATGGCCCCTTACACAGATCAGACTGTAAAATTACAACACAACCCTAAGTAAAGCAAAAAGCATTTTAACCTACATTATTTCCTTGGACTGAATTGTAATTAGGTAACTATCTTTATTAGTATTAGACATTAAAGAAAGTCTCTGAGGAGGCTCACACAGCATTGTTTATTACAATAAATGTTTTTTTTTTCCTTTGTGTTCTGGAGAAACCAGAAGTCAATGGCAAGATTCCCATGGAGTTTGGTGGGAATTGCCCAAAATGGGGGAAAAAATTCTCCCTTTCCAGAATATTTGTGTATATAAGAATACTAGACATACTGAGAGGTCCAAATATGCATTTGGAAAACCAAAAGCAGAGCAGAGACTTCTTAATTTACAATATCTCAGTTCAAAATAAAGTAATAAGAAAAGAGAAGAAAGGAAAGCCTCTCATTAAATAAAAAACAAACCAATCCTGAAGTATTCTACAAAGTACCTCTAAGATGCAAATGCAGAGATGACAATAAAGGACCCCAACTATCATGTTTTAGTCATATAACACTTAATAGTTCTTTCCATCAGTAGATCTTAAAGTGTTTTACAAAGGAGGTCAATTATTCCCATCTTTGCAAGTGGGGAAATTGAGGCACAAAAAGAGGAAGTGACCCACCCATGGTCACTGAACAGGTCAGTGGTAGAGTCAGAAATAGAACCCAAGATTCCTGAGTCCCAGTTCAGTGCTCTGGCCACTGCAGAACACGGCCCATGTGAGATTAAGGGTTTAAGTTTGATGTAGCCCAAGACACTGAAGTAATTCTCTGTCTGGTGATTTTTGTCCCCATGATGTGTTTGATTGTTAAATCATCAGAAACAGTAAAGAAAGAAAATTCCAATTTTAAAACAAAGTCTGATAGAGAGTCACACATACATATGTGCACACAAAAGAGAACCCCCCCCCCCCCAAAAAAAAGTTGTTCGGAGCCATTGCAGCAGACTATTCCGTCAACTGAAATTACCTGCTTTGCTGTTGCTGCAATAACTGCTCTAAGCAGCATTACTAGGGAATTAATGTCTAACATTAAAAAAAAGCTACGGTACCCATACCGAATGCCAGCACTGAACATTCACTGTCCCCTTCTCTTCTTCCACTGCTAAAGATCATGAGTTACTATCAAGCCAACAATGTGCAGCTGGTGAGTCCATCTGTGCCTGTTAATTTCCAGCCAAAGCAGCCAAGCTTCCCCAGTAGAGAAAGGTTTCAGAGTAGCAGCCGTGTTCATCTGTATTTGCAAAAAGAAAAGGAGGACTTGTGGCACCTTAGCAACTAAGGTGCCACAAGTCCTCCTTTTCTTTTTCCCAGTAGAGAAAGTTCAGTAGTGGCTCAGATTCTGAGGAGAAGGGAGAAGTCAGAACTGCCTCTGAGCCAGGCAAGGAGAATAAATAATATTAGTTCCTGTGGATATGGACCAGTTATCTCCTTCTCTCTCCCCATCTCTCTCTCCTTTTTATAACCCTTTAAAAGTTGTATTCATTCAGTAGGTGAACCCTCTAAAATCTGGGAATTTAATCATGGTTCTGATCCAGTTCATTGAAGTCATTGAGAGCTTTGGCAGTGATATCTCTTCACACAAGATCAGGCCACATGCCTGCAATAATATGTCAACTCAATTTTTAAAACTCTGTGTAGGATTACAGATATGAAAGAAGCCTATTAGAACACAGTTTAATTATATCCCTCCTAGAACAGAAAAAGAATTAATCTGATTTTGTAGAACTACTTCCATTGATCTTAACCAATAGGTTTCACATGACAATGCCATTCCTTCTGCAGAAAAGACACTTGCTGGTTATCACTAATGTGCAAAATTCAAGAAGTTTGGTTGTGAAGTTTGGTTTAGCAGTACTCAAAATTCGGGCACTTATCCAGAATATCTGAAGCTGCTGATGTGGCAAAACAGGGCAGAAAGGTCATAAGAACAGATCCCTTTAAGGCTGGGAACATACAATGAAATTAAAAATTCTTGAAGTCTGAGGTCTTCCTATTGTGTTTCAGTGTTGCAATATTGGACTAATTTCATAGCAAATAATAAAACCCTGAGAAATTTCAGGGGAGATTTAAACTCAAAACGAGCTTGAGGATTTCCTACCCCCCTACACCATATATTTGACTTTTCATATCAGTAAACCATACAAAACCTTGAAATGTGGAATATTTCTTGGTAAAACTCAATCACTACTACACCAAAACATTAGAAATATTTGTGGTAAGCTGTAGCCTGGAGTTATATTTTTTGTATTTATTTATGCTAAATTTAATTTGAGAACTATTATCATGCAAGATTACTGGCACTTCCTACATGTGGTCATAGTACAACATAACATTTTTTCAAGATACTTTAGGACTTCTCTCACAGTTCTGACCAGACTCATGATGAAAACATTGAAAGTTATAGATATATATATATATAGATCTGAATTTTTCAACCCCCAAAAGGGGTTGGTTTGCATTTTGGGTGAAAATTCAGGTTCGTTGCTCTTTTATCCAAACCTGTTCAACTGTCCCTACTAGTGGCTTTTTTAGCATAGGTAATAAGCCATTCTTTTCAATCAAGAAAACATTCCTGCAGCAGATGCTGTTCTACTACTACAAAATGGTCATTCCAACTATGACATTCCTTTAAGTTGTTTATTAAGAATTATTATTATTGATTAACTTTTACCCTAACAAATAAAAGTCTGCTTTTTGTAATAAAGTGAGTTATAATCTTTAATGCTGGCTGTTGTGACATTATAATGAGTTACCATAAGTTACTTATTTCAGAGTAGCAGCCGTGTTAGTCTGTATTCGCAAAAAGAAAAGGAGTACTTGTGGCACCTTAGAGACTAACAAATTTATTAGAGCATAAGCTTTCGTGAGCTACAGCTCACTTCATCGGATGCATGCAGTGAGCTGTAGCTCACGAAAGCTTATGCTCTAATAAATTTGTTAGTCTCTAAGGTGCCACAAGTACTCCTTTTCTTTTTGCATAAGTTACTTAGAATCATAGAATATCAGGGTTGGAAGGGACCTCCGGAGGTCATCTAGTCCAACCTCCTGCTCAGAGCACGACCAATCCCCAACTAAATCATCCCAGCCAGGGCTTTGTCAAGCCTTACCTTGAAAACCCCTAAGGAAGGAGATTCCACCACCTCCCTAGGTAACCCATTCCAGTACTTGCGGAGACATTCCTTAAGTTTAAGATATTACATCCCTTCTGTCACTAACTCCTATAATAAATTAGCTAGGGCCTTCCCCCCTCCTGCTTTACAATTCTCTAGTATTTAATATGTTTCTAGATTTTTCATTCACATTGTGAAATGTGCCATGGACCTGTTCTATGACAAGCATGGTTTATTTACTTTTTATTTCATTTCAAACTGAAACCACATTTTATGTGACTATTGGACCATTAAAAAAGTTACATGATTTTTTTTGGGGGGGGAGAACACACATGATAGGATTTTGCATTTGTTACAATAATTTAAAGGAAAAAATACTTTTTGCAATATAATAATCTTGTCTTCCCCATGAGCTTTCCCCTCATCATTGTTCTTTTAAGTGTAGCTAATGTTAATAAAAGAGGCTTAATGGCACTAGGTCCTCTGTTTACCTCTACTTATCTCTGGATAGAATTCTCAACTTTGACTTGGACAGATCACTTCTTTGGGAGGGTATATTAGTTTTATACCTTCTCAGTTCTTGTCTTTTCTCCTTTGAGAGAGTGGTGTTAACCACATATCCCATAGCACTCTATGATTATATTAAAGCTTAAGGGGCCGGTGGGGGGGCAGGGAGTAATCACTGTTCTGATGTTACAAGAGCAGTTTCCAATGTAGAGAATGGAATGTGAAATCAGGTCTCCAAACAGATGTAGTAACTAAACTACACATGTGATTGAACAAGCTGTGTTGTACAATTACAGCAGGTAGCTAGAAGTAAATAGGATACATCATATTTTTAAAATGCTTTGTATCCATGAATTGTACTCTCAGAATTGTTTATACTGAAAGCTAAATGGTTACAATCTCTGTCCTGTTTGTACCTCTATTCTCTGGAAGTTCAGGGTCTTTGTAAAGGCTTGTGAAATATGCACCAAGTACAATGTTATCTGTGCTGAAGCCAAACAAGATACTTCTGTGTTTGGCAAAACATATATACTGCTAGATAAGAGAAATATGTAAAGAGTGCTAATATGGTGTTAGCCAATATCAATATTATACATAATATCAATTATGTTTTTATAAAACTGGGAACTGTATTTATGGTAAGCTCTTCCCAGGATGGCTTTCACTTATGCTAAGACTCGTTAACTGAGGGGATATATGAAGTGTTGTAATTTCAGTGCCAGGTACAGAGATATACCAGAAAGATATGATGATGATGAATAGTCTTGTTGATGAAGATTGTACCAAGGTACAGATGTGTCTCTAATTTTTCTGACTTCTGGGAAATTAAGTCCAAACCAAGAAACTAGATGGCAAATCTTGGGTAAGGTACAAAAAGTTCCATCAATTGTAAATATCAATAGGCCTGACTGCTTGTCTTAGAAGCGGACCATATTATGTGAGGTATTACTCTGCAAACTGTGTCCTACGGTAACGTACAGCTTCTATTCATGTCATGCTGTCTTGTCATTTTATCAGTGGTTTAGTACTGTTACTTAGGGCTTGTCTACACAAAAACATTCAGGAAAATTAATCCAAATTAGATAAATGTGTGAAGTCAAAATGTATTAGTTAAATAGCATTAAACCCTTGTGTGGATATTAATTCAGAATTAAAAGTAGTCTTAAATCAGTTTAGCTTAATTAAATTTAGCTTTGGAAGGGAATTAAACTAAACTGAATTAAGGCCACTTTAATTCTAAATGAGAGAGTATCCACACGAGGGTTTAATGAAGTTTAACTAATCCACTTTGAAGTCACACATTTAGTTAATTTGGATTAACTTTCCTGAGCATCCCTGTGTAGACAAGCTCTTTAAATGCTTTTACAAATAACGGGTAAACTTTTCAAGAGCACCGACTGACTTTCAGTGAAACGTAGGCTCAAAGGTATTCATTCCCATTGATTTCAATGGAAATTCGGTGCCTAAATACTTGAAGATCTGGGCCAGTGGTGGGCAATCTGCAGTCCATCAGGGTAATCTGATTGCAGGCCATGAGACATTTTGTTGACTCCCAGTGGCCGCAGTTCACTGTTCCAAGTCATTGTGAGCTGCGGGGGGCCATACCTGCAGATAGTCAACATCAGCAAAATGTCTCACGGCCCGCAATCAGATTACCCTGATGGGCTGCAGGTTACCCACCACTGATCTAGACCCAAGTCACTTTAGAAAATGGAGTTTAGGCTCCTAACTCACATAGGTGCTTTTGAAAATTTTACCCAATATCTAGCACATTTTAACTTCCAATTTCCTGATATAGTCCATTGAAAAAAGAATATATTCATGGCAGAATTAGGAGTCGTTGGGACACTTTGTATATGATATGGTTCTAAAATTTTTAATGGTGCTATATTCAGGTAGCTGCATGCAGTAAGTGATCAATTATACTCCTAGTCAACCGTGCAAGAGGACTTGAACAAGTAATTTGTGTGGAAAAGTCTTTTTTGGATGATGAAAAAAGTATCTGATATTTGAATGGGAGACCACCAAAGAACCCAATGGACCTGATTTTCCACTGCAATGCACTTATGTAATCATTTACCCCAGTTCTAATTTGGTAGCATTTTATGCCCACTTTGCACTGGTGCAAGATTATGTGCATTAGGCCTGTGTTGACACAGGAAATGGTGCCAGAAATTCTGTGGTCAGAAGGAGGGGATTAAATTAAAGGGTAAATTGTTTGCTCCACCAAGTACTGTTGATGGCAATATTACGTGCAAATTCATAATCTGGAAAACAAGGGAAGTCATGCAGGTGTCAGAAGTAACAATTTATAAAACATTGTCAGAAATAGGCAGAATAAGTTTAAAAGGTTTATTTTATTTAAAACTCTGAAGGTATTAAAATGATTAACTGATTTCAATAGAAATTTTACTTGCATAAGGAATGTCAAATAGAACTTTGCATAGGAAAAATGAAAAGGAGATTTAAACAATGGGGTGTGGGGAGTGATAGAAGCAACAGAAGTAACAAAACAAAACCCAACAATCTCAAAATTGGAATAAGGCAAATGTAGTGCAAAAGAAGAATGAACCATAAACTGCTCTTCCACCTACGAAAACCACCACATAGCCTGTGTACAAAAGGAGTCAGAATGAGGTGCAACAAAAGCAGCAGCAGAAGGGAAGAGCAGATATAGAAACAACACCAGCAGTACAATCTAAACATCAATACATTCACCCAAAAAAAGCTCTTTAGGAAGCAAAACCATAGGAAAATCATGTCTTACATCTTTTAAATCAGTCCTTGTCCTGAACAGTATCACTGCCACAAAGTGAATGAGCAAAAAAAAATCAGTAAGTTGTTCTGCAGGTGCTGTTGAAGAAAAGTGTAGTGATGTTATTGATGACACTGCTAATTTATTTAGCAGATAATTTATAATGGTAATGAGGATCAGAATTTACCTGTCATGTTTAAATCATCCATCAGATGTATGGTACTTTGGGAAATGGGCATGCTGCTAGCCTGTAGCTAATTTTAGTGTCTATCTTAGCCTGATTTATTTGCTTAGTTATTTCATGTAATAAAAAACAAAAAAGTTTTGTTTGGTCTGGCCTCTAGAGCTGTTGGAATACAGACCCTTAGAGTACATCTACATACTTTAGCTTGGTGTACAGTTTATTTTATGTAGGTAAAGTGAGTGAGAAAACCATGATTTGAGTGTTCCTTATACATATCTTGTTTTATAACTTTGTTAATAAAAAGGTTATTCAGATAAATGTGCACAATATTGTCAAAGTCTGAATCGCATATTGTGAGCTGGATATTTCCTTTTGTGACTCACTCATCTATTTTAATCAATAAATGACACTATTGTAGAAGGTATTTTTTCTCATATAGAGGTCTATAATATAGAGAATTAATAATGTATAAAATATGTTTTCAATGCAAATTATACTAGGCTGGAAAGTTTTGTATCAAACATTTTATTGACCTGTATTAAGTGATAGAGTGTACTGCAGAGAAGAATAATTAAGAAGATGTAAGCTATATTTCTTCACGGCTTACAACAGTCAAGTCAGCACTTTAATACATGGCATCAAGTGAAGCATAGTCTGTGCTCAATAAATCTCTAGCCAAAAATAAATAAAATTAAAAGAAACAGTCACTAAGGCATGAATGCTTATAGCTGATCTAGCTAGCATAAATGTATATAGATTTCTTGATGTACATTCAAGGCTGTCTGTATGTGCACTTTTGAGCAATGCTTCAGTATTTTTACATTTGGTCCTACTAATTTAGTCAAAAAAGTAATTTGCCTATATAGAAGTAAAGATTTTGTATACACTTCAGTATTTCCAAGAGATTCTTCCTAACAACTTGTTTCTTTAATTTGTAAGAAGAGATTTGTTTTCCCCCTACATTTCCAGGAACAGTGTTCAGACAAAAATATCTTTATAGTTTCATCTGCCATGGGGAGGAGAGAGTGAAGTCTGCATACTTTCCATTGACATGGAGAGTAAAAAGCACTTGTGTCAAAATTACATGCATTCTCATGTGAATACAGCCTTCCAGAGATAGTACATAACCAGAAAGTGCTAATTTAGTATCAGGAATACAGGAACTCCAGCAACTGTGACACCTCCCAGGTGGCTGCTTGCCAGAACATCTTGATGGGTGTATAGAGTCTATCCAATCTGGATTCTTATTTGACCACTTGGGATTCTCTAGTTTAATAAACAGTAGTGCATGTACAAAAATTCCCTGCTATTTTTTGCATAGTTGCTTATGACAAAATAAAGCAGAACAAGGTAAAATTATAGAAAGATTGTCACTGCCAACCTGCTCCTCAATACAGGGTTAGGACTGCACTTGAAATATTTGTTTTCTTCCTAGTATCAACTCCATCTGTTAATAAACTTAACTTTATTGATTCATACTGATTACTAATTCCAATATAACACCAGATCTCCCAGGTCTACAGTCTGTTAGCAGTAACCAAGAACTTTGATCCTACCTGTCTGCCCAGCCCCACCGTGTTCTTGACCCTTACCCATTTTATCTGCACCATCTCCCAACCTCACTGTTCTCATACTTGAATTCTCCTTTCTCTTCTCTAGCCCATTCCTCTCCATCTCCCTGCCTTCCACTAATCTCCTCTTCCTTTTTAAAAAAAGTCAAATAATTTTCAATCTTAATTTAATAAGACTAAAGACATTTAGATTTAGTAATTTTAAAGACACAGTATACCAAATAACCACATTGCTTTACCTTTGTAGCCTTTGTGCTCTACTCATCTCCCTTCTTTTATGTTTCCTTCCCATGCCCTCCATGTTAATTTTCCCTCCCAACTCATTTCCCCTTTCTTCCCAATATCCCATGTGTGTTCTTATCCCAATACACTCCATTTCCAGATCTTCCCTTTCAGATATTTCCTTCCTTTTCTGAAGCTTTGGCATGTTTCGGTGCCCAAACCTCCCACTTCCACTGCTGGCTGCCCTCCCGGATCTGGCATTCAGTAATTACTCTGAGAAACAAATTAATGCAACACCTGCTGTTAAATAAGAGTGTCTTGGACTGCAGATGTGTTAACTTGTCATCTGCTAGCAAAAGGTTAAATCTAAAATGCTGTCCTTATTTGACCCCCTTGTATCAATTCATTTCAACAGCACACCAAATATGATAACGTTCTATGGAGATCTCTGCAAAACTGAAGCACAATGTGTTGAGCTAAAAACAGGTCTCGTGCAAAGATTAGTAGCTTATCCCCTTTCTTTTTAATTAGAAACTAAATAAGTTTTTAGCATAAAATAAATGCATGTGTGTCATTTGGAGGGACTCAGTCTAAATGAACCTGCAACACTGTGATGCTTTAAAAGACAAAAGCAATCTTACTGCCAAAAATTTGTTATGATTTCCATGGCAAAAGTAAAAAGAAAAGGAGTACTTGTGGCACCTTAGAGACTAACACATTTATTTGAGCATAAGCTTTTGTGAGCTACAGCTCACACAAAAGCTTATGCTCAAATAAATGTGTTAGTCTCTAAGGTGCCACAAGTACTCCTTTTCTTTTTGCGAATACAGACTAACACGGCTGCTACTCTGAAACATGGCAAAAGTAATAACTAATTTTTTGAAGAGCTAACTAGAGAGTCTGATTCTGAGATGTTCTGAGCACACAACTTCAAATGAAGTGGATGGGAACTCTGGATCCTGACAACCTATCAGAATCAGATCCACATCTCAGTTTGGGATCCCAAAAATGGAGCTACCCAAATTCAGTGACCCTATAGAAAATTGACTGTTAATGTTTGAAACCTGAGGTAACACAGATAACACTAGGGTATAGCTGAAATGTACAGTTCACATGAAACATACAGTCAGAAAAGTATTGGTCCAATCTATTCAGTGAATGTGAACGAATAATGAACACATTAGAAGAAAATCAGGATTGGTTTGCAAAATTTTTCCACCAAGGAGCTAAATTAAATTATTTTCAAAATGGGTGCCCACTGTTATGCTCCTAAATTCATATTTTGGCACTCATAAGCATACAGATTTTCAAGAGTAATGGACACTCAGCAGTTTCCATTTAACTCAATGGGGAAAACATTCCGGGTTCTGAACATTCCTGAAGAAAACAGTGTAATACCAATGTCTTTGTAGCCATGATGTGTCTACTCTTAATTTCACCACTGTAAACTCTAACAATGCTGGATTTCTGCATTGTGTTATTGGAAAAGTTAATGTTTAAAATAATGTCAGAATGAAAGGAACCCAATATAATGCCCATCTTTAAAAAAGGGAAGAAGGAGAATCCAGGGAACCACAGACTGGTCACCCTCACCTCAGTCCCTGGAGAAATCATGAAGCAGGTCCTCAAGGAATCCATTTTGAAGCTCTTGGAGGAGAGGAAGGTGATCAGGAACAGTCAACAGCTGCTGATTCACCAAGGGCAAGTCATGCCTGGCCAACCTCATTGTCTTCTATGATGAGATAACTGGCTCAGTTGATATGGAGAAAGCAGTGGACGTGATATATTTGGACTTTAGCAAAGCTTTTGTTATTGTCTCCCACAGTATTCTTGCCAGCAAGTTAAAGTATGGATTGGATGAATGGACTATAAGGTGGATAGAAAGCTGGCTACATCATCGGGCTCAACAGGTAGTGATCATTTGATCGATGTCTAGTTGGCAGCCATATCAAGCGGAGTGCCCCAGGGGTCAGTTTTGTTCAACATCTTCATTAATGATCTGGATGATGGGATGGATTGCACCCTCAGCAAGTTCACAGATGACACTAAACTGGGGGGAGAGGTAGAGACACTGGAGTATAGGGATAGGGTCCTGAGTGATCTAGACAAATTGGAGGATTGGGCCAAAAGAAAACTGATGAGTTTCAACAAGGACAAGTGCAGAGTCCTGTACTTAGGACGGAAGAATCCCATGCACTGCTACAGGCTGGGGACTGGTTGGTTAAGTGGCAGTTCTGCAGAAAAAGACCTAAGGATTACAGTGGATGAGAAACTGGATACGAGTCAAGAGCATGCCCTTGTTGCCAAGAAGGCTAATGGCATATTGGGCTGCATTAGTAGGAACACTGCTAGCAGATCGATGGAAGTGATTATTCCCCTCTATTCAGCACTGGTGTAGCCACATCCAGCATATTATTTCCAGTTTTGCCCCCCTCCCCCTCCACCACTACAGAAAGGATGTGGACAAATTGGAGAGAGTCCAGTGGAGGTCAAAAAAAATAATTAGGGGGCTAGGGCACATAGCTTATGAGGAGAGTCTGAGGGAATTGGGCTTATTTAGTCTGCAGAAGAGAAGAGTGAGAGAGGATTTGATAGCAACCTTCAACTACCTGAAGCAAGGGGAGTTCCAAATAGGATGAAGCTAGGCTGTTCTCAGTGGTGGCAGAATGAGGAGCAATGCTTTCAAGTTGTCGTGGGGGAGGGGTCTTGGTAGGATATTAGGAAACCCTATTTTACTAGGAGGGTGGTGAAGCACTGGAATGGGTTACCTAGGGAGGTGGTGGAATCTCCGTTTTTAGAGGTTTTTAAGGTCCAACTTGACAAAGCCCTGGCTGGGATGATTTAGTTAGGGTTAGTCCTGCTTTGAGCAGGAGGTTGGACTAGATGACCTCCTCAGGTCTCTTCCTACCCTAATCCTCTATGAGCCTATGATTTCCTGGATCAAGTATGTTTTAGTACTTAGTACTTATTTGTACAAAGAATGCTTTAAGAATCAGCCCTTGTTAATAAAAAGTTTCTACCTGCTGTGTGAAATCTTTCTTAGGGGATATTAATCATGATGTGGCTACTGGATGCTATTCCAGGAACAAGGTTTCAGACATGGTATTATCCTCAACTATGTTGCTGCGGGCTTTTCAGCGACAAATTTGTTTGGAAATCCTTTTTCCATACAACACAAATAACTTGTGGAACTCATTGTCATGGGATGTTGTGATATCCAAAAGGATAACCAGGTTCAAAAAATAACTGGATACATTAATGTAGGATGGGTCCATCAATGGCAATTAGACATGATGGTCAGGGACACATTTTGATGCTCACGGAGACCCCTAAACCCCCACCAGAAGCCACAAGTGGAAGACTGGGTGGATCACTCCATAATAGCTCTGGTCTGTACATTCCCTCAAAGCTCTGGTCTGGGGTATGGTTGGAGATAGAATACTAGGCAAGATGGACTAGCATCTGATCCAATATGGCAGCTCATATGTTCTTATAAAGGATCACAAGACCCACATCCTTGTGAACTGATAAAAGAATCAAGGAAGGATTCTATTCATATTTTAGAAGGAGACATTTTCAACATGCATTACAGATGTTAGGGTCTACCCAACAGTACAGGATGTTATTGTCAATTAGAGATCAGTAGACTGGACAGGCTAACTTCTGGTGATATACACAGCACCTTGTACATTGTTGATATAGATTGATGAGAAAAAGAGAGATACAAGACGGGTTTTTTTTTTAAACAAACATCCTAGGTAACTAGTAAACAAATCAAATAATTTTTCCCCCTCTTTCATTAGTTGTGTATTGTGTCAAAGTCCCTCCTCTTCCTTGGTGGGTCTTGCACTTTCCGGCGGATTTGCTTGCCTCAGAGGTTCATGGCAACCCTCAGTTTGGCCACTTTTGCCACTGGCTCAAACCTGCCATTCATTCAGCTAACCTCATCCCTGGCCAGCATGGGGGAAAGGAAGGAGAACAATCTCCGCAGTCTCTGTTGTCCCACCTAGTTGACGGCAATGGAGTGTGCCTTGCACCTGGAAAAAAATGTGAACCAGTCACTCCTTGATCTGCACAAGCTAGCAACTGAGAAGAATGACCCTCATTTGTGTGACTTCATTGAAACTTGAATTCAACTTCATTGAAGGCCAGACCTTCCCCTCTGATATAACTCACAGTCCAGGTCAACTCCTCTTGTGTCCAATAGGGAGTTGGTGGAATGGGGGAAACCCGGGCCAGCCCTCCATTCTGGGTTCCAGCCCTGTGGATCGCAGCTGTCTACAATGTCTCCTGTAACAGCTGTGTGACAACTACAACTCTCTGGGCCACTTCCCCATGACCTCCCCCTAGTACCTTCTTTGTCCTCACTGCAAGACCTTCTTCCTGATGGCTCCAGCAGCACATCTTCTCACTCCCAGCTCCTTACGTGCCTCTCCCTAACTGAAGGGAGGTCTTTCTTTTAACCAGGTGCCCTGATTAGCCTACCTACTTTAATTGGTTCTAGTAGCTTCCTAATTGGCTCCAGGTGTCCTAATTAGTCTGCTTGCCTTAATTGGTTCTCGCAGACCCCTGATTGTTCTGGAATAGTCCCTGTTATTTTACCCAGGGAAAAGGGACCTGCTTAATCTAGGGCTACCTTCCACCACTCTCCTGTAGCCATCTGGCCTGACCCTGTCACAGTATGTACTTGCATCCTTTTGACTACCAGTGGATGGCTTGGTCTGGCCAAGCAAGGGGAATGATAGGAGAGAATGGCAGCAAGTCAGTGTTAATATAACTAGAAACCACAAAAATACTGAATGAGACCAGTGCATACCTTTTATTGCTTTATAGCAGTTTTCAATCTTCACTTATTTCCCTGATAATCTCTACTTTTCTATTCACCTGCACCTTTAATTATTTCTCTCAAACAGGCAAACATTCATACAGCTAAAACTCAAATCCATGCAAACCTCAACTGGTTTTGTGTTGCATTGTCAACTTAAAGTTCAGTCCAACAATCAAATATTTAACAAGTTTCATGAACTTTCAGTGAAAACAGTCATGTTTGCATTGAACTTAGACTGAAAATGAACAGGTGTCAAACCTTGTTTAATTTATGATTTTGAAAGACTCCACCCCTCCTTAAAAAGAGGTGAAATACAATGGTTTGAAGGAATTTCCCTGTGAAATTGTGTGTATTTAAATAAGAAACTCAGAGTGAGGCTTGAAGGCAGGATAGTACCTAGAAAATGTTCACATGAAACCCTGTGAACTGAAATCACAGAGCTTTAAATACAACATTTTTAAAATTCTTTTGCTAGCTCTCTTCACGGAACTCCAGAACTAGAAACTTTTTCAGTCATTGCAAGAGAAAACCCACTGTTCACCCATCTTGGACAAGATACAGTTGCCAGTTGGATAATTTTATGAACTATGTTTTATGTACCCAAACCCGAATTTAAGATGCATACATGAAACAAAACAAAACAAAAATCATCTTGAATGTATAAACATAACTTTCAGAATACACATATGGGAAAAGACTATATTACAATCTTGGTGCCTCTTCAGTGAGACAATAAGAAAACAAAGTTCAATTAACAAGATTAAAATTTAAGGTATTCATATTTTAAGGTGTTTAGTTACAAATTAATGATGATTATAAAGATACTACCCTGTGTTTGAGAGCCTGGCCCACATTAAATATATTACTAAATTTATTTTTATTATGCTTTCCTGAAGATTAAATTATTTATCTTGATTCATAAAATAAGCCAATTTGGTAGAGGGGAGAAAATCGGCCAGAAAGACATGACCAAAACCATCTGGGGGCTTTGAGTTTTCAATACCTTGAAATGTACCTAGAAACAAACAGTAAGATATGAATATCATATATTCTCAACATCTTATATCTCTTAAGAGGCTGGTAGATGTATTCTGTAGTATCTTTAATTTTTGGATTGTCTTTACGTACAGTCCCAAGTAGTATTGCAGTAACTCAGTGTAGAATTTACAAAAACATGGTTACTGTAGGCCAAAAAGGTTACAAATGACTAACCAGAAGAAAAAAGGTGGTTTTGTCTATCAATGCCACCTGAGATTCCAGGAGCAGACAGGGCTCAAGAAGCACACCCAAAGTGCAAAGCTCCTGGACAAAGGATACACAAACTCCTATTATATCATACATCAAATCCTCCCTATACCATCAAGATTCTTCTTTCAAACTATTAGTGTTATCTATGTCTTATTTTGATTAATTTGCAGATAGTTTGTTCTTAGCCATGTACCTATTCCAGACAGAGATGTGTGCTATCAGCATACCAGAAATAATACACCTCACCCCAAACTCTCCCATGTGAGGTATTGCAAACAATCCATACTTTTAGTATTTTCCATAACATCCTTTGTTCAAAATCGTGAACATATTGCAATACTTCTGAGAATGGCAAAAAATATTGGCTTTGTGTATGCTTGGTAAGCATAGAACTCATGAAGTCACAATAAGCAGAGTTATTGGGAGGTTTCTAGTAGGTGCCAAGTCATATTACATATTTTCTAATGAGCTAGTCTCTGTTCTTTGTAAACCAGATATCATTATACAACCACACAAAACAACCTATTTCATATGATTCCATCTTAAACATAGATGTCATTGTTTCAGCACATTTTTTTCATTACATTTTGTTGTTTTAAATAATCATAAATTAGAGGAGAAGGCAAAGTTTTATCATATTAAATGTTTTACGCAATTAAAAATGGAATACTTGAATAAATATCTGCATTGCCTGTAGTATAATTAGAGTATGTGATGACAAAAGCCTTTCAAATTTTCAGATAATTAGGCAGAATGTTTTCTTTTTCTACTTGAATTAATAGCAAACAGCCACATTCACATTATCCACAGATTATTTTGTTCGGTAGCTCAGAAATAGGTCTGACCCTAGTAAATGTCATATGACAAGAATTAAACACAGTTTCTTAATCACAAAGCACATGGAATATTTACCCTAATAGTAAAAGAGAAGTATGAAATTTACTTCTGTAATATTTTAATTTCATACTTTCTTTCACCTGAAACAGTTCTAATATTAATGAAAATCAAACAGTCATAGAATATTGAAACTTTTGACTGTCTCAAGAATACACAATTATGTTTAAAACTCTAAAATATTTGCTGTCAAATTCTAGAACACAATCATAACATAAAAAAAAACTTTCACAGAATGCTGGGAAAAATACAGTACTTAAGCAACTGGTATCATAGAATATCAGGGTTGGAAGGGACCTCAGGAGGTCATCTAGTGCAACCCCCTGCTCAAAGCAGGACCAATCCCCGATTTTTGCCCCAGATCCCTAATTGACCCCCTCAAGGATTGAACTCACAACCCTGGATTTAACAGGCCAATGCTCAAGAGCTTGATTATGTCTGTATCAAAGTAGTTTAATTTAATCATGAATGCGTAAAAATCCTTCATGAATGACTAAATATTCTTTGTGTGATCATTAAACAGACATATACTGCTATAATACGGCTCAAGGTTATTTTTAACAAGTTTATTCTAGTCAACATTTCATTAATATATTTTTATGTATATACATATGCTGTCACCACTGGAAAAGATAACATTGCCATAGCTTAATTTTTGTTCACTTAATGAGGGTAAGTGCTTATTCATGTCTAACAAAGGTTCAGAAGGCATACATGAATGTAGATGAACATAAGATCAATCTATGAGCTGGAAAAAAACTTATACTTATGTATACATTATTTGTCTATGCAAACACAAAGACCTACCACAGTTGAGAATAACTGGCACCTTTATCAGCCATTTTAACAGGGAAACCAAGGATTTATCGGAATGGTGACTAAGGCCCCAAATCAGGAAAGTATTTAAGCAGGTGTTTGTGTCCCATTGAAGTCAATGGCTGGAATTTTCAAAGGAAAGAGAATTAAGGGTGCAACCCTCAATGGCTTTCAATAGGATTTGAGTGCCAAACTCTTTTAGGAACCTCTGAAAATATTATCCAGAATATTCTTAAAACTCAGAGGCCCAATTCTCCTCAATGGGACCTGAAAGACACACACACACACAAATCTCTTCTTTATAATTGCTACCAGATGCTTTACTCATGGAGACAAATTTTTGTCCTATCTTCTAACCCATGAGCCAATGGGAAAAGGCAGAATTTGACCACTATATCTTGTGTGATTTATGGCACTTGCATATACTGAGTACGGATGTTCCTTTATAACTGTTTTAAGTTTACCCAACTTTAACAGGCAAATCAATTTGATATCAGATATATTTATTCCAGCCAACGTACAAGGGTTTGTGTGTTTGTTTAAATAAATTTAGAAAGATTCACGGTGTTAATAAAATTGAAGACTGCTGTTAATTAACATCATCAGGGAATGTTTTCATAACAATGAAAGTAAAGTATACAAAAATAAATTCCATATAGCATAACTGTGGTGTAGCAAGGATAAAGGGAAATATTCAAGACTGCTAGTGCAGCATTTAATGCTGGCCTCACAATTCTTCTTAGATGCCTATTTGTTGCTTTACCTTTCATTTACTCAAGGATCTGAAAATAGAAAAATGCGACCTTTTGACATTGCATTGTTAAAAAGCAAATATAGTAAATTGGCCTCTGATAAACATTTCAAGCCTTCTTCAAAGTGTCTTTTGCAGTTCTATAAAAATATCAGCATATGGATACAGTAAACTTTAAAATGTTAATTTTTGTTGTCCTTCAATTTTTGGCAGTAACCTTTCTTAGCAAATAAATTTATCTTTACAATATATTTAAAAAGACACTCTCAAAGGGGACATCAGGACCTAATTTTGACAGATTAATAAAATTCACAAATTAAAGTACAATCAGAGGAATTTTTGAGGGGGGTGTAGGATGTTTTGGATTAGTGGTCTGTAACATGAAAGATGTCTACAAGGTGTTCCACTGACTTAAAATCATGTTTAAGATAAGTGTATCAAAATGTCTGCATCATGTTTTTTTTAATCTCAAATGAGTAGATTACGAAAAAGTATATGTACTATAGGTTAGCACCACAGGGCTTTTTTTGTAATTAGAAACTCCATGTGAGCTTTTAGAAACCCACTTTATCTATTCCTAATAAAAGCATTACAAAAATAACTTCTACATATTTTACTGTTCAGTTACTTAAAGATAAGGAGGTGAAATGCTGAACACCATTTAGATGTACAGAATCCATCAGTTTTAGTGAAAGGAGTTTGTAGAAATCCTTGCATAAACTCTAGAATGTGTAGAGATTTGTATAATTTGTACTACTTCAAGCCAAATAGTGGATCTCATAGTTTAAAGCATTTAACCTACCAATCACACAGAGAAACTTTATGCCAATGTTATTTTTTCCAATGGAATATTTGTAGCAGGTTTTCAGTTTTATAACAGGAAGAGAAAGTTCAAATATTCATGGATGAATTTTGATCTTTTTCCTATATGAATATAAACTACTATGGTTTCTATGGAGCTTTATATATATAAAAATATAGGGATCTTACTTTATCTAATTTAATTTTCAGAGGTACAGCCAGTCTTTCCTTAAAATAAGTTTTGGTAAGCACTGGACATCTGGAAAATAGGGGGAAATAATTAGACACTTATATAGACTAAATTCTGTCTTCTTATGAGCACAGATGGTTCCCATCAGCTTCAGCTATATGCTTAATTTGGTTTTAAATGTAAAATCTATGGCATTTTTTATATTTTAGTAACATGAAAAATAAGTTCTTCTACAGATTGTCCATGCATATATGTCATTCTTAAGCATCTTGAGATTCCAAGTTATAAAGCGGGATGAATGAGCTCAAGTTTAGAAGCGTGAGCAACAAGGGTGATGTCGTGATGATATCTGCTGTAGACCACTGCATCAGGGGGATGAGGTGGACGAGGCTTTCTTCCAGCAACTAACGGAAGTTACTAGATTGCAGGCCCTGGTTCTCATGGGAGACTTCAATCACCCTGATATCTGCTGGGAGAGCAAGACAGCGGTACACAGACAATCCAGGAAGTTTTTGGAAAGCGTAGGAGACAATTTCTTGGTGCAAGTGCTGGAGGAACCAACTAGGGGCAGAGCTCTTCTTGACCTGCTGCTCACAAACTGGGAAGAATTCGTAGGGGAAGCAAAAGTAGATGGGAACCTGGGAGGCAGTGATCATAAGATGGTCGAGTTCAGGATCCTGACACAGGGAAGAAAGGAGAGCCGCAGAATACGGACCCTGGACTTCAGAAAAGCAGACTTTGACAACCTCAGGGAACTGATGGGCAGGATCCCCTGGGAGAACAACATGAAGGGGAAAGGAGTCCAGGAGAGCTGGCTGTATTTTAAAGAATCCTTATTGAGGTTACAGGGACAAACCATCCTGATGTGTAGAAAGAATAGTAAATATGGCAGGCGACCAGCTTGGCTAAACAGTGAAATCATTGCTGATCTTAAAACACAAAAAAGAAGCTTACAAGAAGTGGAAGATTGGACAAATGACCAGGGAAGAGTATAAAGATATTGCTCAGGCATGCAAGAGTGAAATCAGGAAGGCTAAATCATACCTATAGGTGCAGCTAGCAAGAGATGTTAAGAGCAACAAGAAGGGTTTCTTCAGGTATGTTAGCAACAAGAAGAAAGTCAAGGAAAGTGTGGGCTCCTTACTGAATGAGGGAGGCAACATAGTGACAGAGGATGTGGAAAAAGCTAATGTACTCAATGGTTTTTTTTGCCTCTGTCTTCACGAACAAGGTCAGCTCCCAGACTATTGCACTGGGCAGCACAGCATGGGGAGGAGGTGACCAGCCCTCTGTGAAGAAAGAAGTGGTTCGGGACTATTTAGAAAAGCTGGATGAGCACAAGTCCATGGGGCCGGACGCGCTGCAACCAAGAGTGCTAAAGGAGTTGACGGATGTGATTGCAGAGCCATTGGCCATTATCTTTGAAAACTCATGGCAATCAGGGGAGGTTCTGGATGACTGGAAAAAGGCTAATGTAGTGCCCATCTCTAAAAAAGGGAAGGAGGAGGATCCTGGGAACTACAGGCCAGTCAGCCTCACCTCAGTCCCTGGAAAAATCATGGAGCATGTCCTCAAGGAATCAATTCTGAAGCACTTAGAGGAGAGGAAAGTGATCAGGAACAGTCAGCATGGATTCATCAAGGGTAAGTCATGCCTGACTAATCTAATTGCGTTCTATGACGAGATAACTGGCTCTGGGATGAGGGGAAAGCAGTGGGCGTGTTGTTCCTTGACTTTAGCAAAGCTTTTGAAACAAATAGTCTCCCAGAGTATTATTGCCAGTAAGTTAAAGTATGGGCTGGATGATTGGACAATAAGGTGGATAGAAAGCTGGCTAGATTGTCAGGCTCAACGGGTAGTGATCAATGGCTCCATGTCTAGTTGGCAGCCAGTATCAAGTGGAGTGCCCAAGGGTCGGTCCTCGGGCTGGTTTTGTTCAATATCTTCCTTAATGATCTGGAGGGTGGTGTGGATTGCACCCTCAGCAAGTTTGCAGATGACACTAAACTGGGAGGAGAGGTAGATATGCTTGAGGATAGGGATAGGATACAGAGGGCCCTAGACAAATTAGAGGATTGGGCCAAAAGAAATCTGATAAAGTTCAACAAGGACAAAGTGCAGAATCCTGCACTTAGGACGGAAGAATCCCATGCACTGCTACAGACTAGGGACCGAATGGCTAAACAGCAGTTCTGACAAAAAGGACCTAGGGGACCCAGTGGACGAGAATCTGGATACAAGTCAACAGTGTGTCGTTGTTGCCAAGAAGGCCAATGGCATTTTGGGATGTATAAGTAGGGGCATTGCCAGCAGATGGAGGGACCGTGACCGTTCCCCTCTATTCGACATTGGTGAGGCCTCATCTGGAATATTGTGTTCAGTTTTGGGCCCCACACTACAAGAAGGATGTGGAAAAATTGGAAAACGTCCAGCGGAGGGCAACAAAAAATGATTAGGGAGCTGGAACACATGACTTATGAGGAGAGGCTGAGGGAACTGGGATTGTTTAGTCTGCGGAAGAGAAGAATGAGGAGGGATTTGATAGGTGCTTTCAACTACCTGAAAGGGGGTTCCAAAAAGGATGGATCTAGACTGTACTCAGTGGTAGCGGATGACAGAATGAGGAGTAATGGTCTCAAGTTGCCGTGGAGGAGGTTTAGGTTGGATATTAGGAAAAACTTTTTCATTAGGAGGGTGGTGAAACACTGGAATGTGTTACCTAGGGAGGTGGTGGAATCTCCTTCCTTAGAAGTTTTTAAGGTCAGGCTTGACAAAGCCCTGGCTGGGATGATTTAGTTGGGGATTGGTCATGCTTTGAGCAGGGGGTTGGACTAGATGACCTCCTGAGGTCTCTTCCAACCCTGATATTCTATGATTCTAAGTTTGCATTGGGCAAAATTCTCTAACTTCCTTTACAATTTTACATAGGCCAAAACTAAAGGGATTCATATGTTTCTGCTTCACTAGAGAAAGAGTGATAAGTGAAAAGGTCACACAAGAGGACTTGGCAGTAATGTACCCTACAATGACAAGCTCGGCAGAGGTTCTCTCTGTGGGATCACAAAAGGGCAGGCAGCGGACAAACCAGGGGAGCATCAGAATTACACCCAAGAAATGTCAGAATCTACTGACTATAAGTCCTGCAAAGGGATGGTCTACGTGCTACAGTAGTAACCATGACCCCCCAGTCCAAGTATTCTGTGGCGAATTTTACCTCCCCAATTCCTACTTTAGTCTCCCCCCATGTGAACCCCATTTACTCTGGCTTTGCACAGCAAATTTGAGCTTCAATGTGATGAGAGGTTTATTTCTACTGAAGAGAAAAACGTTCAGATATTTGGAGTCAGAAGAATATTGAATCTCAAGGGTAAGCTCTGAGATGAGAAACAGTCAGACAGTCAAGCTTACAAGGAATAACATCATAGGTTTGGGATGTTTTAGTGACAGCTAAGTTGGTGTTTCCTCACAAAAATCACGGGTAGTAAGCACAAAGAGGATTATCACAGCATTCTCCAGATTGAGACATTCACTTCTACCTGAGTGATTGATCCATGATTCACCACACAGCAGGACAATGATCCAAGAAATTTATTCTAGGCTTTGGAGATGCTGTCAAGAAGAGGAACAGAGGTTGATTGTTCATATGCATTGTATGAACTAGCACACTCCATCCTCTCCATATAACCCAGTAAAACTGTCTAGCCTGAATTAGATAAAATACTAGATAAAAAAATGGATGGAAGCATCATTCTGAAAAGTTGTGAGGATTCCTGGGGAAAGGCTGGCAATATACGATCATAAGATTATTGTGTATTCAGCACAGAAAATTTCTTATTTTCAACATTTAAAAATATTGGTTTTCTTGTATGGTTATTACTGTTCAACACTGTTTGATCTACAGAACACAAGACGCTGAATATGCTTTAAAATGACAGCATTAAAGAATGGTCAAAAAAGTGATAATATAAATAGCTTATTTTTCCCTCACATGACCACCCACTTATCTGCCTTCTGAATTATATCTGCTCATTTTAGTTAAATAAGACAAGCTTTTGCTACTGTTAGCACTGGAGAGCTAAGGCAGGTGCATGAGGGGGTGCTACTTTCTATTCTACCTCAGGCTTCATCAAGAACAGGGCCGGATTAACCCTTTGTGGGCCCTGGTGCCAAACATAGAATATCAGGGTTGGAAGGGACCTCAGGAGGTCATCTAGTCCAACCCCCTGCTCAAAGCCGGGCCAATCCCCAATTTTTGTCCCAGATCGCTAAATGGCCCCCTCAAGGATTGAACTAACAATCCTGGGTTTAGCAGGCCAATGCTCAAACCACTGAGCTATCCCTCCCCCCATGTAGTCATTGTGGGCTCCGAGCGTGGGCCTGATGTGGCAGTGCCACTGGTGCCATAGTATACCCGGTACTGAATCTCAGAGACATTTTTCATTTTGATCACACACCTCTGCATGACTATTTTCATTGCCATACACAGCTCCCTCAGCCCCCAGTTTTTCTTATTAAGCCGTATATCCATGTGGATTTACCCCAGTGAGCAGTAATTTCACAGTGATCGGAGAAAGTCCCCACAGATTTATCTCCTTCCTCATGCAGACCTTCTATAGCCATGTCTCCAGTACCACCCTATATCACCTGTCACTGTATGTGGTTCTGGTCTCAGTTCAATAAAGTTTCATAGCCAGCAAATACCTAATCAATTCTGACAAATCCCTCCCTCAGCGCTCATCCTGCCATTTGAGCAAGCCACTTGCAAACACCATTTCCCCAAAGTGAGGACTTGCCCCTGGGAACATGAAGTCACCAGCCTTTCTCCTCTGCTCCCATCTACATGCTAGTCTACTACTTGATCACCAGCACCTCTCCCTATGCTTCTTTCCCTTCTACCTTGGACATGGTCCCAAGCCAGCTGGGACTATTCTCCCCCTGAAAGCCAGATCTGCTTCCTCTTTCCCTGCTCCCCTTGACATTCCTTTCCTACTGGTGACCTCTGTTCCTTGAGGTTAACTCCAGTTTCTTTATACGTTCCTAGCTTAATGGCCCCCAGTAGTCACAGAGCCACCTGCAGTTTCTTTGGCTACAGCCATGGGGTCAATTGCCAGAGGCCAGCCTTAGATATCTGCAGCTGCTAGCAAGGGAGGGGTGGCAAGTCCAAGGCTGAGCTTGCTTGAACCTTGCAATGGCAGCACTAGGGGTTCTAAATTCTCAGTGCTGGCCCTAGGCAGCTGGAGAGTCTGGAGTTAGGCGCTTCCCTCCTCTAGGCCATGGCTTTAAGTACCTGAGATGCCC
Organism: Dermochelys coriacea; assembly: GCF_009764565.3. Classification (NCBI taxonomy): domain Eukaryota; kingdom Metazoa; phylum Chordata; order Testudines; family Dermochelyidae; genus Dermochelys; species Dermochelys coriacea. The sequence goes on along the minus strand of NC_050075.1, from coordinate 62,022,615 downwards.
ATCACCTTCAGCAGAGGCAACCAATTCCCATGCATCTCTCAGCTAGCACATAGTCATGCAGAAAGTGCAACCAATTCCCATCCCTGAGCAGCAGCTCTGCAACAATCTCACATGGGCGCTGTGGGACCAGGACCCTGTGAAGACAGTGGAGTTACCCTGTGTATAACCAGTTCTGTCCAAAGCCTGTTGAAGTAAGTGGGAGTCTTTTCATTGTCTTTAATGGGCTGCATATAGAAGCAAAGGACCTCATTTTAGACTAGGAACAAAGTGCATTCTATGCTGCACTGGTTTACTATTGTAACAGGAAGGTCTCACATTACCTAGTGAATAAGCAACACCTCCTACAGCACCTAACTTTTTCTGAGAGGCCTCCTGCCCAATTACTAAATGTAAACCTGCTTTGCTTACCAGGGCTGAAAATATCAGGTAGTATGGTTACAAAAGCAAGGCACTTCTGAATTCGGCAGGAATTTTGGATGTTCACAGAACACAGACAGGACTGGTTCCTGCATGGTTACAGAACTGCAGTCAAGTGAAACAATTTTCAGCTTGTGTGATTGGAGGATTTCTGATCCATATTGTAAGACTGTCCTACATAAATGAGGAAAAGTTGAGGAGCCTTTGTTATTCTTTTCTTCCACTCTTCATTTCTGTGGGGAATTTGCCAATGCAATATCATGGTCTTGTTTTTAAACAAACAAAACTAAAAAAAAATGGCAAGAGCTATTGAAAATAGCAATTCCAGTCCTAGTTAGCACTGGGAAGACCCCAGAATTTGTTGCTCAATTTTATCCTACTTTTTCTACAGCAAATTACAGTGGATCAGTATATTTGATTTGGGAGAAATGAAGTAATAGCTGCCCAAATTGAGCTTGAGCACTCCTGAATTTTGAGGGTGTTCAAATCTGGAAGGCATGTGCTAGATTCCCTTTCTGAATATTGGATAAATCCGGAAAGGAAAAGTCAATTTCGGCTTCCATTGCTCAGAAGTGGAAATCCTCCTGCATACCTGGTACTGTACCTAAAGCTGCCCAGGTCCTTTAGTAGAGCCTCCTCTCCCTTACTTTTCATTTTAACTTCTCCTGGTGGGGTCCACATACCTCCCCCGCTATGTGGGTGGGGCTTCAGATAGAGAGGTGCACTGTCCATTCATTCCACCCAGTTCCTTCTCTAGGGGCTGCCAGGTGAGGTCACACCAGCATCTTTAAGCAAGTCTGGGGAAGTCTTCTTAGGGTGATATCTGGGCCAAAGCCTTCTAACTCCTTGGGTATACTTGTTCCCCCTCACAGTGCCACCCCCTTCTAGCAGCCAGCTCCCCATTAACAGCAAGCTGCAGCGCATGGGGTCTCAACTTCCCCACTCTTTCCTGCTCCCTTTCCTGTTGATAGCAGCCAAGGGAATGCTGGGAAATGTAGTTCCTTCTTGCTTCAGGGCTGGCTCTCTAGACAAGGAGCTGGCCGAGGAACTACAACTCCCAGGGCCCCTTGCATTCTGAGCGCTGATGCTGGATCCCTGCTGCTCCGAGGCTCGCTCTCAGAGCCTCCGCTTCTGCAGCACTGTGAGAGGGGAGGAAGCGAGTGTTATGGGCCCCTTTCTGAGCTTGGGCCCAGCACTATGGCACCATTGGTGTCACAGTAAAACTGGTACTGATCAACAATATGACTCAGCATTTGCAAGCTGTAAAGCGGAGATAGTAATGGAAGTTCTGAGTATGAAGGGGACTCATCTTGCATGTGACTTTCCCCTTTCCACACAGAAAGGAGTCATATTCCTTCAAGGTGCCAGTCTCTTCTTTCCCCAGACTTCCACTGGGTTCTCCAAGGCATTGCACATGGAGAGGACATGAGTCACAGAGGGCATGCCCCATCATGACTCCTTTCCAATCCCTGTGGGAAATTTGCATAGGACTAGGCTGTGTTAGTTTTTGCATAAAGCCCCTGTAGTCTGTGGAACACTCCATCACCCTATGGCAGCTCCCGCAGCAGACACCTCAGAGATTCTACCACCTTGGACCACCCTAAACTTCTCTGTCCTTTGTGTTTGTACGCCATATGAAGACTCTTGCTATTTATTAAATACAGGGCTCACACAGTCTACATAAGAAGTTATTGCCATATGAGCAGTCTTGGATCACAATGTGTATGACAGGGAAGGATGGCGGCAGGTGTGAGACATCAGAAGATCATGGCCCAGGGGTGGGGGTACACCAGAACTGTCTCCTGCCCCAACAGCAATAGTCAGAGTAAAATGAGAAGGGGAGGGGTAACTAACCAATTCTAGCATTTGCATGCCATCATGAGTGCTGCTGCCATCATGTGGTGAATTGACATTGAATCATCTTGAGAGAGACAGAGGCGGCAAGGGAAGAGAAAGAGGATGAGGGAATAAGTGTATCTGAAGGAGTCTATGTCCCCAGGGAAATCAATAGCCAGTCAAGCAAAATTGTGTGTGTGCGCATGCACACATCCACACGAGTGCAACTTTTGTGGAGGAAGATGCTATTTGCTTTCAGATATCGTCCCCATCTATATGCACTACAATGGAGAGTCAGAAGAGAAGAGGGTGCTCACAGAGTCATTGTGTATCACCTGAATTCTAGCTAGAGGTGGAACAAGACTGTGGCAAAATCTCTTTTCCACTGGAGAGGTACAAGATAGCAGCATTTCCTTCTCCCTTCCATGCACTTGTGGATCCTGTAGAAGTTCTGAACGTGCACAAGCCTGGTAGTACTAAGGGGGAGAATTCTCGCCATTGTTAACAGAAGGGTGAAAGCTTCACTATCCCATTCTCTACCTTACTCTAGTCCCTAGTTACCAATGAAAGCAACAGGAAATCATGATCTTATCTACTGTGGCACTCTTTTCAACAGGAGCCAGGAAATCTGATCACTCATCTTGATCATTAGCCCCTACAAAGTGAGGTTGTGCCACTTTTTAATGGTATATTAATGAATGACAATGAGACTGGTAGCCAATATTAAACTGTGACTAAATTAATCTTGCAAAATCTATTAATGGATAAATAAAGGGATTAATTTCCTCTTTCTAGATAGAAAGTACCGTAACACCCTTGTTTAAAATGTGCCTTTTATAGCTAATCAGTGTTGTTGCTCATGTACATGGATCAGTTAGTCCTGTTGCTTAATCTTTCAACTAGCTGAGGACTACAGACAGCAACAGAAATGAAGAAAAAGATGAAACATTCCAGCTATTGAGAGAGAGAGAGAAGTTTGACCTGATTGTACCCATGCTGTACATTTCCAAACATCATAAGTAATTAGAATCGACATTTCTGCTTCTGCATTGTCTCCAAATAAGGGGAAGCAAAACAAAACAAAACCAGATTTTAAAAGGGAACATTTGCAAAGAAGCTGAAAAACAAAACCAACCAAAGAAATCCACATGGCTGGTAAGTCTCCAAATTCCTTTTACTGCCATCAGTAATTATTAAACTTATGAAGGGCTAGAGGGTCGGAGAGAGTAGAAAAAGAACGTAGTGGTAGCTTCCAAGCTCCTACCTTTAGCCCAGTGGCTAGGACACTTATATGAGATGCAGGCGACACACGTTCTCTTCCTTCTCTTGGACTGCTATAGAGAAGAGATTTGAACTTGGGTCTCCCACATTGCAGAAGAGTGTTCTAGCCAGTGGACATTGGGACATTCTGGTATGGGACTGTCTAAGTCTCTCCTGTTGAAATAGTTCTATTTAATTTTCTATTAAAAAAAAAGTCACTGCTGCAAGAACATAAGTTTGGTTTTCCCACATACTAGATGAGTGCCCTAACCATCAGGCTTTTGAGTCATTCTCACTCTTTTTTCCTGGCCCAATGATTATTTGTTGTCACTCAGTAGCAATTCATGGTTATTCATAATGACCTTGACTTTTCAAAACAAGTTTGTCCCTCAGGTTGGAAAGTCTGACATACTGATATAGGAGAACACCACTAGCACAACCAGTCTATACAAAGGAGCAAATAGGAAACTAGCCCCCCAACATACTATTGTCTTTAGGATTTGACAATAGTCCTGCTCTATCCTCCATTGTATTCTAGGGAGTTCTTCCCACCTCCAGGGGTAAGTGCAGGATGTCTCGCTTAAATCACCTTCTCAATGGGCAATGGAAGAGGATTGTGGGGAGTATAAAAGGGACACCATTAGGCTGGTAGCCTAACACTCTGTGAAAGCAGACTCACTTCAGGTGTAAGTCAAACCTCCTGGGGTTAGAAAGAGGAAAAATAGTGGACACCATTGTTCAAGAAGGGAAGGCTTGAGGGGCATGTTAATAATGGAGAAGGATGCTGTCATAAATATAAAGGGAAGGGTAACCACCTTTCTGTATGTAGTGGTATAAAATCCCTCCTGGCCAGAGGCAAAATCCTTTCACCTGTAAAGGGTTAAGAAGCTAAGGTAACCTCGCTGGCACCTGACCCAAAATGACCAATGAGGAGACAAGATACTTTCAAAGCTGGAGGTGGGGGACAAAGTGTTTTGTCTATCTGTGTGATACCTTTGCTGGGAAAAGATCAAGAATGCAAGCCTTCCAACTCCTGTAAAGTTAGTAAGTAATCTAGCTAGAAAATGCGTTAGTTTTTCTTTTGTTTTTTTGGCTTGTGTAAATTCGCTGTGCTGGAGGGAATGTGTATTCCTAATTTTGTGTCTTTTTGTAACTTAAGGTTTTGCCTAGAGGGATTCTCTATTTTTTGAATTTGATTACCCTGTAAAGTATTTACCATCCTGATTTTACAGAGGTGATTCTTTTACCTTTTCTTTAAATAAAATTCTTCTTTTAAGAACCTGATTGCTTTTTCATTGTTCTTAAGATCCAAGGGTTTGGGTCTGTCTTCACTTGTACCAATTTGTGAGGATATCATCATCAAACCTTCCCCAGAAAAGGGGGTGTAGGGCTTGAGGAGATTTTGGGGGAATACATCTCCAAGAGGGCTCTTTCCCTGTTCTTTATTTAAATCGCTTGGTGGTGGCAGCGTATCAGGTTTTTAACCTAAGCTGGTTCCCAAGTCAAGAAAGAAATCTGTGCCTTGGGGAGGTTTTAACCTAAGCTGAGAAGAATAAGCTTAAGGAGTCTTTCATGCAGGTCCCCACATCTGTATCCTAGAGTTCAGAGTGGGGAAGGAACCTTGACAGATGCACTGCCCAGAGCCATAGGGAATCAGGGACCTGAGGAACATTGGTCAAGCAGGGTATTTGATAAGGCCCTAATTCAGGAAAACACATAGTCATGTTCTTTATTTAAGCACGTGTTTATGTCTCGTTGACCTCAAAATCCTGCACATACTTAAATGCTTTCCTGAATAGGAGTAGTGTGATTTGAGACCATATGAAGGGCTAACATGGCAGTATATCCCTAGAAGGAAATATGGTTTATTATGAGAACATTGACTTTGGATTTCCTGATTTTCAAGCATTTAAAATTTAACCATAATATTACAAAAATGAGTTCCCATAATATTTTATAAGTTGCAAAATACAGTTATAGAAAAAATACTTATCTCAACTGGTGCAGAACAATAGTTTTTATTTGTACATGAGTAAACAGAAAAGGGTTTTCCCCAAAAACATCATTTTTACTTTAATTTAAATGAAGGATAAGGAAGCCATGCATTGCAGTGAAAAAAGACAAGTTCTTTTTTTGTTGCACCAGATTTGCCAACTTTATCCACAGTTCCTTCTAATTTTCCCTCAGTCTGACAGAACATGATTTTTTTAACTTGGTTATAAAAAAGAAACCACACCACAATAGCAATTGACACTACATGAGAGCTCTACCATCCAACATGCATGATTTTACATCACATTATTGTACTTTTAATAATCAGTTAGCCCCTAATTTTCCAATAATATGAGGCCTGGTTGAAAATACCAATTTTTCCCCCACAGGAAATTTTTAAAGAAAATGTGATTCTGTAATTTCACATGCAGATTTTTCTTTTTTCTTCTTTGTTCAAAATGACCAGCCTCCCAAAAGTATTCAGTGTAAAAATGTTTATTTCTAGGTTTTCATTGGAAGTTTACTAATTTATTTGTTAAAAACATGTTTTGACAAAAAACAGAACTCCTCTACATATTGTGTTGAATGAGAATTCAAAAATGCTCTAGAGTTCTTTATCATTTATGCTGTTCCTTGCACTGTAATTGATTGTGGGGGTATGATTAGAATAACACTGCATTGTTATTTCTCAATTAACACACAGCATATGAATCCCTGTCCTCTAATTGAGTGACAGCCATTATTAGCCAGAGTGAAGAGATTTGCATTCTCATTAACATGCAAAATTTGTCTACTCTAATTTGCTACTGTAATCTCTTTGCTCTGATTGGCTCCTCTAGTCAATTTTTAAGATGTGTCCAGCAACAAAGATATTGTCTCAGTCTCTCACTCCTTGTTAACTCAGAAATAAACTTCAAGGTCAAGCCTAGGATACAATAATTACCTCATTAACAGGAAACCACCTTCAAGTTATCATTTTAATTATATTAACGAGAGCAAAAGATATGACCCATAGCAGTGCAAAGCTCTAGTTAGTATCTCTGAGCTATCGAATATCCACCAGAGGTTCCAAACTCTCCATTCATTTTCACGGGAAATTTTGCACAGAATTTCTCCATTTAACTGTCAATGTGGAGTTGTGTGGTTACAGCATACAATTATTTGAAAGTTCCTAACATTTAACAAAACAGCCTTTACTATTCTACAACTGGATTCCTTTTTCAGCATACATCATCAGTATCATTCGCATATAATGTATCCTTATCATCCTCTCTATATTCTGAACTCTAGTAACAAGACAGTTGTTTTTTTGTGTGGCCTGATTCTAACTCCATTAGAGTCAATCTCAAAACTGTTGACTTCAATGGGGCAGGATTATTTCCTTGATGAATAGTCACCACACAGGCTTAGAATTCCTCAATATGATGACTAATAACAATGGTTACCAATGCTCAGACAATATATTTACTTTAAATCTCTTCCATAGATTCCAAAGTAAGAAGGGACCATTGTGATCACCTAGCCTGACCTCCTGCATATAATGCAGGACATAGAAATTTCCCAAAATAATTCCTAGAGCGTAGCTTTTAGAAATATATCCAATTTTGATTTAAAAATTGTCATTGATTGATAATCCACCACGACCCTTGGAAAAACTGTTCCACTGGTTAATTACCCTCACTGACAAAAAAATTATGTCTTATTTCAGGCTGAATTAGTAATTTCTGTCCATTGGATTGTGTTATACTTTTCTCTGCTAGACTGAAGAGCTCATTATTAAATATTTGTTCCTCATGTTAGACTGTAATCAAGCCATCTCTTAACCTTCTCTTTGATAAGCTAAATAGACTGAGTTCTTTGAATCTATTAGGCATGTTTTCTAATCCTTTAATCATTCTCATGGCTATTTTCTGAACCCTCTCCAATTTATCAACATCCTTCTTGAATTATGGGAACTAGAACTGGACACAGAATTCCAACAGTGGTCACACTAGTGCCAAGCACAGATGCAAAGTAATCTCACTATTCCTATTTAAGATTCCCCTATTTAAGCTTCTCAGGATCGCATTAAGGCACTGCATATTGATTACCAACCCCTATTCCCCCCCCCCCCCACACACACACACGTTCTGCAGCTCATGGCAGTTATATTACTACCTGAAAGGGGGTTTCAAAGAGGATGGCTCTAGACTGTTCTCAATGGTAGCAGATGACAGAACGAGGAGTAATGGTCTCAAGTTGCAATGGGGGAGGTTTAGATTGGATATTAGGAAAAACTTTTTCACTAAGAGGGTGGTGAAACACTGGAATGCGTTACCTAGGGAGGTGGTAGAATCTCCTTCCTTAGAGGTTTTTAAGGTCAGGCTTGACAAAGCCCTGGCTGGGATGATTTAACTGGGACTTGGTCCTGCTTTGAGCAGGGGGTTGGACTAGATGACCTTCTGGGGTCCCTTCCAACCCTGATATTCTATGATTCTATGATTCTATGATTAAAGCACAATAATGTCACATTTTGAACAAAGAGAAAGCATAATCTGTATTTTTAAACAGTATTTACTGAATTAATGTTACATCAAATGCATTTCATTTGTGGTTATAGCACAACAGTTTAACACACACCAGGCTCACTTAATCTATGCTAACAGATTCTAGCCCTAAATCCACTGTATCCAACTATGGGAGGATCACATGTGTTGGCAGATTACCCAGTGTCAGAGCCAGCATAGCACCTCCTACGCCACCATCATCCTCTGAAGACATTGCCAGAGGAAAGAAATATGGCTAGAGCTTGCCTATGTAATGACTGATTTCAAACTGCCATATCAGCCTCTTAGGCCATAGGCAGCTGGTGTAACTTCAGGTATATCTACACCGATGCCAGCTGATTTAGGCTTGCGGCACTCCGGCTAAGGGATTGTTCAATTGCAGTATAGATGTTCGGGCTTGGGCTGGAACCCAGGCTTTTGGACAGTGTGAGGGTACCAGAGCTCCAGCTGTAGCCCAAGCTTGAACATCTACACTGCAATTGAACAATCCCTTAGCCTGAGTGCCGCAAGCCTAAGTCAGCTGGCATCAGTGTAGATGTACCTGATTGAAGTGTAGGTATACCTGAAGTTACCCTGAGCCCGAGACAGCTGGCACGGGCCAGCTGTGGGTTTTTAATTGGACTGTAGACATACCCTTAGAGCAGCCTCACAGAGTAACCAACCCAGCACACACGCAACTCACAGATTCAGAGAGGATAAAGGGCCACATTTGCTTCCTCCGCTCTACACTGTGTTGTATACCCCCAAACCAGAGGATCTCGGCCAATGAAGTTGGAGGACTGAATTTGTCAGTTATGTAAAGGCTCCTTTACAGTGCTCTGGCAGAATTAGTGAAAATGAGAATCAACCAAAAAAATCGGTTCAGAAAACAAACATTTTGATAAATGTTTTTAAATTATTCAGATATAATTACATGTTCATTTAATTAAACACATATTTCATTTAAGCATTATTTAGTACAGGAATTAACTACGATATATCTATATACACACACACGTATAGATGAGTGACAAAATATATTAAATAATTCCCCTGTTTAAAGTGCATTTTCCTGCTCATTTTATATATGGTGATTAATAATTTTATTTCTGTTCTCCTCAGGTTAACCTTAATTATTAAAAATTGGTCTTTTCATGTAATAGGGGAAGAGAAAAGTAGAATGACAGAAAATGTGGTCTTTGGCTACTTTCCAGCTATTCTATATGTAATGAAACATGAGAAATGTGTTGCCCTGAGTATCTGCTTTGAGATGTTTGCAAGAAGCCAATAATAGCGTTGTAACACTCTGAGCACATTTTAGCTGTCACTTAAATTTGATTTTAGTGTTTACAGATCTTTAAGAGTTCGTATGAAAGACATCCAAACCCAATAAAATCTAATCTAGAGGCGAAACTATTGAGTTAATGAAACCCATTATGAACCTTAATGGTGATATACTGTTGAACAACAACAAATTTAGTAAGCTAACATTGGGGTGTTTTGTTTTGTTTTTTAAACAAACCATATTAGAAATGTCATTATGAGTATGCTCTGCTAAGAACCTTAGGTAATGAATTAATTCAAGGCTATGATACCAATCAGCTCCTGTAAACACTGTGTACTGTAATTTAGCTACACAAAATATGCTACTTTTTTCCTGTATTGCCATGATGTTTTTTATGATGAAATCTAAAAACATGCTTACATGTCTGCCTCATTATGATCATTGGTTCCATTTATTCTCCCTATAATAGGGAGAACTTCCAAATAGAACTGCAGAGATTGAACCAGCTTTCTCAGATAAGATTTGTAAATCTTTGTACCACCAAATACTTATACCCTAACCCCACAAAACACTTATTCACACGCTTAGTATTATGCATGAGTATTCTCATTGACTTCAACAGGACAACTCACAAGCTTAAAACTGTGCCAAAATGTTAGCAAGCTCTGTTCCATACTCATGAAAAGCTTGGTTAATAGTGCAAGTGCCGTCCCCTCCCCCAGTAGCTCTGTTGCTGATGGATGGGGTTTGAGAGAGAGGCGGGGGGATGGAAAGTGTAAGAATGTTCATTTGGAGGGTGGGGCTGCCCATTCCCAGTTCTAGGAGAGACAGGTGCTGCTGTGTGAAGCATCTGGCTTCATTAGCATTTGTTGGATTTTTAGACATTGTGGATTTGGCTCATTCCTTCAGATACCCTAGCTACCTTTACACTGTCTACCAACTACAGAGAGTGTATGAAGAAGAAGGGACTCTATTCATACAACACTGAGTATCTCAGTATGCGTAAGGACATACATAGCAAGCACATAGCCATGCCTATCTGTGAAACAGTCTTTTTTTCCCCATTTTTTTATTTGTCAGAATCCTTGTGTAAGGTGAGGGGGCAAGATCTATGTCTGAACAACAGATAGGCAAACAGACAGACCCACTAATCTTTCTCACTGCACTAATTTTCAACCTAATACTCTCAGAAATAAATGAGAAAGCCAGCTGGTAGCTGTCTCTCTCTGCCTCTCAGAAAAGATTTAATAGCAGAAACTACAGTGACCTGCAACATTAAAGCTTCATTATTTTTACAATACATAATGCGGAACATTTTCTAAGACATTTGAGGCATCAATTAATATTGAACTATAGCAATCAAAGTAAATGATTAAAGAGTAATTTAGCTTATATTATCCCTGGTGTTTTACTGCGGTTTATTCATTCTTGGAGAAAAACCAAACACAGTTCTTGCGCAGAAACAGACAAAACAAGTGGAGGGATCATCCACTCCACAAACTATGGAGCAGCTGAAGAGAGACTCCATGCAGCCTATCAAAACCCAAGAGTTAAAGTAGTTTCAATAGGAAAAAAACAGTAAGTCTATGTAACAGCAGATACCTGTCTTTGCCCCATCTTTCCCTATCCAACTGATCCTGTCTTCACACCTCAACTACACAAATATTCTGCCTCCCCCCACCCATTTTGTGTAGTAGAGTTGGGCCAGTCCTGCTACTCAGAAACCCTCAGAAATCTTAAAATATACGAGCACAATTTGCTCCTTACTCATTTGTGATGTCCTGCACTATTTTACAAAATTTAGAGATTTGCAGTGAATCTGTCATTCAGTGTAAATTAATGATATTCTACTTTACATTATCATTATATAGCACACTTCAGCAGAGGATTTCAAACCACTTACACATAATAAAGCCTAATAGCTTTCCTCCGAGAAAGAAAAGTATTGTGTTAGTCACTTTACAGATGAGGAAACTGAAGCACAAATAGGTCAAGGCCAAATTTTCACAAGCATCCACTAACTTGGGACATCTCCATTTTTGGTTGTCCCACTCGATACTTGTAGAGCCTGATTCTGAGAGGTGCTCAGCACCTACATTTTTAATTCAAGCAAACTGGAGTTGGCTCATCTCTGTCTCTCAAAAAAGAATCAGGCCTTAAGTGTGTCAACTGGCACCCAAAATTAGAGGCAGCTACATTTTGTGAATGTTCTTAAAAATTTAGACACTAACAACTGCCCAAGGTCACACAGCAAGTTAACAGGTTTCAGAGTAGCAGCCGTGTTAGTCTGTATTCGCAAAAAGAAAAGGAGTACTTGTGGCACCTTAGAGACTAACAAATTTATTAGAGCATAAGCTTTTGTGAGCTACAACTCACTTCATCGGATGCATTTGGTGGAAAAAAAAACGTTTTTTTCCACCAAATGCATCCGATGAAGTGAGCTGTAGCTCACGAAAGCTTATGCTCTAATAAATTTGCTAGTCTCTAAGGTGCCACAAGTACTCCTTTTCTTTTAGCAAGCTAACAGTAGACCTTAGAAGAGAACCCAGAAGTGCCTTCTCTCAGTTCCATGCATTAACCTCTAGCCCACATTCACTTTTTTAGAAAATGCCCCTCTCACCTTATACAAGGATTCTGACAAATAAAAAATGATAAAAAATGTTTTCACAGATAAGCAAATAGCCATGCCTATGTATGTTCTTTCACAAAACATTCTACAGTCTGGGGATCTCACATTCTAACAATGACTTCTGGATAAACACTGAATGAGAAATGACTAAATCATAAAATAGAAGTTGTATTAGAGCCAGCCCACCTATCATTTCAGAAGAGCTCACAAAAGCAGATATAGTGGTCACCATTCAAAAGTCAGCATTTGCCAACTGTTGCCACAAAGTGGTATTATAAATGAGAGCTGGTTGAAAACTTTGCAACAAAGTGTTTTTTCAATCATAAAATATCAATTTGTCAAAAATTAAACTGTTTGCAAAAAAGGATCTGTTTCAACAAATCTTCCAATTTGATTTTTTTGGGGGGTGGGGGAAGGAAGGGACATGCTAAAGTTTTAAAGTATCCATACTAACACCTACATAACCCTTCTGAAGTCAATTGGGGGCAGAATTCAACCCCTTCTTTTCCCTGGAAGTAAACTGACTGGCTTATGGGCAAGAGCAGGATCTAATGATGGGAAAAGGCAAAGGCTGCACTATTTTTTGTGGGGATACAATTTCTGAATAGAGGAAAAGTAAAGTTCCAGTTCTCCCTGTGCAACATGAATCAAGCAGCATTGCCAGTGCACATTATTCTCTTTCAAATATTTCCCTGCTTCTGGACTCTGTCAACAGCTTAAGCGCTAAATCCTCTACTGGCATTAGCACAGCAGTGTCACCTTTGCTTTCAAAGTCTATTTGTATTCTCCCCCCCCCCCCCAATGGGATATGCAGATATGTTTATAAAAAACACTGTGTGACCTGTATGCCTGTTAGTAAACCTTATTTTTGATGATATACAGAGTATATACATTTCACATACACAATTCAGATACAAAATATACATGCAGCACACACTAAAATATTCTGTTCAGAAAAAATTACTTCTCCCTCCTGACAAGGGAGTCTCTCTCTCACACATGCACACCTTGTACAGACAAGGCACAACAGCTCTCTTCAACCATGAAAGTGAGTTGAGTATTCATCTTGTTGTCCAAAATTCTCAAAGCATTTATATTTGATTACTATCAGTTTGGAATAAGCACTGCTCACCACTGTACAGTTCCTGGCTTATACCTGCATCACTGTTGCTTACTTTGAAAGTCATCATTTTAAAAAGGCAGGGGATTTTTATAAAAGTGGCAATAAGACTGCCGTGGATGAAGGTGAATATATCATCTACTGCCCTCACACACACACACACGAAAGAAAAAACAATTAATCATCAAGGTTAAACATAGTACAAAGCAGTTTGTGTGTGAATGATCACTATTCTCTTACTAAACTTACTCTCTAGATAACATTCACTAACTCAATAAGTCCCAGCCTTAGAGACTTGAGCATCCTGGAAATTGTTGCTGTTTCTCTGGCAGTGACATAACTTTACTGTGGCCTTTAAGAGTTCTCAGGAACAGCTGTTAGTTTCTTGATGGTACTCATTTGCTCTGGGCAGGGTAGAGATGATGTCAGATTGGAAGACTGGTCATTTCAATGAGAGAGACATAATTTCCACTGAATACATCCGATGAAGTGAGCTGTAGCTCACGAAAGCTTATGCTCAAATAAATTTGTTAGTCTCTAAAAGGTGCCACAAGTACTCCTTTTCTTTTTGCAAATACAGACTAACACGACTGCTACTCTGAAACCTGACATAATTAACTGTTGTCTCTAGTCTATGTGTATGTGATGTACCTAGCATGACACCCCACAGAGTTCCTCAGCCCAAATATTATGCTTGTGCACAGAGTTCCATAAGGCTGTAGAATAATATTTCTGAAGAAGAATCTCTAGTATGACAATTAGAATAGAATACAAAAAAACACACACACAAGGTAAGTAAGGTAGTATCTTTTACTCTTACATAGAGCTGTTCTTCAAGTCTGGGAAACATACTCAGAGTGTCATGGCAGACATAGTTCCACTGCTACAAAGATCAGCATCCCCCACCCCCACACTTTTCAAAATCCATGGGTCCTACTCATCCCTATCACACCATGTGGTATAGTTCATCCAGTGTACTTTATGCCCCAATAACAACTGTGTGGGCGAAAGTACACAACCACTACACTCTCAGATGAATTCATGCAGAAAAATGATAAAAGACAAAAACACCGTATCACCCACGTATGAACACTTTTCATAAAGCGATCACTCTATATGTGACCCATCGGTCCTCATTTCCACACAATACTTTCAAAAGATGAGCCTGGAAACTTAAATTGAAAACTTTGCTAGACACAAAAAAAATCATGGACTTCCAAAAACACTGGATTTATAGCTTATTACCACCACTCCTTTGGCCAGCTGCCTTTCACACGCCCCTCTTCCCCCATGATTGGAGGAGTGTTAAGGGGCACATTCACTTTGAACAGTCTCTTGAAATGTGTGTTAATTATTTATGCTAAACATCTGTTCCAACTTGTATTTAGCTATGACACTCTGAGTACATTTCTCAGACCTGAAGAACTTGAAGGTTTGCCTCTCTCACCAACAGAAGTTGATCCAATAAAAGATACTGCCTCACCCACCTAGTCTCTCTAATATACTGGGACCAACACAACTACAACACTGCATGTAATGGAATACAAACACAAAACAGCAACTCACAGAGTTTATGTAGGCAAACTCTCCTGGATTTTAATGGATGTTCTGTTCATACCAAAACTGAGCCCTTAAACACATATTGGTTCTGATGAATAAAACATGTTGCTATTTTATTTTCCACTTAAATTATTTAAATCTGGCATAAATATGGATCAGGAGATGGGTTGCAGAGCAGCTTAGAAAGCAAGCATGAAGGTAAACACTGATCATCATACTATTTGGATCAAATCTATTTCCTTATAGTATCTCACAGCAGCGTACAAGTACTCACAGACTTCTATACTCATTTACCAGGCTCAGTCACCTTAGACTTTCCTTAACTCCCTTTACTTAGAGCTCTAAATCTATTATTAAACCTGTAATCAAGCCAATAAATTCTCATTCAGATTTAAATTTAAGATTGAACTGGGCAAAGTTCAGGTCTATCCAATATTGGTCAATTAGTTTAGGACATTAATTATTATACACCTTTTTTCAAAGGGGAACAAGAAGCTACTGCAAGTATGTGTTTATATCCAACTCCCAGCATCTCTACCTCCCTGAAGTCTTTAATTACACATAGAGGGTAGCTAGAGAAAAATTACTCTATGGAACTAGGTTTCAGAGTAGCAGCCATGTTAGTCTGTAGTCGCAAAAAGAAAAGGAGTTCTTGTAGCACCTTAGAGACTAACAAATTTATTTGAGCATAAGCTTTTGTGAGCTTATGCTCAAATAAATTTGTTAGTCTCTAAGGTGCCACAAGTACTCCTTTTCTATATGGAACTAGTACAAGGTCAAAAAAGGCAGAGCACCAAACTGAGAGGCCACTTGCAATTTTGAGGCTACTGCTGTAGTTTTGATAAACCTCAAATTACATTCAAGTGTTTGGGGAGTAAGACCCATTATTGTGTCTCATTGCTCTCATTCTCCTCATTGTCTATCAGTCAGTCATTTTTACTATCTCTTAACTGTAGTATTCATGTGTCATGCATACAAATTAAAAGGAACAAATTCATCAGAAAGGATCCTAGATTCCATCCTTCCATTAATATTTGTTTTTTTCAGTAGGGTGATCTCACCTTGTCCTCAGGACAGCTGCTGCTCATTCTTCAGCTCTCAGTTTTAGGAGAGAGCTTGCCCAGAAAGTAGAAACTCATACAACTTTCTGAAGGTCATTCAGTTTCGGTCTTATCCTGATTTCCTGAGGCAGTGGATTTCAAAGCTGGATGTTCACCTCTGATTATACTTCAACTCCAAGAATTTCATCATGTATTCCTTCAATAATTAGCGTCCCCACTGACCAAGGACATCTTGGCAGTTCAGAACGATAAAAGATAGTCTCTATTGTACTTTACCTTACCTCTATTGTACTCTTTAAGTGCCTAGCAGTGGCCTGTGACTGGGATTCCTAGGACTATTGCAATACAATAATAATAAATAATAAAGATATATGAAGCAAGATATCGAAGTGCCCCATTTAATAGCTGGGCCCTATTAAGGATTAACAATGAGATTTTACCCATCACCTTGAGCACAGAAGAGAAGACACTCTCCAGACAGCAAGATTCCAGGATCATAGATTCTTTTGGTTCTTTTTGACAGGTTTCAGAGTAGCAGCCGTGTTAGTCTGTATTCGCAAAAAGAAAAGGAGTACTTGTGGCATCTTAGAGACTAACAAATTTATTTTAGCATAAGCTTTCGTGAGCTACAGCTCACTTCATCGGATGCATCAGATGTGCTTGATGATGGATCACTTGATCATTCCCTCTGGGGCACCTAGCATTGGCCACTGTCAAAAGACAGGATACTGGGATAGATGTACCTTTGGTCTGACCCAGTATGGCCATTTTATGTTATGTTCTTGTGTTCTTAATGCAAATAAATAATAAACCTAGAGTAATCACCTTCCATACCCTTATTTGAAGTCTAATTGGGTGGATCCAGGCTACTGGCAGAAGTCAGGTGTTTTTGAAGTTTGTTCTTTGCTTGGAAGGGAAGATTAGATGCAGGGCACTAGTTAGCAAAATCATTTGGGTTGATTTATGGTTTTCATCTTTTTTTGCCTTCCATGGAAGTTTCTGGATCACAACATACTGTGACACCCCAATATTCACCACTGTCATGCAATTAGGATGTGTTTTGTACAAAATATGCTTTGTGCAGTGTTATTCTAAAAGTCTTGATCTGCTAGACATTAATATCTCATTGGATTGTATGTGCTATCATTGGATGTGAAGTTATGAAGTTTGGCTGTGTATGTGTTACTGAAACATGTTGTGCGGTTGAAAACATCCACAAGCAGCAGTCTTTCAGGTACAACAGTAAAAAGGCCAAACAATGTTAATGGCTTATTGAGGAAATGCACACAAGCACAAAAAATACCCCAGGAACTGTGTACAATAGAAACCTCTCTGAGAAAGCACTACACAGTGGGAACTGTTTGACCCAGGTCACAGCAAAAGAGCTTTCCAGCAAGTGGGAAGAAGATATAAAAGGGGGGGAAATGACATCATGATGGTACCTCACTCTCCCTACAACAACACACCTGGAAACACCTGAGGAATAAAGACTCAATAGGGGAGAAGTGATGGGCCCAGGCTAAGGGACTGCTGGCCTGTGTATGAAAACCTGGGAAACCCAAGCTGCAGAGCCAAGCCAGCTTGTGCCTTAAGAATCTGCCAGCCTGTTTATGACTGAGGGTGATAATCTGCTAATTCTCATCCTACCTATCTAGTCTGTTATGCTCAGTTTGCGGTTTTGTTTATTTGCTAGGTAATCTGCTTTGATCTGTTTGCTATCACTTATAATCAGTTAAAATCTATCTTGTGTAGTTAATAAACTTATTTTTGTTTTGTCTAAAACCAGTGTGTGGAAATCTTAAACAGGGGCAGAAAGCTGTTACATATCTTCCTCCACATTGAGAGAGTGGGTGAATTTCATGAGCTTATGCTGTACATTTCCCTGTGCAGTGCAAGATGGTAATTTGGGGTTTACCCTTCAAAGAGGGGTGTGCACTTGAGTAACCAGGCAGTTCCTTAGCCGAGCCTTCCCATGGGAGCTAATCTCAGTATGCATATGAAGCTGCAGCTGGTTGTGTCCCTACCACCGTGTGTGCTAGAGCAGGCTTGAGCACTGGTCACAGTAGTACAGTGTAAAGGGAGCCCAGTCTAAAGGTGGGTCAGGTGGGCTCAGTGGTACCCCAGCTCCAAATGGTACCCCGGGGGAACCTGTCACACATACCACAGAATAAAATCACAACAATTTTCAGATGAAGTTCTGCACACCAAAAGTTTCATAGTTTCAGAACTTAGTATAAGCTATAGCTGAGTGCCCAGTTTTGAAGTTCAGTAGTACCACTTTTTAAATCATAGGTTGTTGGACAAGCATATACACCTTCATACCCTCAAGCAGTGCTGCTGCTAAGTTACATAACACTGTCACAGAAAAAAAAGTGTTTTTACAGCAACAGAAGTAGCTGAGTTTTTGAAGCTTGAATTAATGTTAGACAATCTGGAGAACCTTTGACAACTATAGTGTCAGTGGTCATTAACATGGTCATCTATATTTCCCTTTATCATATGGTTAAGGCTAGTCTTTACTCTGCACTATTATGCTGTAGCAGTAGGCTGAACAATTCAACTTCACTGTAGTACTGTATCCTAGAAGTAGGCAAATAGTTTTTTTTTGGTTCTCTGGAAGTTCCAAAAAATAAATTTTAAGACGTCATTGACCCAAACCAAATCCAAAAACTTTAAAATGTGAGCAAATTAAACAAACAAAACAAAAACAAATGTTTCCTGTTGCTCAGAGGGATCCCAAACTGATTTTTTCTGGATGGTGATAGTAGCCATCCCTTATAACTTTTAATCATTCAAAGTGGCAATTCATAATGACAATGAATAGTCATTGGGTCAGAGAGAATGCAAGAGTGACTCTGTAGCCTGGTGGTTAGGGCAGTTACCCAGTTCCATTCCCCCGGCTTTAGTGACTTTATATTTATGGAACAACTTCAGCAGGACAGATTAAAAGAAACCTATTGCAGAATATCCCATAGTTGAGTGGTTAGAGCATTCTACTGCAATGTGGGAGACCCAAGTTCAAATTCCTTTTCCACATGAGGCAAAAGGGGTAATTGAACCTCAGTCTGCCACATCCCAGCTAAGGTCTATAATTTTTAGCCCAGTGATTAGAAGAAAGATGTATCCTCCTCCATCATGGCCCAGCATGAGTCCGGAAAAAAATATGTGACCAAACTATTCGGCAATTTCATGTCAAATTCACAGTTAGTTTGGGGTTGAACATAACTGTATTTTCTAGCAAGCTATTCATCTGACAAATGTTGCACAACTCTTCTTGTGTACCACAAGCATGCCCATCTAAATGTGAGATGAATTGCAACAACAACAAAATTTGGTAGCATGTGACATGGTTGAATTTCTTATCAGAGAATAGAAACAGTGCATGTTAAAGCTTACAAACATGCAGCCAAAAAGGGCCATAGCTGCCATTTTTACAATTAATATATCCAGCTTCACAAAGAAAGGTCTCCAAACAAAGACACACTAATATGAAAAATGAATAATGTTTATATGAGTGCACAATACCTGTGGAGTGAGTTAGACTCAATGAATCTTTTAGCATAACATCTCTTCCCATAATGCTTTTCACAACATGCACAATATTCACAACAGTGGGTATACAGTAATTTTCAAAATATTAAATCCTGTAATTAGCATCTTGGCTGTTTTGTCAAATAAAGAATATGGAGCCAATTATTTTCTAGTTACATGCATCCATCTCTCATCTGAAGTCACTGGTCAGGACTTGTCCCATAGCTTTATCTATTTTCTTTATCTCAAAACCATAAGTGTTATTTTCATTTGCAGCAGGCTTTTTTTCCTTCCCCTCTTATACAAAGGGATCAACCCGAGACAATCCTCTGTCTTATCTGTATCCTAAATATAGAATAAGAAAAAAGGTTATACAGCATTTGATTGTGTAGTTACATGTATAAATGGTATAGCTGTACAGCAATGAATGGACATCTGGTCATTTAAGTGATGGAAAGTTATCTCAAACTCAGAAAATGAGATGAAAAAGAAACATGCCATTAGCTGCAGAGCATAGCATCAGCAAACCAAACAGGTAATTTTCAATACTTGTTTACGTGTAAACAAATACCTTAAACAACAGCAGTCATGGAGCAGGATATTATTTTTCGATGATAAAATGGTATGCATTAAACACTTAAAGACAGGCATTCACTGGAAAATTTAATTGGGTTTTCCCCCCCTATAAGATTGTCTTTTGCAAGGAGTCAGTAACTAAGATATTTTTGAACCTCATTTGAGTTGCTATGATCTTGGGATACATCTTAACGCTATTGGCTTTGCAGAAGTGCTCTACTCATCTTTATCATGACATTCTAAATCATAAAGAAAGGAATTAAACAATAAAAGCCAGTGCTATTTGAAGGTAACCACCTATAATCAGGCCAAATACTGATAATTATGGCTGCTAACAGGTGTTTTATTACTCTAGTTAAATTGAAGGGGAGTTGTAAAAGGAATGAAAAATATGACTGTTAAAATGCCTTCCCTCTGGAAATGCCAGGAAAATAAGCTACAGTTAAAAAGGAAGCAATCCTCATAATGAGGGAACTAGAGCATTATGGAAAAAGACAGCTAATTGGCAGGCAAGGTTATACATTTTTACTGGTGATTACATATAAAAGAGAACTTAAGCACAGTTTCAAAATAACAAGTCCTTTAAAACAATTTCAAGGGTGTGTGTCACATAAAGATGAGATTAAAGTGGATGACAGCTTCTTGTTTAAAATTCTGCTATTCTGCTTTCTTCCCTGAAGAACCAAGACACAAACCTGCACCTCTTCCTAACTGCAGTAGTATCTAGATTTGATCAATTATTCTTTTTATGATATATTTGATTTATTACCTAAGTCTACAGAGCTACAGAGGTGCATTCAGAATATATATAGATGCACAATACTCTTGACAGGTTTCAGAGTAGCAGCCGTGTTAGTCTGTATTCGCAAAAAGAAAAGGAGTACTGGTGGCACCTTAGAGACTAACAAATTTATTAGAGCATAAGCTTTAATGAGCTACAGCTCACTTCATCGGATGCATTTGGTGGAAAAATACAGTGGGGAGATTTATATACACACACAGTGAACATGAAACAATGGATTTTATCATACACACTGTAAGGAGAGTGATCACTTAAGATGAGCTATCACCAGCAGCGGTGGGGGGGGGGGAAGGGAGGAAAACCTTTCATGGTGACAAGCAAGGTAGGCCATTTCCAGCAGTTAACAAGAACATCTGAGGAACAGTGGGAGGTGGGGGAGAAATACCATGGGGAAATAGTTTTACTTTGTGTAATGACTCATCCATTCCCAGTCTCTATTCAAGCCTAAGTTAATTGTATCCAGTTTGCAAATGAATTCCAATTCAGCAGTCTCTCGTTGGAGTCTGTTTTTGAAGTTTTTTGGCTGTACACAATGGATAGTGTGGTATGATCTGGATGAAAGCTAGAGGCATGTAGGTAGGAATAGCGGTCAGTAGGTTTCCGATATAGGGTGGTGTTTATGTGGTGTCACATAACCACCACCCTATATCAGAAACCTACTGACCGTTATTCCTACCTACATGCAGTTCTGAAGAGCATTCTTGATCTGTTCCCAGCAAAAGCATCCCACAGACAGCCT
Source organism: Dermochelys coriacea (assembly GCF_009764565.3). Lineage (NCBI taxonomy): Eukaryota > Metazoa > Chordata > Testudines > Dermochelyidae > Dermochelys > Dermochelys coriacea. The sequence goes on along the minus strand of NC_050075.1, from coordinate 62,001,282 downwards.
TTGTTCCCCCCCTCCCTCCAGCTTTGAAAGTATCTTGTCTCCTCATTGGTCATTTTGGTCAGGTGCCAGCGAGGTTATCTTACCTTCTTAACCCTGGCCAGGAGGATTTTATACATCTGTATACAGAAAGGTGGTTACCTTTCCCTTTATATTTATGACAAAGGCCTACACAGCACTTAAGATCTCAAAATAGGGCTGATGTAGGATTTGAAAGGGCCTTATGCTGGACCTCTGCCCAAGGGTGGATTTCACCTCTACAGATATCATAGCTGCATTACTGATACCAGATTAAGTGCCATTTAATAAATGCAGTATTGATGGTTTACTGCTACTTATTAATAAACCACATTATGGAAGATTGGGTATAACTAGCTTGTAGACTAAACCACTATAAACCAAATATCAGCTGGAAAAGATATAGATTTAATCATCATTCATTTTAGTCATAATCTGATTATTACAAACAGGTGCACATTGAGAACCTGATCCGTGTAACTGGCATGCTGAGTGGGTATAGTTTATACCTTCCCCTTAACTTAAATCTCAGATATGGGCTAATCATCAAACTTGTTAGTATATTTCATCATTGCTTTTTCATTTACAAAGTCAGACAATGCCTTCTTTGTGATACAACCCCACTTTGCAGTACAAACAGTAAACTGCTGAAGGATAAGAGCTTAATTGCCTGTGCTGGTACCTCCATCTGCTGTGCAAGCCCCAATCCAGTGGCTTCTAGCCAACTCTTCATCTAGCTCTCCGCTCTGTTGTCTCCTAATCCTCCCCCCATGGATGAGCTAAGATTCATCAGACTGGGGCTGGCCTCTGAGGAACTAGGCCAAAACCACCAACAGAGGCAGTATGTCATACGCCTTTAGATAACTCTGGATTTCAGCCTCTTCCTCTTCTTACCTTCTCCATGTGCCTCATTCCTAAAACATAATGGCAGTGAGTGGGGAAGCGTAAAAGCCAGAAGGTTTTCACAAGCTGCTAGGGATACAGTTATTACCTGATAGCGTCACTCCTTGGTTCCCCAGCACTAATGACAGCCCTAGCTAAACTCCCTAAATGTGTGTCTAGTCCCCTAAAGCTCCCGCTCCATCTCTCTCTTCTCCTTATTTCCATACCCATCCTGGTCACCTGCTTCTACTTCAACTTTTAATGTTTACATGAATTAAATATATGCTTATACATTTGTATTCATATGAACTAGTCAGCATTTAGAAATGCTGGGTCTTTCTACAGCATTTTAATCAGTAATTCTTAACTGTCAAAATAATATCTGCCACTACAAATATCTAATGGGAACTGTGTAACTTGCCTTCACAATGAACAGGTAGAATCCGATACTTTCTGTCTCATCAACATTATTTACTAGGTAAAGTATTCACTGTTTGGGCAGAAGGCCCATCATCTGATAGACACTAATGACTACCAACCTCGCAGTTTACTCAGTTTTGAGCCATCCTGAGCCACTTACTCAGACATCCATCCTTGAGTGGTGCAGAAGAAAATAATTTATGAGTTCAGAGAACCATTCAGCAAGTAAGAAACCTTAAGTTCTCAATCAAGGAAAACAAAAATTCAGCCTTGCCATTGTTTTATAAAATAGATTAAACTACAGTGAGACAAATCAGACCTTGTTAAGTAGACCTTGTGCTGTAAGAAGCACCAGGGTCTGTGATTGTAAAAACTGATCACATCAGTATGGCTCTTCCAACACCTCATCCAATTCACTTAAGTAAATTGTCCTAGAGGATGGGGAATTACAAAAAAATTGATTACCTTGCATTAATGGGAACAATTTAGTGGATGCAATCTTTTCTCATGTTTCAGAGTAGCAGCCGTGTTAGTCTGTATTCGCAAAAAGAAAAGGAGTGGCACCTTAGAGACTAACAAATTTATTAGAGCATAAGCTTTCGTGAGCTACAGCTCACTTCATCGGATGCATTTGGTGGAAAAAACAGAGGAGAGATTTATATACACACACACAGAGAACATGAAACAATGGGTTTATCATACACACTGTAAGGACAGTGATCACTTAAGATAAGCCATCACCCACAGCAGGGGGGGGGAAAGGAGGAAAACCTTCCATGGTGACAAGCAAGGTAGGCTAATTCCAGCGTTAACAAGAATATCAGAGGAACAGTGGGGGGTGGGGTGGGAGGGAGAAATACCATGGGGAAATAGTTTTACTTTGTGTAATGACTCATCCATTCCCAGTCTCTATTCAAGCCTAAGTTAATTGTATCCAGTTTGCAAATTAATTCCAATTCAGCAGTCTCTCGTTGGAGTCTGTTTTTGAAGCTTTTTTGTTGAAGGATAGCCACTCTTAGGTCTGTGATCGAGTGACCAGAGAGATTGAAGTGTTCTCCAACTGGTTTTTGAATGTTACAATTCTTGACGTCTGATTTGTGTCCATTCATTCTTTTACGTAGAGACTGTCCAGCAGTTTGGCCAATGTACATGGCAGACGGGCATTGCTGGCACATGATGGCATATATCACATTGGTAGATGCGCAGGTGAACGAGCCTCTGATAGTGTGGCTGATGCGATTAGGCCCCATGATGGTATCCCCTGAATAGATATGTGGACAGAGTTGGCAACGGGCTTTGTTGCAAGGATAGGTTCCTGGGTTAGTGGTTCTGTTGTGTGGTGTGTGGTTGCTGGTGAGCATTTGCTTCAGATTGGGGGGCTGTCTGTAAGCAAGGACTGGTCTGTCTCCCAAGATCTGTGAGAGGGATGGGTCGTCCTTCAGGATAGGTTGTAGATCCTTGATGATGCGTTGGAGAGGTTTTAGTTGGGGGCTGAAGGTGATGGCTAGTGGCGTTCTCTTGTTTTCTTTGTTGGGCCTGTCCTGTAGTAGGTGACTTCTGGGTACTCTTCTGACTCTGTCAATCTGTTTCTTCACTTCAGCAGGTGGGTATTGTAGTTGTAGGAATGCATGATAGAGATCTTGTAGGTGTTTGTCTCTGTCTGAGGGGTTGGAGCAAATGCGGTTATATCGTAGCGCTTGGCTGTAGACAATGGATTGAGTGGTATGATCTGGATGAAAGCTAGAGGCATGTAGGTAGGAATAGCGGTCAGTAGGTTTCCGATATAGGGTGGTGTTTATGTGACCATCGCTTATTAGCACCGTAGTGTCCAGGAAGTGTCCAGGAATCTTCTCATGACACTTGAGCAACATCCCTGACGAAGAGCCACCAGTGAAAGCTTTCTGCTTTCCACAGAGAAAGTAGAATGGGAGGTTTTTCATTTCTTTTATGTTCACCTCTCAGACTTTGTGATTTAGCCAATACTAGACCAGAAGTTGTCCAAAGTCTTTGTAATCACAAACCAATTACTGTTGTCTTTACGGGGTCTGCACCTCTGCTTCTTACAAAGGCCTATAAAGAAAACCTCTCTATACATAATGCTGAGCATTTTCTAATTATACTGTACATTTACAAACTCTGTTTTTGTCAATCTGTTGAGTCCAGTGGCCCTATCTCAACAAACTGACATAGAAATAATAGCCAACACTCGTTCACAGAGATATATTTCCAAAGCTCTGCATATGGAAGGAGCCAGGTGAGTGTGTCATGGAGAAGTCATTAATTTATGAGCTTATGTTCTAAAGAGCTTCAAACTAATTACAGTTGAAGAGTACAAATTCATATACAGTATATTGCCTAGCAGCAAGACACAACAAGTGTCATAATGGTTTTTATCAGAACTCATCTGTTGAAGTGTCTGGAAAAATATATCCTTGATTTGACAGCTCTGGTTATGGCTGAACAACAAGAGATGCATGTGGCATTATTTGACTGGAGGTGATTCTGTTCTGAAATAGTTACAGATTGATGGTCACTAAGGATGTTAAAGTATCATTTGGATACATACTCCTTTTCTGGGATATACCTACTGACTGCCAACTTGAACTTGGCCAATTAAAATTCTATTTTATCTAAGGCATTAGCTCCAAAAGACTAACTACCATTCTCTTTCTGAACACCCTGCCATGTTTGTAAGTAGATTTAAGTTTTATATATGCTAAATTGTGTCTTTGGACACATGCACATAACTCACATAACTACTGCCTAAGGTAGTCAATGAGTGAGGCTGATGACAGGGGTGTATGCTAAATCCTACTCATCATCCAGAGATTGGTGCCTAAGTCCAGGATGCAGGAAAGCATCTCTCTCTCTCTTTAGCAATCCATGAACTCGCTGCCTGGAGTTAGGTGGCTTAAGTGCCTAAGCTGCTTTTTGAGGGAATGAGTTAGGCAGCTGTCTTGCTCCACACAACTACTGAGATATGGGATATTCAGATGCTGGGATGCCTAAGTCTCTCTTGTTGAGGCTTTTCCACTGTGGGTAATGCTTAAGTATGGTCTACACTACATGGTTAGGTTGGCATAAGCTGCATTGCATTGACCTAGCTATGGCAGTGTCTTCACTTAAATTTGGCTCCCCTCAATATAAGCGCCTCTCTATGCTGATTTAGTAATACTACCTCCCCAAGTGGCTTTGAGTCAACGTCAATGTCATTAGATTAACGCAGTGTCAGTGTAGACACTGTTTCTGACTGTTTAGGAGCCTTCCCACAGTACCCCTCACAGACAATACAATCGATACAATGACGCATGCTACCGACAGAAGGAGCCAAGTGTGCACACACAAGCAATTTTATAACTGGTGGCTGTATGCCGACATAAGTTGCATTGACATAATTTTGTACTGTAGAGATGGCCTCAGTCACCAGGACAGAGAGAGAGAGTGAGAGAATTGGAGTGGAGAAGCAGTGAGTAGTGAAGGAAAAATGAGACAAAACATATCAACATAGTGGGAAACTAATGGTAAGACATGATCAATGGGTGGGTAGAAGATTGGGAGCCAAGGGAGGGGCAGGCAGGCTGAGAAGTTATCTTGACAAATGGTCAATAAATCAGACATAGAAAAAAGAGCAAAGCAGCTGTAAAGATTACATACAAGGAAATGAGGGGAAATGTACAAGTTAATGAGGGAATCAATAAGTGGATGAAACAAATTTACCTTGGTCAGTGAGTCACTACCACAAGATACATTTAGATCCTCTCTTAAATAGTTAGTGATGAGGCATCCTCTCTCCCCGAAACTGTGGGGAAGGATTAACACAATAAAAAAAGGAATATTCTGCCTTGGTTCCTATATATTCTAAGCAGCCTATCTGCATAAGCCCCTTTGTGTTTTATTTTAGACAATTTAATAGCATTGTTAGAGCCTTCCTGTGGGGCTTAGGTCAGGGCCCACAACTATAATTTAAAAAACTCCAACTTCCTATAGGCAAGGAGAAGGGTTGGGATGGCAGACCTATAAGGTTACAGTTTTGCTTTTATGTCACAGATGTCAAACCTGTTCCAGCATGCTAACACCCTTATGACTACATGGGTGGAAACTAAATGTACATTAATGCACACAATATCCCTCGTGGATCTCCTCAATTCCTCTCTCGGGGAAAAAGAAAAAATAAGATGCTTCTGGTAGTGGCTGCATAAAGACTCTGGGCTATATTAGCTAAGAGGTAGCAATTTCATCATTACTGTCATGCAAAAGCACCTATCTGGTGCAACCCAGACTTTCAAACTGGGAACAAACTTGTAATTTCAAAAAAACTGGTTGAGCAGGGGTATCGTGTGTTTTTTTCCAATTCACCAGTGATAAGGGCTCTGTCCTTTTTCTAATGCTAAATCAATGTGATAATCTGTCATACCCAGCAGAGTGGCAGTACTTACAACTAGGAGACTCAAAAACATATTAACTTGGCCTGCACACTCTAGGACTGCCAGAGGCCCCAGATCTAGTGGAGTTTCATAAATGACCCTGACTCATGCCCACTATCTTTAGTACATTAATGAAGAGGAATTCCATGAGACTGGAGTTCTTCATGAAAGTATGGGAAGGGATTTATCATAGTTCTTAAAAGAAATCTAGTTGCAGAGCATATTAGGTTACATTACAAATGCTTCTGCAAATCTCAGGCTATGCTTGATACAACAAAAATTTTATTCAAAGTCTACTGGACACTGCAGAGGTTCCACAAGGTCTGATGTTTTTTAGCCCAGTAACAAAGAAAAAGGAACTATAATGCATATGTTATGGCACTGTCCAACAGCCAGACAGCTGTGAAAAGAAGTGGACACAAGAATTAAAATAGCGCCTGGCACTGCAGCCAAAATTTATATCTTAAAGGTATTTACCTGTTAAGTTGGGTTTAATTCTGCTACAAAGACTTTGCCTCTTGTGTGCTGCAATGATCACCAAGTTCATGATTTTTAAAAAAACACAAGAGTTTACTTATGCCCAGAATACAGCAGTGGTATTTGGACCTTTCTGATTTAGGCAGCCAAAGAAAGAATAGCTTATCACTGTAGAGAACAATTATATGAATTCAGAAAAATTTGGGCCCAATTAGTAGATACATTAAATTAAAAAAATCAGGTGCCTCAAAGAATGCCACACACCCATTCCCATATCCTTCCTTTCCCCCCACAGCAGTTCCCTTTTCCCCCTAGTAATGTATGTCTTCTATATTATTACTTTTACCCCCAGCCTAACACATCTATGTAGTATTGCCTGGCTTGTATTGTTTAGTTTTGCAGCTTTCTATCTCAGGGTGATTTTTTTAAAAATTACATTAAAACTTTTCTTTAGCAACAGAGCAGTGTATTCCACTTAGATTCCAATCCTTCCCATTTTGAGATCCAGTTGTTCACCCTTTGCAGAAGGCCATCATGAGACATACGTACTACTTACATTCCACTTTGAAATAAGACGTCAATGATACAGACTTTGTATTGGCCTTCTGTAAAAGGGATAAAATTACACCGTACTAAACTAGCAGAGGAGACTTTGGGGAAGAAGGAGAAGGATTCCTGCTGTTTAGAAGTCGGCTTCCGGGGGTTAAAAAAAAATAAACTTGCAATCAATTAAAATAGGATGCAGCAGATTTATGTCATTTATTATAAAACAGCCCAATTTCTGAGGTAAGATGGGGTGTGATTCTTCCCTGCCCTAATCTGCTGCAGAGTAAAGCTGTCCATATGGACCCTGCTGACACACATTAATGAACAGTTAATATGTTTTGATGAGTCCCATTTAAAAAAAAAAAAAAAAACTTGATCAAAGCACACTAACACACCATTAGTGTGCATCAGCAGGGTTCAGACAGAAAGTTAGCCTGGGGAACACTAGGTCAGGGCAGTTTCACACCCCAGCGTATTGCAAACAAAATGCTTGTAGAAGCAGCTCAGCTATAGCATTTTAAGTGTAGATGCTACCTATGCCAATGGGAGGAATTATCTTCTTGGCGTAGGTTATCCTCCTCCTCGAGATGCAGTAGCTAGGTCAACAGAAGAATCTTCTTTCCACCTACCGCTGTCTATATGGGGACTTAGATTGGCTTAACTATGCCACTCAGGGTATGGATTTTTCATATCCCCAAGTGACGTAGTTATGTCAACCTAATTTCTAACGTAGACTAGACAAGTCTAGCATAGACTAAGGGCTGGTCTACACTACTGCAGTAAATCTACCTAAGTTACACAACTTCAGTTATGTGAATAACGTAACTGAAGTCGATGTAGTTAAATCCACTTACCGCAGTGGCTACACTGTACAGTGATGACAGGAGAGCATCTCCCATCGACTTCCCTTATGCTTCTTGGGGAGGTGGAGACCCGCTAAATTGACACTCACTGCATCGATTGCAGCAGTGCTGATCTACTGGTAAGTGTAGACATGCCCTGGAACACCAACAGTTCTTAAAGTTCAAATTCTCTTCATTTTTATGCTTATTGTTTTAAACACATTCTTTTCAAACATTACTGTCTTGTAGCATCATAGCAGCAGAGGAGCTATCTACAGTGACATCTGCTACACCTACCTCTATTTGCTGTACTTTCCCTGACATCCCTCTTGTGTTAATTCAAAAGGGGTTGTGGGACCCGAAGGTAAGGTTTACCAAGACCTCGGTTACAATTACAGTGTTAAGTTAGAAGTGATTCAGAGTTCTATTTGTACAATACAAATCTACCTTTCTGGCTACTTTAGTTGACTAGTCATGCAGTCTCTCTTATCCAAGTACCACCTACTTGAGACCATAGCAGTTTTTCAGTGTGACAATTTTGTACCGAATACAAGAGATAGAGGCTGAGGTTTCAGCCAGTGGTATGTAAATAAATTTAACCAGTGCGTGAGCTTTAAAAAACATCTGTATGCTCTTGGGGCTGCTTCTTGTTCAGCATTCACTTGCACAATAGAGCCCACTGCATCATCTGCAACAGAAAAATCATGTACGGGGAGAAATTGTCACTGTACAAGCATGGGAAGAAATTGTCACTGAACAGACAAAAGAGGCAGAATCTTGTTTGGAGGTCATCCAAAGTGTATGCTCAAGTATCCTAGTCATGCATGCTCTCTCAGGCCCTAGTTCAGTAATGTACTTAATGTGCCCAATTTTAAACATGTGAGTAGTCCTACTGGCTTCACACTCAGTCAACTGCAGGAAATTCCACTTAATCTATGTTAGAAGGATGAAACACTGAACTGAGCCCGTCAGGATTTGACCCTGAAGTTCCAGGGAGTCTAAATAGTTGAAAGGTAAATGAAAAGCAATAAAAATAATATAGCACAAGTAGATTTAGGGGTGTGACTCACTAACACTCATGGAAGTCACACAGCTAAATCCACACACAGCAGCTGGAAATATTAACATTAAATAAAGCTGAAGACTGTAAAAATTAATCATTTCATTTTTTCCTTTCTCCTCGGACAGTGGAGCCTCAGAATTGCAATTCAAACATATACACCAGTATTTAATGCATATAGCTGTACAGCATGCTTTGTTTCAATATTCTCAAACAATTATGCAAATTTTTTTTAAATTTACTTATTTTATGCAGCTATGACAGATTTGCCCTGTTTGACTTTACCAAGTGATACAATATGTCTCAAAGCACTTAACAGGGTTAGATGGTTAATGCAATAATTGACCTACACTAATAACAATGTAAACTCAAGTTAATGTTGTAGTAGTAGAGTAAAATAAAATAATTCAAGGTAAAATTTACTGATGAAAAATACTGTAGTTAAGTCTGGTGTGGCACACAAATTAAAAGGGTTATGTCTGGACCTTTCTGTAGATCCTGCAGGCTTCTATGCACCAGTTGTTTTCTCATTTTATTTTGCTAAATATTCCTGTCAATGTACTCCATTAACATGGGATTCTGAGAAAACTCCATCATGTTGAATGGACTTCATGTTTCATTTCCTTTTTTGCTTATAAATTTTATCAGGCACACTGATTATTTCCATGGCATTCTGCACTGCACAAAGGACACTGTTTTTTTCATCTCTAATATCTCCTTTTTGTCTCGCTGTGCCTAAGACACCTGCATGTATTTTGAGTCTCCTTTCAATGGATTTCTAAAGATAATATAGTGAGTTAAACTTAAGCTGCATTTCTCAAGAGAGAGAGAGAAAATAAAAGTCATTACTTCAAACAGACCCATCCAATAAACAAAATGGGGGGTAGGATAGATCTAATCCCCTAATTTCTAACATTTCCTGTGCAGTCCAGGTCCTTAAATTGAGATCTGCTTTCTGACAAATAAAACATTTCCTTTGGTATATTATATACAGCTTGAATGGAAGCAGAAGTAGCAACAGTTAATTACCTGTGGCCCTTCTAAGCACCTGATACCACCGTCTTCCTTCCCCATTTTCCCAACCAGTGTCATGAAAAAAACGTAACTTTTTATGAGATTACTGATAGCTCTTCCACAAGGCACATCCTGGACATCCAAACAACAGTGGCCTGTAGTGTGGCTTTTTAAGTCCCTATTTACTTCCCAACATTTGTCCACAGCTTTGAACAGTCAACTGCAGATTGAGACGTTCTGATCCAGAACTAGATTCAAATTTTCTCTTTTTGTCTTAATCAGTGTTCATTTATAAATCACATTTTAATCATGATTTAAATCATGAAGCAGTAAATCTTGATTTAAATAACTGATTTAAATCTTGTTTTGCATTTGCACTTTAGTTATTTTCCTAAAGAAAGGTTGATTATCATTGGTTAGTAACTATTAAAATGTATTGATTTGCAATTAAATATAGCCTTTACCCTAAATTTGGTGATTCTTTTTGCTAACCAAGATACACTATATCAACACATATTTAAACAACATACATGTATTCAGATTCTTAATTTGTATTGTTAGAAAATGGTGAATGATTATTTCTTATTTACTAGATGATTAATTTTTTGTGTGCGATTTGAGTCAGGCTCCATTTGGACAGGTATTCAAATTCAATAAATAATGCACAATAAGCAACATTTTGAAGACATTTTGTTAAATAAAAGTACTTTAAGTGTTCTGGATACATAATAAAAAAACCAAAAGGTTTATCAAAACATGTTTTGCATTTAAAACTAATTTATTAAATAAAGGAAGTATCTGTAATTATTCAGTTCAACTGATGGTTTCTGGTCAAGATTTTAGAACTAGTAGATCTCATCCTCTCACACCTAGTTTTCATTCATTGACTGGAAGAGAAAAAACAAGCTTTCCCAAATTTTCAACTCCCAATTGGTTTTTAGCTTTTAATGAACTAATCACTGAACTAGTTGAACAAACTGAAATGAAGAAAATATTCTCTCTGCATCTGCAGTCAAAAGCTAGTTTAGCACCATCTTGCCACCAAACGTGGCAAACATGCTACTTAATATTTTTTAATTTGATTAAAATTATGTTAATAGATTATAAATTTAAGACTTAACATAGATTAAAATTAAATTTGAAATTGACAAATAGGTTTATTGTTAAAAATGTATTTATTTTAGATCTAAAATATCTGATTTAAACAAAAAGACTGATTTTTTTATCCAACCTGGTCTTAAAGTATTTGGCTTTGATTTTATCTGTTTTGAATTTCAGAAGGAGCTTCAGTGCTTAAGCTGTCCATTGTGGACAGTGTTGTACATTCCAGCACAGACATCTCATTAAAAGTTCTGAGCACCCATAGCTCATATCTTTGTGGAGCAGCTGTCATCTTGTATGGATGTGAGGTAGCTGATGAAATCAAAGTTTCTAGACCTCCTTGTTGTGGAGAAAAACTTGAAGACACAAACCCCTGAAGGTTCAAAAATCAGAAGACAAAGAAGAATCCAACATTTAAAAAAAAAACAACTCATTTTAGGGGACCTGATTCATGAATTTTGCTCAGCAACATTGGTTATGTAATCTTTATATAAAAATAGTTCAGCTAAATATAAGCTCTTTTTGCTCTGTTACAAAGGATAGCATACCATTGACTTCAATGGGAGCTGGGGCGGAAGAGAATCAGTCCACAATCACACTTTTTTTCCAACTGGGTTGGGTGAAACTCTGCCTCATCTTATCATCTAATCGATTGTGTCCTCCTGACAAACACAGAGGCAGCATGGTAGACAGGGGGCTGAACATCTTTTAGTATTAGATATCAGTCTCTATAGACAACAGCTGGATCTGCCATTGGGCTATACTTGATATAGCAGCAATGACTTCCATTACTGTTCTTTTTCCACAGTACTAATGTATTTTAAGTAGGACAAGCAAACTTTGTCAGGGGAAAAAAAAAGAAAGAAAGAAAGAAAGACAAACCTCACTTCACATGAACCTTAACTTATCTCTAGCACAAATTTAAGATCCTGAAATGTTTAGATCTGTTCACGCTCCCCCAACTTCTCAATCACAGTTCCAAAAGCTGTTCTCATACTATTTTCTACTATGACCATGAGCAAAAGTTTGTTTGCTCAAGATTTCTAGGCCAATGTTGCAGATTCAGGAAATAACATTTGAATAAGTGTCAGTTGGGCATGCATACTTTTGGATAACTATCTATCTGTTTTGAACCTAAGCCTTGTAAAGTTCATGACTGGTAATCCAGAATGCTAGTTTACAATATAATTAACAAATTTCAAGTTCCAGTTCCTTTACGCTCATAGCACTGTCTTATGGATGAAATAATCAGGAAATGTACATATTAATACTTTTCTCATAATTGGCTGAATTATCTATGTTTCCTTAGGAAACAGAAAGAAAAGGAGTACTTGTGGCACCTTAGAGACTAACAAATTTATTAGAGCATAAGCTTTCGTGAGCTACAGCTCACTTCATCGGATGCATTTGGTGGAAAAAACAGAGGAGAGATTTATATACACACACACAGAGAACATGAAACAATGGGTTTATCATACACACTGTAAGGAGAGTGATCACTTAAGATAAGCCATCACCAACAGCAGGGGGGGGAAGGAGGAAAACCTTTCATGGTGACAAGCAGGTAGGCTAATTCCAGCAGTTAACAAGAATATCAGAGGAACAGTGGGGGGTGGGGTGGGAGGGAGAAATACCATGGGGAAATAGTTTTACTTTGTGTAATGACTCATCCATTCCCAGTCTCTATTCAAGCCTAAGTTAATTGTATCCAGTTTGCAAATTAATTCCAATTCAGCAGTCTCTCGTTGGAGTCTGTTTTTGAAGCTTTTTTGTTGAAGGATAGCCACTCTTAGGTCTGTGATCGAGTGACCAGAGAGATTGAAGTGTTCTCCAACTGGTTTTTGAATGTTATAATTCTTGACGTCTGATTTGTGTCCATTCATTCTTTTACGTAGAGACTGTCCAGTTTGGCCAATGTACATGGCAGAGGGGCATTGCTGGCACATGATGGCATATATCACATTGGTAGATGCGCAGGTGAACGAGCCTCTGATAGTGTGGCTGATGTGATTAGGCCCTATGATGGTATCCCCTGAATAGATATGTGGACAGAGTTGGCAACGGGCTTTGTTGCAAGGATAGGTTCCTGAGTTAGTGGTTCTGTTGTGTGGTGTGTGGTTGCTGGTGAGCATTTGCTTCAGATTGGGGGGCTGTCTGTAAGCAAGGACTGGTCTGTCTCCCAAGATCTTAGAAAGCGATGGCTCGTCCTTCAGGATAGGTTGTAGATCCTTGATGATGCGTTGGAGAGGTTTTAGTTGGGGGCTGAAGGTGATGGCTAGTGGCGTTCTGTTGTTTTCTTTGTTGGGCCTGTCCTGTAGTAGGTGACTTCTGGGTACTCTTCTGGCTCTGTCAATCTGTTTCTTCACTTCAGCAGGTGGGTATTGTAGTTGTAGGAATGCATGATAGAGATCTTGTAGGTGTTTGTCTCTGTCTGAGGGGTTGGAGCAAATGCGGTTATATCGTAGGAAACAGAGTTTTATTCATTAGTATCAGTAAGATGAGGGGACACAGATGTGCATACAAATAATTCGAAGTCCACCATCTCCAATAGTCAAAGAGACAGTAGTACCAGTTTGGCACTTATGAAAATTGAAGGAATGCTAAAATATCCATTTCAGATGCCCCCCTTCACACACGAAGAATAAACAGATTCTCTTTATTATACCTTTTTTCCTCCAGGGGCTGCTGTAGTGCCGAAATAGAGGGCAGCTCTCCCACCCCAGAGCAGGCAGCTGCAGAGAGGGAGGAGACACTTTGGCCTTGGTCTCCCAAATTTGACAAAGGTTCTGGTGCCCCTTGCAACAGATCACAGAAAGCAATTTGTCCCCCAACTTAAACTTGCATCTAACACAAAACATTATCTGGGGCCTCACGTTTTTATATCAGTTACATCAACAGATCCATTTACCTAACTATCACACAGTCCATGCTTCTGGGGAGGTATTCTGCCTTACCACTACTGATACTCACAACACATTGGTTCTTTTTATGTATTCAGAGCTATATCAGAAGGCAATGTGGACAGAGAGGGCACAATAGCCTTGCTTGGGTTCACGAAAAGGCCTAATCTGGCTCACAGAACCTTTATTGCTCATGTTGATTGTCAAAGATCTAGTCCTCTTGGGAACTCACCAGACTGCTGTGAGGGAATAAGCTGCTTTAAGCCTCCATATTCTGAAGAGTCCAGATACCACGTGTCTCTGTAGCATAAACACATTTTCTCCGAGAACTGCAGCTGTGTGGGTGTTCTGGATCCACAGTTTACCTCTTTAGAGACATGTGGTAGGTATAACAGAGACAGACAGATTGCACATTATTCTTACACACCATTGCTCATTCTTTAATAGTACAAGAAATGCTCATCTCTATAGGAAAATAAACCCTACACACATTTCCCTGCCTCAGTTTCCTCACCATTCTGAAACATTCTTTGGGCTGGGACTGGGTCTTCCAGCAGCTTCCAGGACTCTTCTCACAGCTTGACTTCTAAACCATGGAGCTTCTCTCCATCTCTAGGTCAACTTGCTTTTTCTCTGACCTAAGTTGCTCCTGTAGCTATGTCTCCCTCCTAGTAGAAAAACATGTCCGATGACTCTTCTTTCTTCCTCCCTAAAGCTTCCCATCTTTCTCTTTGAGTCCCTCAAGTTTATACGTCCAACCCTCAACACATGGTTCCTTTGTTCTGCTGGCAGTGTTTTTTCTTTCTGCACTTCACCACACCCTACAAACAAGCTGGAGCACTGTTCCCTCTAAGCTATGCACGTGTGCACGCACACAGATCCTAAACCCTATGCACATGGCGAAACATCGTGCGTACAAAAATTTGCACAAAAGAAATTTTTTGCGCACATGACCTGTCAAAAATTAGAGGGAACAGACTGGAGGAAGTATCTTATCCCAGTTCTAGTCATCCCTCCTTAGCATACATATTGACTGTTCAGAGTACAGTCATTGTATGTTGTCTGGGACATTTGTGCTGTCAGCCTTATCAGCAATGGGGGATATATATACACACACACACACACACACAGGCATTCCATGATACACAAGAACAACTTCATATAGCTCAGTGTTTTGAGCATTGGCCTGCTAAAGCCAGGGTTGTGAGTTCAATCCTTGAGGGGGCCATTTAGGGATCTGGGGCAAAAATTGGGGGTTGGTCCTGCTTTGAGCAGGGGGGTCAGACTAGATGACCTCCTGAAGTCCCTTCCAACCCTAAGCTTCTATGATTCTAATATCAACCAGAATTCATAATTTGTGCAGATAGATTCCCCTCCTTGGTCACAATGATGTGCAAGACTGAGAGAATCCAGGCTCGGCTGTCAGAACCCAGGCTGAGTTTGTAGGGCTGGTAGTTAAAAGCAGCATCTTTACACTTTTATCTTTGCAAGTGAGCTGGTTTAAAGAGGATTTGGGTCATTTGGATGAAATCATTTCAAGTCAAAATGATTTGCTCCATTTTAGATGTGGGAGGTTAATTATATACTGTAACATTAAAACAAAACAGCACCATCTAGACTGCTATTATTTTGTTCTTCTTGTATCAAACATGGCTTTAATTCTCAGTTCCTCCGTTCCTGTGCTTATAAAAAGAATGGAGGTCTTAGGTGAATGTGGTTGTGACAACTCAGGGAAACTGCACCTGTATTTTTCCTTAGGGGTCCAACAAGTACACCCACTGTCAGGCTTCCAACTTCCCTGGCCATCACCTCTTTTGGTTGGAGACGTTGGTCAGAAGGGAGTGAGACATGAGTAGCTCCAGGCTGAACATTTCCCTTCTTTCACTGTGTTAATCCCAACAGAGACAGGCTGTCCAATCAGGCCTGCTTGCTTCCTCTTCAGAGACTGTTAATAGTGTGACTGCCTAGAATTATAGTTACCACAGTTCTTTTTATGTAGGCCTGTTTTATTATTAAGACTTGAAATACAATAAGAGAATCTACATCAGAGGGTATTAAGCTGACCAGAGTTCACCCCAACCCTCCTCTGGCAGAAGCAGTCCTTGTGGTTTTAAATTCGTCACCATTTCAGCTCAGAACACACAAAGTCATACAGGGTCACAATAGGTCCAGTTCTTCCAACTCTATCCCGAGAATTGGGGCCCTCAATGGACTAGTTGTCCTGTCCATTTGCTGAAATGTGAAGAAGGCCCTGAGTCTGTTTAGAAATAGGCTATTGACCCAAAAAGCCTGCCTTTGTCTGTTGGTCCCTTGACAATCCAGTTTGAACAAGTCTATGCAAACCTCACCAGGGAGGTGGCTTCAAAGTGTCTGATATCAGAGGAACTACATTGGCATCCCTCTCCTCCTAGAGGAATTATGGACAATTCCAAAGTAACACATACACAACTCCATTTATAATACAATACAATAATACTTTTGATACCTTTGGGTATTATATTATTAATTCAATAAGGTTTAACTTAATTCAGTGAAGTTTATTTTAAATTCCATGAGATTTCTCCACAACGTTGCAGGATATTTTCAGTTTGTCACAATGGCTTTAGGTCTCCTTTGGATGACTCCTATTTTGGGACAGCTAGGTAACCTGCTGTGCCTTGCACCTTGCTTCCCAAGCCCACAGGTGTAGCTCCATGTACTCAGGCCAAGCCCCCAACTCTGCTTCCGGCATACTCTCTACATGTGGGGATGGGAGAAGGTCCCTAGTCCTTAAACTAGCTCTATCCAGTGAGGAAGTCCCCTGCACAGGGGAACAACACCATGTGCAGTTTCTGCCCTTTTAAAGACCCTTTTATGGTAATAGAGTGACATAAAAGGGACTTTAATGGAACTGAGAAACAGATTCACAGCGCCCAATAGCTCACCTCAAGCAAGTATCTTGTGATCCAAATATGGAAATCAAATTTCCAGATATCATAATTGGGCACTATGTCAATGGAACACCAGTAATTAATTATTAATGTGGGTATAATTTCTAATGTAAGTACAATATGTAGAATAGAATCACATTTTTATCTGAGAGCAGAAGATTTGGAACCTACAAGTCTAATTTTACTGAAATGATCAAAAACGTATTAAAGTGTGGCAACCATAACTAAGTTTTCTGGGACACATTTACCGCTCTGCTTAGCAAACTCCTTATTATCTTCCAGCAGGAAAGCCCATCATGATACAAATAGCTAGTGCAGTACTCCCCCAGCCAGCTGGTTGTCATCATAACTACATTACAGAACAAAATCTGCTGGAAACTTGGAGATTTATTCTTACTTAAGGTAAGTGTAAAATTAAAAACAAACATTATATCAAAGTGAAGGGTTCCACTTGAATGAGCAAAAGCAAGGTATGCCTCTGAGGGAAACAGGCTGTTTGCCATGAACAATTTTCTTCATTCCCTTTTTGTGGATAATGGTGTACAGATTCCATTTGTATGAATTGATTCATAAGTAATTGTTCAAGGCAAGGATGCAACTCTGCATCAGCACAGGGGAGGAGGCAGCATAAAGCACCCTTTTATTCCCCTGCACTGACTACCCTTATTGTGGGTAGCGACATGGTGGGGAAGAACCCCCCACCATACTGGTAGATGCAAAAGGGAGTGGGAATTGGATCCACATTTCAGAAGTAAACAAGTTTATCAGAAGGACCCTGGAGTTGACTGATGGATGCCAATGAAACTAAGGACCTCTCTCATTCTCACGGAGGCTCAGTGTTCTTTTAACAATGAACTACCTTAGTCTGGACTCATCCCAGAATGTTTCAGCCAAGAATATAAATGTAATCTTTACAATCCACAGATCTATGATACCTAAACAGAGATATCTAAAATTATAGCAGCGCTATTCACAGTTTACCATCCCATGACCTTGCACAGTAACTATGTTGAGAGCTCTTCAGGTTTTATCACGAGTCTTGCAATATTTAATACTTTTCTTAAAACCGTAGCTCCTGGAGGCAATGGATTAGAGGAGAATCTTAGCTTTCATTACAAAAGAAAAAAGTTTCTAATCATCGTGGCTGCAGAGGAAAACCCAAAAGCATGAACTGAGTGACCTTAAAGACTCAGAAGCCAGAAAGCAAACAAATAGAACTCAGCATATTTTGGTTCTAAGCCAATCATGATTTTTGGGGAAAACAACAATTTTGAACCCGTGAGGTCAGTAAATGTTGAAGTAAACTATCAGATGCTGTCAGGCAGCAGCAACACGTCACACTTCTACAGATTTAGGATCTGATTCAGGTCCCAAGAAAGTCAATAGAAGAGATGCTCAGTGATTTCAATGTGTGCTGGATCAGTACCTCTATGCAGCCATTCCTTCACCATGGGTGTACAAGCCAGCTTATATAGATGGTGACTGCATATTTCTTCACATGATGTGGAATCCAATGTGTACTGCTACTAAGCAAATTGAGTGCTCCAGGATAATGCTTTCGATTCGCTGTTTTTTCAGCAGCACTCAGAAACCTGCATGATCAAGTCCTTGGTCTGGAAATCTTGGGACACAAAGCTTTTTTGTGAAATGTGACTTTCAACTTCAGTTCCCAGGCAGAAATACATTGAAAACACTTGTGATGCTGTGCGGAGCCAGCTAAATAGTACATTTGCATTTGGGAGGAGGGAAAGACAGAGAATGCAAATGAAGTCATAAATAAGTGTGAGTTGCTGCTATTCTTGAGGTCATGCAATTCACTATTTGTGAACATTCAGAGACTTGACATCTTTCATTAAAATATCCTTAAATCTCAGAAGTTTTACAAATTGACACCAGAAGTTTGTTATTTACTGTTCATCTTTCCCAACTCCAAGTCATCCAACTAGAGAGCAGAAACAATACACTTAATAATCCCATCTCTTAAATTCTTAATGATACATTGTAACAAGTTTGTCAAACATCCATTGCCTGAAAATGTCTCATCCAAACTATTTGATACTTTACAATCTGATATGATAAAAATGCCATTAAAGGAACTTGCTTTTTTTTTTTTTGCAAAATATAAGTATTTAAAATATACAGTCACTACTGTGTATGTGTAGCAAGTCCCCCTTTCCCCTCAAGAATATCAAAACCCCAGTCACAATTTAGCAGGGAATAAGCATTTGTAATAGTTTGTTTTACAGAAAAAACTACTTTGGCTTAAGTGTAATGAGAGTGACCTGGTGGAAGGATATTTTCAGTGGAATGTCTTTGAGGTACTCTTCCCTCATAGCACACTAGAGCCCAAATTGAAGATGCCTAAATATTCTGTGCAGCATCCACATTTTCACATCTTCTCCTGTAAAGGGGCTGACTGAGGAGATGAGGTGGTTGAGATTGGGTTAGTATTGCAGGGGTTTCTTTCGTATGACCTATGGATTGGGTATGGGGTTCTGAGTTAATGCATTTTATTTCAGTTTACAATATCCCTGGAGCCTGGGACAGGTGCAACGAACATAGGATCTGGAAAAGTCAAATGCCTCTATAAAGCAAGCCTATGCTTGCTTAAAATTTCTTCAATGTTTATAATTCCTTTAAAATATAAACTTGCAAGCCTTACAGAGACACTAACGTTTGGCACCATATGATGAGTTTACTTGTGGGTTTCAGCGGATTCCAGTCAAAACAGACTAAATCAGAACAGATGTTACTACCCAGCTTCAAAAAGCAGTTGCATGAAAACCAACAATGAGCAATTTCTCCAAGGTCCAAGGGTTTGATCATGGAAAGTCATTGAGCACACTGGCACTGATCCAGTGAAGCTCTTAAGCATGTGTTTCTTTACTCCACTATATTGGCACCAGAGTGCTCAGTACCACGCAGAATTGAGTACTAAGTGCTTATATATCCCATTGAACTGAACTTCGTTAAGGGCCATCTTGTGACTATTAGTTATATTGCAGACATATAAGATTCACTTAGGTAGATTTGAATCTCTTTACTAGTTTTTCATAACCAGACAGGTATAAGTGAAAGTTAAATATATTACATTTAATTATAGTATACAGATTCCTCATAAGGATATTACCTCACTTCATTCTTCTCTATTTTTCAAGCTATGGTCTGGACATTAAAATAAGTTTTACAAAGCTACTAACTTCTGAAGGCACCCATATAACTTGAAGATACTTGCTGCCAGATACTGGAACACATTACAAAAAGATTTATGGGACTGGTTCTCTAATGGTGTAAGTTTTAATAACTCCATTGACTTCAGTAGGGGTTTGGCAATTTAGAGCAGCTGAGGATCTGTCCCTCTGTGTCAATAGGGAAATGGAGCAAAAATGTTCAGACAAATAGTGAATAACAAAAAAAAGCAACAGTTTTGGATAGAGCTAAGCTATTTGTTAGCCCAGGTCAAATTTGAATACTAGTTTTGGAGAAACTTTTCGAAAGTGAAATATTTTGTTTAAATGTTTTTGAATGGAACATTTTGACTTTGTTTCAGATCATGGTTTTGAAATTTAACTAGATTTGTTCAGAAATCAAGAGGATAAAGACACCCCAAACCAAAATAAAAAATGGGGGCAGAGGTCATTTCAGGCTGAACAAAACATTTGACCCAAAATGATTTTTTGTTTTAATGAGAAAAAAATGTTCCATTTGAATAGACCTAGAACTCCTCCCACCAACCTCCCATTTTGACCAGCAATCCAAAAATACCAATTATTCCCTCTTGTCTAAAGATACTTAGATAGTGTGGCTGCTGTACCTTCCAAATTTAAACTGAATTCTCTGACCATAAGTTATAGCCTCACTGTTAAAAAAAATTAAGATGAGTGAAGTGTTTTATGCATTACTATCCGCTAACTCCAATTCTTACATTGTATTTTAGTTTTGTATTTAATATTCTATTTTGTTTCTTCAGTTAGGGATGGTGAAGAAGTTCCTTTGTACATTTTTAACAAATGTGAATGACTGTGGGTTCCATTAATCAGGGTGCTCAATGGGGATGTACTAGCACAACACTCAGGGTGGACTGAGTGTTGTGCTACTCCCTGGTATAAAATCCTGCATTTTTAGCAGACAACTCTCAATATTCACTCAAAGATTGGCTGAAAGTGGAGACAAGAGTTTGTCAGATCAAAAATTCAATTAACTGGTAACGATTAGTATTGAGGATAAAGAATTCAAAAAGCTTAGTTTAATACTCTGCTATATATGAGAAATAATTAAAGCAATATTTTATTATACTGGTCACTCAAAAATATTGCATTGTCCCTAATATTGTTCTATTCATTTTAATTAAAAAAGTGCAACTGCTGACATATGAGAAACGGTATATTTATTATAAGAAACAGATTGTACCAACATTGTCTTATAGGATTCTAGACTGTAGCACTGAGTGGTGCTTTAACTGTTATGGAACTATGAAAGATTATTAAATAGGCCAAAGACTATCAGATATAACATAATTTTAGATATTGTTTAACCCTGAACTGAATTTTGCCTGCTGATACATGCATGTTGCTTCCAATGGAGCAGCACATGTGCACCGAGGGCAGAATTCAGCCTCACATTTTTCATTTCCCATTCAGTAACATGAGAGAAATGCTATTTGAATATTAGAGCCTGGACTAGCTTTAAGATACAACCCTGAACTGAGGGTGGGATTGAGCTATCCTAAGGGGCAACAAAGAAACTAAGATTAGAATGGAGTAGACTGGTTGTGTTTTGTGTATCTATGATCCTGGCTCCTCCTTGCTCCCCTTTTGGAGTCTTGCTTCTGCCAGGAGGTGAACTGGAGTGAGGAGACTTTGTATTCCAGGGACTCTGACTGCTATGGTCATTGGCACCTCTGCACTGGGGCCACTCTAAATCTGATCCTAAATTGGTTGATGGGCCAGATTTTTAGGACTGGCTGTTTGGTGACCAATGCAGCTCTGAGGAGGAGGTACATCAGTGATTGTAAAATGGCTTCCAGGTCTTCTGACCAGTAGGCTTAAGTATTTAGACCACTGTCCATGGTTGTTGATATCACTACACCTGCCCTGTTTGGCAGCTCTCTCAAAATATGCAGATTGAGAATAGTTTTACGGCCATATCTAGCCTTTTTATCCCCCCCACCCCACACACATACACACCCCGCACGTGCACGTACATGCACACACACAGTCTTCAGTCAGAATGGTCTCTCCCTAAGGGCAGAGTTTGGCCCATGCACATAGAACACAGCGGCAGGATAAGCAGAGCAGCAACAGATAACGTTATGAAGATCCATGCTTTCAAGAACCTCAAAAAAATATATCGAGGGTCAGGCCAGGGAAGAAGGTTGCCTCTTGTCTAAAGACCTTTAATCTTCCCCTCCCACAAAGATACTCTAAATGGTGTAAGGAGAGCAAGGGCTTACAATTATACACCAAGCCCAGTGTTAGGGTTCAATTTAAGTTATTGATGAGACATCAAATAACCAAGGCTCAATCAGTTTTTACTAGTCAAGGACCAAACAGAAAAAAATAGGAAGGAAAGAGTTATTACTTTACCAATCCAATCTGCAAAAGAGTCTTGCAGCATTCAATCTGCTCCAAACTGAGTTGAATTCAACTTATTTTATAAAGTGTAGATTGTTTACATCAAGCAGAAGATTAAAGTAATTTCATATCTATTTTTCAAATTAGAAAATATAGAACATGCGTTATTCAACTGAAGGGTACAATATCCTACCATAAGTATGGCCCTACCAAATTCACAGTCCATGTTGGTCATTTTCACAGTCCTAGGATTTTAAAAATCGTAAATTTCATTGTTTCACCTATTTAAATCTGAAATTTCCTGGTGTTGTAATTGTAGGAATCCTGACCCAAAAAGGAGGTTGAGGGTGAGGGGGAAATCACAAGGTGGAGGTGGAGGTGTAGTGGAGTAAGCTAACCTTACTTCTGCTTCACAGCTGGGTGTCTGGAGAGCAGCAGCTGCTGGCCAGGAGCCCAGCTCTGAAGGCAGAGCCACCGCCAGCAGCAGCACAGAAGTAAGGATAACATGGTATGGTATTAGAGTAGCAGCCGTGTTAGTCTGTATTCGCAAAAAGAAAAGGAGTACTTGTGGCACCTTAGAGACTAACAAATTTATTAGAGCATAAGCTTTCGTGAGCTACAGCTCACTTCATCGGATGCATTTGGTGGAAAAAACAGAGGAGAGATTTATATACACACACACACACACACACACACACACAGAGAACATGAAATGATGGGTTTATCATACACACTGTAAGGAGAGTGATCACTTAAGATAAGCCATCACCCACAGCAGGGGGGGGAAAGGAGGAAAACCTTCCATGGTGACAAGCAGGTAGGCTAATTCCAGCAGTTAACAAGAATATCAGAGGAACAGTGGGGGGTGGGGTGGGGGGGAGAAATACCATGGGGAAATAGTTTTACTTTGTGTAATGACTCATCCATTCCCAGTCTCTATTCAAGCCTAAGTTAATTGTATCCAGTTTGCAAATTAATTCCAATTCAGCAGTCTCTCGTTGGAGTCTGTTTTTGAAGCTTTTTTGTTGAAGTATAGCCACTCTTAGGTCTGTGATCGAGTGACCAGAGAGATTGAAGTGTTCTCCAACTGGTTTTTGAATGTTATAATTCTTGACGTCTGATTTGTGTCCATTCATTCTTTTACGTAGAGACTGTCCAGTTTGGCCAATGTACATGGCAGAGGGGCATTGCTGGCATACCATCATAGGGTCTAATCACATCAGCCACACTATCAGAGGCTCGTTCACCTGCGCATCTACCAATGTGATATATGCCATCATGTGCCAGCAATGCCCCTCTGCCATGTACATTGGCCAAACTGGACAGTCTCTACGTAAAAGAATGAATGGACACAAATCAGACGTCAAGAATTGTAACATTCAAAAACCAGTTGGAGAACACTTCAATCTCTCTGGTCACTCGATCACAGACCTAAGAGTGGCTATCCTTCAACAAAAAAGCTTCAAAAACAGACTCCAACGAGAGACTGCTGAATTGGAATTAATTTGCAAACTGGATACAATTAACTTAGGCTTGAATAGAGACTGGGAATGGATGAGTCATTACACAAAGTAAAACTATTTCCCCATGGTATTTCTCCCTCCCACCCCACCCCCCACTGTTCCTCTGATATTCTTGTTAACTGCTGGAATTAGCCTACCTGCTTGTCACCATGAAAGGTTTTCCTCCTTCCCCCCCCTGCTGTGGGTGATGGCTTATCTTAAGTGATCACTCTCCTTACAGTGTGTATGAGAAACCCATTGTTTCATGTTCTCTGTGTGTGTGTGTGTGTATATAAATCTCTCCTCTGTTTTTTCCACCAAATGCATCCGATGAAGTGAGCTGTAGCTCACGAAAGCTTATGCTCTAATAAATTTGTTAGTCTCTAAGGTGCCACAAGTACTCCTTTTCTTTTTATGGTATGGTATTGCCACCTTTACTTCTGTGCTGCCTGCCAACTGCAGCCACTCTTCAGCCATCCATCTCTGAAAGCAGTGCAGAAGTAACAGCGGCAATACTGGGACCCCTCCCAAAATAACCTTGTGACCCCCCTGCAACTCCCTTTTGGGTCAGGACCCCTCAGTTTGAGATACGTCAGTCTCCCCCTGTGAAATCTGTATAGCATAGGGTAAAAGCACACAAGACCAGATTTTACAGGTGGAGACCAGATTTCAAGGTTCATGATGCGTTTTTCATGGCCATGAATTTGGTAGGGCTCTAACCATCGGACAAAACAGTTCATGTCACTAATGGTATCTATCAAAAATTCATATAGAGTGTTCCTTAATGGAACATACATCCTATTTCTGACCGTTCCCACATGTATAAGGAACAAAACATTGGAAACTTTAATTAATCAGCTTAATTATTATTAGTAGATTTCCACAATTAAAGTTAGCATGAGTTACACATCGTCTTGGGAACACATTTAATAGTTATTCTGATTCATATACGATATTGGCCAACACCAGTAACAGTAATGGTGGCCACAAAGAGTGAAATGCTGAAGGAGTTCAATTTAATCATCATTTTATCTTTCCTTTCTGAATACAATGAATCAAAGCACAATGGGCATGCTTGAAATACAATGGAAAATAAATGTCATTAACCTTGCTGTAGTTTTCTAAATGCCTTTTTTTTTTTTAGTTTCAACAGCTATCGAAAACCACTCTGGTCTAATAAGACCAACTTCTCTTTCCCCTAAATCTCCCAAGCAATTGTTATTTTGATCAGGCACCAGAGCAAATCACTAATGCTGGGACACGGGTTGATATCAAAATGATAAAATGACAGGCAAAAGGAGAAAATAGACCAGAGGTGAAAGTCCCCAAGCCCTTGGGGTTACTTTAAATGGGATTCAGTTTCTCAGGGATCAGCAAAATATACACTAAATTTGATATGAGCAACAAAGATTAGATGATGGACATATTGCCCTTTACCTATTAAAACAGATCCATGTAGTCACAAAAATTCTTTTCAAATGTCCTTGTACAGCATTGTATTGTAGCCACTTTCACAAAGTAACGAGGCTGATATATATTCCACTATTCAGTGGGTGGACATTTGCCATGGAACCCACTCCTCAACAAAGACTGACATTCCATAATCTAAACTGATATTTCTAGACCTCATGGTTATGAAGATTAATTGTGAAAGTGTGTATGATATTGCACTCTATATGATTTTATGAAAATATGCTAATGAGTGAATATAATGTAACTGGAATATGCTTCATGCAAAAGGTCTCTTGTAAGGTATCATTACAAAGCTTATAATCTACTGAGTGTGGTCATCCTATTTGTATAAATGTATCACTCTTGTATATGAAACTAGAAATATAAAATACAACTCTGAGGTCCTATCGTAGTTATGCAAAGTGTGGGCCATTAATGGTGGTTTGGAATCTTGATGGCTCCCATCAACCAGGACAATTGACTGTGGATGACTGTTTGCTTGCAGGCCTTCCTGTGAGTCAGGCTGGGAGGAATGAGGGCTTGAAGTCTTAGTGACATGTGATCATGTCACCTGAACTGGAATCCATCTTTAACCTGGTGCTTTTCCATTTAGAAGGCAGGGTGGGAACTCAGAGAGGGCCAAAGGATTCCAGCCTTATGCAAAAGATATACAAGGAGGTGGAACAGAACAAAGGGGGCTGCATGAGAAATCCACTAGCTACCATCTGAGCTGGAACAAGGGCTGTAACAGGGAAAAGGATTGTGCGCAGACTAGGAAGGCGTCCAGTCTGTGATCGAAGCTTATTGAAACATCTGAGGGTGAGGTTTTATCTGTATTCAGTTTTCTTACTGTATTAGGCATAGACTTGCATGTTTTATTTTATTTTGCTTGGTAATTCACTTTGTTCTGTCTGTTATTACTTGGAACCACTTAAATCCTACTTGTATTTAATAAAATCACTTTACACTTATTAATTAACGCAGAGTATGTATTAATACCTGGGGGGACAAACAGCTGTGCATCTCTCTCTATCAGCGTTATAGAGGGTGAACAATTTATGAGTTGGGCATCTGAGTGTTGGAGACAGGAACACTTAACCTGTTTTCAGTTAAACCTGCAGCTTTTAAGGGATGTGGTTCAGACCTGGGTCTTGGGTTGCAGCAGGCTAGCATGCCTGGCTCAAACCAGGCAGGGCACTGAATCCCCAAGCTGGCAGGAAAAATAGGTTAGAAGTAGTCTCAGCACATCAGTTGGCAGTTTCCAAGGGGGTTTCTGTGATCCAACTCATCACAGTATGAAACAACTATAAACTGATGCATTCTAGTCTTCCTAAATCTGAACAACTTGAAACAATAGCTCTGAGAGGCATGAACAGCCACATACACAAAGAATAGCTAATTGTGAAGGGAAAAGCTGATAAATCAATGTTGTTAAAAAAAATCCAACTAATGTGCTTATCCCACTATCTCAGACTGCTTCTCTAAGGTGCAACAAGTAGAATCTCTTACCCATCTTCCAAGATGTCCTGCCTCCTATCTGACAACTTCTATCATAGAAAATGTGCCTAAAACAAAATCTGCAGCTTACTGAAAAATGAAAAGGTGGACACAACAGAAAATAAATTGAGCATTGTATCAAAATAAATAACATGGGGTGACTATGAATTTGTTATTCCTTTTCATATTTAAATTAATTGAAACCCCTCAATCTTCCAAGGGCATTGAATTTCAATCCTGCTATATGGGCATGCCACAGAATTTAGATCCATCTCCTCACAGAGTACCCCACTTCTGTGGGGAGTGGGAAAAGGATCCAACAGGGTAGTCTTTGCACGTCCCAAATTCTCAGTGTCTTCTACAGGAAGAGAAGCTTAGGATATGCAGAGAGAGTGCAAAATAGGGCCCACTGGAATTTAATTCCTGTTGGACTTCCACAAGATTTGATAGAAAGCAAACTGATTCTCAGCAGCATAATATGGATGTTTTAATTTGCAGATCCTGCATTTCATGCAAGTCAGTCTCAAGGAGCAATGCTTTCAAAGTGGCACCTGGGACCTCAGCAGCATGACAACTATTCATTTTAGTAGGACCCACATGACTAAATATCATTCATTACTTTGAAAGGAAGTGTTATGGTTAATTCTGATCCAGAAGTTATAAGCATTATACACAGTAGACTGTCTATTGTAGGGCAGAATTCTCATACACACCCACCAGTCAAATCATAAAGCATATGCAGTTTTTCAGAAGGAACAAAAATAGCTTCCAGAGTGATGCATTCAGCTGAAAACTAAGCATCAAATTCTAGTCCTACTGAAATCACTTAGTTTTCCCATTGGCTTCAGAGAGCCAGGATTTTACCTTAATACTTCATTGATATCTGAAATAAATGTAAGTTATAAATACCCTGATTCTGCCAGACTCTATACTCTCCCCAATGTACATGATTAGAGTGACTCTCAGCAAAAGTTAATTGCTCAGGGGGAGGCTGCATATTATGTCACTTTACAGTAGGATTGCCAACTTTCTAATCTCCCCAAAATGAACACCATTGACCCGCACCTTCCCTGAGGCTCCGCCCTTCCATCCACCCTTTCCCTGAGCACCCTCCCCCGCCCCTGCACTCCATCCCCCCTCACTCTGTTGTTCACTCTCCCCAACCCTCACTAATTTGCACATTTTCATGGGGCTGGGACATGGGTGGGGCTTCTGGATGGGGCCAGAAATGAAGGGTTCAGGGTGCAGAAGGGGGCTCCAGGCTGGGGCTGAGGGGTTTGGAGTGCAGCGGGGGTTCTAAGCTGGAGCAGAGTGTTGGGGCACAGGAGGGAGCTCAGGGATGAGACAGGGGATTGGGACATGGGAGGGGTAAGGGGTGTGGGCTCTAGGCACCATTTATCTTGGGCAGCTCCCCGAAAGTGGGGACATGTCCCTTGGCTCTGAGGAAGAGGTGCAGCCAGGCAACTTATCCACAGGCACCAGTCCCGCAACTCCCATTAGCCATGGTTCCTGGCTAATGAAAGCTGCAGAGCCAATGCTTGGAGTGGGGGCAGTGCATGGAGCCCCCCAGCTGTGCCTCCAGTTAGGAGGCAAAGGACATGTCAATGCTTCTGGGGAGCCTGATAGGGAGCCTTAGCCCCGCTGCGCCACCAATTGGACTTTTAATGGCCTGGTCAGTGGTGATAACCGGAGCTGCCCAAATGCATTTTTGACTGTGTATTCTGGTAAAAAAAAAAAACAGACACCTGGGCAATCCTACCTTGGAGACCTGGAATCCTGTGGACAACAAGGAACCCATGTTCCAGTTTTGGCTATAGTTATGTACATTATGCAAAAACAGCAGGTCTAGGTACAAAGAGGATGATCTCTCTAGCTATACCAAAGTCACCATGATGGCATCTGGAACTACTTATTGGGTGAAAAGAAAAGGAGTACTTGTGGCACCTTAGAGACTAACAAATTTATTAGAGCATAAGCTTTCGTGAGCTACAGCTCACTTCATCGGATGCATCCAATGAAGTGAGCTGTAGCTCACGAAAGCTTATGCTCTAATAAATTTGTTAGTCTCTAAGGTGCCACAAGTACTGCTTTTCTTTTTGCGAATACAGACTAACACGGCTGCTACTCTGAAACCTACTTATTGGGTGGGTATTGCTAACCAGAAGTTGGCAGAGTCAGCGAAGAAGCCAATTTTGCTTTTACCCATAGTAGTTCGGTTATTGTGGGACCAAAAGTATAGGTCACAGGAGGAGCCAAAGGAGAAAACTCTGCCATGTTCCACCATGCAGAAGGGGATAGTAGTATTTTCTATCCCCATAGAATGAGCTACAGGCCTGGTCCACAAATCTCACCGATCCCTCAGGAGGCTTGTGCTTAAGTGACATCATGAGAGCATGGTTTCCGCACATCCCCCAGCTCCATTGGAGCTGCATTGTCAGAATTCACCCTCGTTATGACTTCACTAGGACACATTTGCCCTGAATATCTAGGCACTGTAGAAGAGTTAATATAACCTGGGATGTATTTCCTGTTCTAATTCCTCTGGATCTGAGATAGTGGTATGAAGATGGGGAGAAGGTGAAGGAAAATATACTTGTCCCTCTGAAGCCACTCCTGTCCAACCCAGCCAGTCTATGTCCCCTCACCACAAGTAGAATCCAACCCCATGGAAAGTCCTGCAGGCGAGTTGCTGTGTCATAGAAGGTGTTTATTCCTTTTCTGTGCGGGATAGTTAAGATCTGCACAGATTCAGGTGAAATATGATCTGGTCTCATGTTCTTGCCCTCCATTCTGCCCTTTATCTTAGAATTTAACAAAGAACACAGCAAGAATACTGGCTGTCAGGGATAGCAAAGATTTTAATTTGCAGCCTAGAACAGAGTTTTTTTAAT
Organism: Dermochelys coriacea; assembly: GCF_009764565.3. Classification (NCBI taxonomy): domain Eukaryota; kingdom Metazoa; phylum Chordata; order Testudines; family Dermochelyidae; genus Dermochelys; species Dermochelys coriacea. The sequence continues at coordinate 61,971,756 of NC_050075.1, read as the reverse complement.
AATACCATTACTATTGAGTTCAAAATTCATTTTCTAGCAGATAAAAGGGAACAACATAAGAGGGATCATGCAGCATGCAAAAAAGTCTGCCTGAAAGACCATTCCAAATAGAATTTAAGTGTTAGGAAATATCTCCTGCAAATCCCCTTCCATTTTGAGTAGTCTGGGCTCAAAGGCTTCTTGAAATGGGAGGCTCTTCCACAACGCCCAATTTGTCTTATTTAGACCCTTCACTGACATAATATTTCTCATTAAAAACCAGTAAGCTTAACTGAACCTTTAAAACTAGCCATAATTCAACATTCATTGTACTAAGCAAATCTGAACATATCTCTTCCTGGGTACACACCTGCACTTTCTATAGACACAATTTGTGTCTATTTTATTTTTTGTAACATCACATCATCATAACAAAGCAATCCAACTTTACAAAGTGCTGAAAGGAAAGATGGATTAGAGTTGAGGCACTGGATTGGGATTCAGGAGATCTTGTTTAATACTCAGTTATACCAGACATACTTCGTGACCCCTTGATCAAGTCATTTGGATGAAATCCTTGCCCAACTGATGTCATTTAGAATTTTACCACTGATTTCATAGGGGCCATGATTTCACCCAGAATTTCTCTGTACCTCAGTTCCCAAAATGTACAATTGGGATAAATACTTCCTTTCTTCCTCCTTTTGTTAATCCTGTCTATTCAGATCATAAACTTTGAAGAAAGGAGTATGTACTGTGCTAGCACAATGGAGCCTCCATTGCAGTTGGTATTTTTTTTAGGTACTGCTGCAATACAAATAGATAATAAATAGCAATTTATAGCTTCCTAATCTTCACAATGCTCTAACATTCCAATTTCAGTCACAGTCTCCATTGCAAGCTCTTCTACAGGTAATTTATTTTAGCATCCATTATGGAACTTCATCTCAAGATGCATAACTCTTACTAAATTATCTCATTGTAAAGCCTGGAACAGAAAGGAAACTATCCTTTAAGTACTTCTTAATCTAGCACTTGTTGATAAAGACTTCGTACATGGCAATATAAAATAGGAGTAAGACATGGATCAAATTCATCAAGAGATGCTGTTGACATTTCATGTTAAATTCACTGTTGTATGACGACATGCTTTTAGCAATAAAGAAATAAATAAAGTATCTTCCCTTCTTTCTCGTCTGCTTGAGATGTGGCTACTGCCTTCTCAGAGGCAAGATATAAGGAAAAGATACTGTTGCCATAACAACCACATTAAATACTGCAAGGGAATACACTAATGTTTTCAGTTCATTTAAAGTGTTCACATGAAGAGCACTTGAAACATGAAATGAGATCTACTGAAGTAGGAGCATACAAGCTACACAACACTGTTACTATAGTAACCTCTGTAATGTATTGTTTACACAGTACATTCTTGAACAGATAAATCATCCTTATTAAGAGCAAGGTACATCTTTAGAATCTGTTGGAAGAGTAAATAAGGTTACAGACTTGGCAAATATTTATGTCATTATGCTGGTATTTGGACAAGTATATTAATAATAAAAAATACCCATGGAAAATCTCAGGACTCACAGCTGTGTCTAACACAAAAAAGTATATTAAACTGATTTAAAAACAACAGACCAAAGAAATTGAGAGAAGGCTTTCACTTCGTCCTTAAGATGCATCACTTGATCTAAATGAGGTACATAGTTTATGCATTATACTGTATTTTGAGAATTCTGCTATACCGAGATATGAGTAAACAACTGAACTGTTAAACTAATTTTATTTGTCAATTTAGACTTCAAGCCAGCAGCTTTATTCTCTTTTTGACTTTTGGCCAAAGCAACTATTGACTTCAATAGCTCGTCATGGAACAATGGCAGGATGTAGCCATTAGTTTTATCATCCCTCACTATTTTCTGCATAAGTCTAGCAGACGCTAGAGCCAGTCTAATGATGACCTGAGAAGCTCCAGCCCTCTTGTGAATTTGAGCCCTGTCTGGGGGAAAGTTACCTCTGATTTTCTGCCTTCTCCACTCTTACCCTAATAGTATCCCAATGGTAGAGGCTCACTAGAATCTGGTAGCATGTTTCAGCTGGCCTGGCAAATTGAGCGTATCCCGACTCACTAATGTCATAACCTGTATCTAAAAGGTATCACATAAGAGATCAATAGAAAGCTAATGACATACTGCTCATTAATAATGTGTGGTGTATGTATGGAGGACAAATTCAAAGTTACCAAAACACTTGGAGACTATAATCATCAATATGTTCTGCCAGACAGAGCTAAAGTTACCTTACCCTAGACAAAGGAATATGGTTCTGCCATCCTGATGGTATTTCCAAGGTGTATTATGAGGCAATGGGAATGCAATTTACATAGATAAATATGGAAAATCAAGCCAAGAAGGGGGAGTAGATCTTCCCCTGCTGTGAGGCTGAGTGGTTCAGATTGCCGGAAACAGATCGATTTGTATTTTAGCAAACAGCAGCCGGGGGAGAAACTAACATGAAACTTCCTTCACCAGGAGACTCCATGTCACCTTCCTCACAGCTTGAATGAGATTTACTTTGCAAGCTAAGTTTCAGAAGAATCCATTTCAAAAGTTGACTAGACTAGAAAAGATAGTGGTAAAAAAAACAAGTTATCTTTCACCTAAGATAAGAAAAGAACCAAGCATTTTACACTTCATAGAAGATCCTGAGCAGAGGGGTTGGTCAGCCATCCTTCTGGAAGGTAAATTTAACAAAAGGTGTAGCTAGCTAAGTCTTAGCCACTAGAAAGTATTTTTCACTTTATTTGCCTGGAATCATTTCTAACTATCCTTTATACTCAAACTCACTTAAAATCCTATCTTCTTTTGTTAATTAGCTTGTTTTACTTTTGGTCTAAATCAAACCACTGCTGTGTTTGACAAAGTGATTGTTAACTCCAGTTAAAATTATAAGCTATGCGTTTTGTCGCTTTAGAGGAGCAAACAAACATTTTTCTGAGTCGTCCAAGAGAGGTCTGGAAACATCAGTCCAGCCGTCTCTTGGACAGATGGTTTTGGGGAAATTTGTGAGTGTAACCCCTACATAAAGTAACTGGTGGTGGTGAGAGAGAAGAGCAGGTCTGTTGTGGAGTAACAAGGAGGCTGTTGGAGTCAGAGTTGCTGCATCAGAGCTTGCTTGTCTACAGGCTGTTGGTGTCCGGGCTGTGAGCCACGGCACCAGAGCACTTAAGGCACTCAGGTTTACAGGGCAGGCAGTGGCAATCCCCCACTGGTCTGGATTGCACAATACAATGGGGCATGGATCTCCTGGGGAAGAGCAATCAATTGGAGCTGCTGCAGGTACTATCCCCAATCATTCCCAGGATCAGACTTCCATCATCCCTGGATGCAAGCAGGATGAGAGTGCCCAATCACTGTTACTTCTTCCCCCACCCCTCAAACAAGCAATGGATGTCTCCTTTGCTCCTCCCCCCCTCCTGGGGCACCAGTCCTTGGGAAGAGAAAGAAAAGGATTCTAGTCTAGTCCACCCCCAAGCCTGGGATAAGAGGGGTGAAGAAACCCAGGATCTGGGGAGGACAAGAACTGATGGGAGTGGGCAAATGCAAGAGCAGAACTGATGGGAGTTTAAGGTAGAATTCATTGTTGGATGTGAGGTGGGGTGGAGGACAGGCAGATACAGAACCCAGGGCTCCTATAGAGGGGGCCACAATCTTAATAAGTTTGGGAGCATTGGCAACACTAGTTGTCATGAACCAGTGGAGATAGACACGGGGGATTCAAAAATCAGACCGACAAAAGAAAGACTTATCTGCCCCCTGCCAAACAAAAAAAAATTGGACCAAACTCATAATTTTTGAGCATTCGTGGTGGGCAATCCTGTGCTATTCATTGTCCAACTGAATATCTGACTGAAAGCTCTGGAGAATTCTTCTTAAGAAGGGAAGAAAGAGGCCTTCATTTATTTTCTTTGTAAACTAAAAAGAGAAAAAGCAAGTGCTAAAGTGACTGTATATAGTGTCTATCTCAAATAGGGCCCTAAAATTAGTGTCCTAATTCTATTTTTAGGCAGCTAAACAAGTAGCCAGATTTTCCAAAGTACTGAGCACTCAGCAGTTCCCAGTGAGGTCAGAGGCAGCTTTGGAAAAATCTAGTCACTTATTTAACTACCTAAGAATAGAATTGAGAGACTGTAAGGGACTGCGGAAGACTTTGTTACAGCCTAGCCAGGGAACTTCCGCTTTCTCGAGCCGAGAGGTTACTGTGGGACATAGCTAGCTGCTTTGTTATTGTGGGATAGAGATAGTTTTGAAGGACACAGCTGCTTTGTTATTGTAGGAGATAGTTCTTGAAGAACACACTGTTTGCATGGCCCTTCGCCAGGTAGTAGAAAGCCCCCCTTTCAGAAGCACCTAACTTTATATTCATGAGCAGTTTTTGTGTAATGCTTATTAATGCTGACTGTCTGCCCCTCCGTCGGACTCCGTCCCAGGCAAAGCTCCGGTGTGCTGAGTTCCCCGCCTCTGTGACTGCAACGCTTGGAGTCCCCATTGCGGGTGGGTCACTAACCTTCAATAAAGCCAATAACTCACAGCTGTTTGTAAGCCTCATTTTTCTCAGAGTACTTCTGTCAGGCCTGTGGTGCTTCAAACACCGTGGCCCAGAACAGAGACTAACTTTAGTTTCCTCATTTTTAAAAAATCTTGGCCCCAGAATTTTGTCTCTGTTCAAAGTTGCATCAGTAAGCCAGTGGAAAACACAGATAACATTTTAATTAAAGCTGGTGTAAAGGAGGTCACTCAGCACAGACAACTCTTTGTGCCAGATGTGGCATAGCAGCTCTCTCCCTGTTTGCCACACCCTGCTGAGGGTTAATCCATCACTCCAGTGTCTCTTCCTGCAAGTTGGCCCTCAGGCCCAGACACACTTTAGTCCACCTCCTCCAGGTTAACAGAGTCCAATTGAGCTATAGTCCAATGACCTTGCAGCAGATTTGCTATCTATCTCTAGGCTCCTTACCTCGATCCTTACCACGATCCTTACCTCGCACTTTCCTCTGTAGCTAGTAGGAGAACCCAGGTCCTCCTTCTGCTTGAAGTTCCAGTCCATATATCCTGTAGCTGGGAGCCAAGGTCTGACTCTCAAACTCCTTGCTACTTCTCCAGATCGCTTCCTACTTTTTCTGTCCCCCCTCAAAAGTGACTGCAGACACTCTCCTACTATAGTCCCAGCTTTGCTACAGATTTTTGGCTTTCTAATGACCACCTACTCCTCTCCAGTGGGGCTTCATTATAAATTAAGCTTGGCTTTCTCTCTTGAACGTGCTGCTAAATATGTTAAATGGCCCGTATCAATCCCTTCAGTGCCTGTGTGGGGCCTACACCCAGTTTATACTGATTCAGTTTAATTTGATAAATCATCAGTTTAAGATAATTTGATTTTAAACCAGGATATGTAGATTAAGCATCTCCTCAGTGTTTTGTACTGATTTAACTCAATTGGTTTTAAACTGGAGCAATTTAAAACAAACAATGGCTAAGTAGTACTATTATTGGAATCATTTTGTTTCTTCACTAAGATCACATTCACATGTTGTAAAATAAAAATGGGCCTTAACACCCCATGGCATAACTATAATTCCATTATCTGCAAATCATCAAGCTAATGACTTTGTGGGCTTCAGTAGATCTTATTATGCATATGAATGTTTGCACCCCACCCTAAAGTAAAGGAGAAGACTGTGGATGGAAGGACTGTAGGATCTCTGTATCCACATGTCATTCACAGGATAGAAATTCTGAAAAAGCCAATACAATCTAGGATCTAAAATGTTTACATAGATTAAATAGGCATAAAAAACTGTAATATTATATGTAGCACTAACACTGGGAAAAATCACGGTCACATTAAAGTCTATTTTGTTCTTGAATTCTCAGAAAAAAACATTTCACCAATATACTAATTCTGTGCTTTGCAGACAAATTCCTACATAGCATTGGTCGGAACAGATCATAAAAAGGAGTGTTTCACAAGAAGATGATTATATTTTCTGGGCAATACATACTAAGATAAGAGGCTTGCACATTTTACATTCAATTTTCAGTAAAATTTGGCATACTTTTTCTTAGGTTCTACATAAAGCTTGACTGTGTAATAACAGTGAAAGGAAAACAAAACTTAAAATTACAATCACAATGAAAAATTGTGGTCTTCCACATATTTTAAGTTACACAAGAACAGAAAAGCTTTTTTAAAACATTGAAATGTTTTTACAAGATCACCAACCTTTTTTGGTCAGACTATAAATTCTATAAAATTGAAGTTTAAAATAAAGTATTAGGTAAATTGTAAGTGTAATGGGAATAGAGGACTAAAAAAAGAGTAAGATACTTAATAGCACTATCTCGCAGAAACTTATTTTTGTCCCTTCAATAGGTAGAAAAGGCATTAGCATTTCTATAGCTGAAATTATTTCCAAATGCACATGTCTGGGGATAAAATTGAGAATGATTATTACTGAAAATTATAATCAAGATTACAGCATGTTAAGTGTTTCTCAAAGTTATCTGAATCAAAATGCATGCAGTCTGTTAGGGTAAGTTTTTGAGCTAAATTCACAAGGAGGAGCAGCACCTAAAGTACCCTTTAGGCACTGAAATACAATATTTAGACACCACTGGCATTCACAAAATCCCTGCTCAGCTGGTACCTAATCTTTTAGGTGCTTAAGTTTCCACTCATGAAGTCCCCAGGTTGCCAGATTTCAGCAGCTGGTCATGCACTCAACCACTAAGTCCTGACCCTGGCCAGCAGCTTTGCAGGTAGCTGATGCCTAAGCCCTGGGGGGATTCACAAACTAGGATTGGCCTGCCTACTTTATCTTCAGGGCCCAATCCAGTAGGTATGCTAGAGCATTCCTAAACCTGCATATGACAGCAGAAATGGTGCCCTATTAGAACCAGTAGCTCATTGGTTAGCACACTCACCCACCACATGGAAGACAGAGGTTGATGTAGAGCAGGGGTTCCCAAACTTGGTTCATGGCTTGTTCAGGGTAAACCCCTGGTGGGGGGCTTTGTTTACCTGAGTGTACACAGCTACGGCCACTCGCAGCTCCCAGTGGCCACAGTTTGCCGTTCCCGGCCAATGGGAGCGACGGGAAGCGGTGGCCTGGCCCACATTGCTTCCCGCCACTCCCATTGGCCGGGAACGGCAAACATCAGGCACTGGGAACTGCGAGTGGCTGTACTTGAAGATGCTCACGTAAACAAAGCATCTCACAACCCACCAGGGGCCTACCCTGGACAAGCCATCAACCAAGTTTGGGAATCCCTGATGTAGAGAATGGATTTGAACTTGAATCTCTCACATTGCAGGTAGTTTCCTTAACCAATGAGTTATGGGGTATACTTCTTTCACTCTCCCCTGTTGGAGCTGTTAAAATTTGGATGAATAATATTTTTGAGTCAGAGAGAATACAATACTATATTTACAGCCTAGTGGTTAGGATAGTCTACTGGCAGGTGGAAGACTCAGCTCCAATAATATTTTATACAAAGTGGAACAGCTGCAACAGGGGACAATGAAAGAGACCTATCCCAGCAGTTAGGGCATTCTCTTGGGAAGTGAGGCACCTGGGTCCAAATACGTGTTATTTAATTCAGATCTCCTGCAGCCTAGGTGTAGCTCTGACCACTGACTGATTGGGGCAGGTTAGTCATCAAAAAACAAACAACTTGGTTGTAAGCACCCAGCTTCAGGAGAGAGCTGATACTTCTGAATCCCAAGTTGAGGCAGGCACACAACAACCTTTGAGGAGAAGGACATATGGCCTGAGAACTTCCTGACAACTTGCTTAGGTGGCTCCTGGCTCACAGTGTTAGCTTTCATTAACCCTTTTTTTTTAGGTGTCCAACTTCCCATGTTTTGTACAGAGAGCCTGAGGGCTTAACTCAGGGTCATGAATTTAATTAGGCAGCAGGGTACCTAAAAGTTAGGTGCTGCAACACTGAACATTGCTGTAACTAAATTCCCCTTGTTAATCTAGTCCTCTGAGGTCAATCCAACACCTAGAGAATTCAATAGGAGTCTTTCCATTGATTTCAATGGCCATTGGATCATATTCTTTGGATATTTATAGCTATTCCCCTTTTTTGCCTCAGCCTTCCTCCTGCTGACTTTCTACACACACATCCACACATTGTACTAAAGTATTGCCATCTTAAAAAAAAAATTGATGCATTTTAAAAAGTATTTCTTAGTGTTGTAGAACTCTATAAAGGAATTGTATACACTGCAGTACACAGGCAGATAAGGAATCGTATTAAGGTTTAGAGAAGAATCTGCAGATGCAAAACAAAAATCCATATTAAAGTTACTGACAATCACATTTTCAGTAAACTTTGGTATTTTAACAGAAATATGACTAAAGAGAACAAAAACACCATTTAACAATCAGTAGCAAAAGATGGAGGAGGGTGATCCCAATAAGTGCACCTGTCTCAAAAATTTAATATACGGGAAAGCTATAAACTACAAAATTCCCATACAGATCCTCAGTAAAAACTTAAAGTGATTTGTGACCATAAATTCAAGAAAATATACTTTCCGAATTTTTTTAAATCCAATTTAGCCTGTCATATTCAAGTAGGGTGACGAGACAGCAAATGTGAAAAATCGGGATGGGGCAATAGGAACCTATATAAGAAAAAGACCCAAAATCGGGACTGTCCCCATAAAATTGGGACATCTGGTCATCCTATATTCAAGAGATGCAACACCTCATAAAAATGGCCTCTTATATTACTAATTAAATAATGTTTTGTACTATAGCTTATTCCAGTATATTTTTGATCTAGTCTTTGTACTAAAGGTCTTTCTGCTCACCGCAAGAAAAGGATCCTGCTATCAGCTGCTACTATTAATGTAGTGATAATAAATTTCACTTGGATGCCATCTTCTATACTGTCACCATCATAATCCCTTCCATGTATCAGGTACATAAAAGGCATAATAGAGGCTGTTGTCTATAAGAACCCTGCTCCACTTATTGCAGAAGTTGGAAAGCATATAGTAAATAAAGAAGGGTGCTGCAGGACGAGAAAGCATGGTGTCAGGGACAAAGCAGTTGAATACTGCTCTGGAGAACTGGATTCTATCCCTGCCTCTGCCAGAGTTCCTATGTGATGCTAGATAAGTGGCTTAAATAAAAATAGTCACTGGTGGCCACTAATTTTATGCTCTTCATTTCTTAAGTGCCCAACTTGAGACCTAGATTTGAAGAAATACTGAGAACTTACAGCTGCAGTGAACTCAATAGGAGCTGTGCTTTGAACATGTAAAGTGAGGTAAAATGCTAAGTACTCCAATAAAATCAGGCCCTATGCATCAAAAATTGGACACCCAATATTAACAGATACCTTTGATCTTAATCTCCGTGCCTCAATGTAAAATGGGGATAACACCAATATCCTTCACTAGGGTATTGAGAAAACAAGTTAATAAATGTCTATGAAATACTCAAATAGAAGTGTGATGAGCACCATAGATAAGTCCCTGAGGAAGTTATTCATTCTATATTCAAAGAAGAGTTTGAAAAAAAAATATTCAAAGAAGGATTTAAATAGTGTGCAATAAGTAAAGTCATCCATTGAACAATGAGGATAAACCAAAATATTGAATAGCTACTTACTCAGTCAACAATGTTCATGCTATGGATTGGATCAGCCAGGAGTCCTGTGGTGGAACAAAATAGTATGTGATCATGTAATTAGAGACTGCATCATAATGCTTATCCAAAAGGAGGTCAAATTAAGGTTTCACGGGCAATCATAATTCTAGCATTTCCTAATTGTTGAGTGCTTGACTTAGAAATCTTAATATTCTTTTAATGTAGCTTTTTCTGTATAATTTCCTAGGTATTTAAAAAGAATCTATACATCTACCATACAGACTTCTGCTACTTGAGCTAATGGAGTAATTGATTGCAGTAGGTTGTCATTCCCTACATGGGAAAGCACTAAATGGGGGATGAGACATTTTCCGCAGTAGGTTTCACAGATATTTTTGTTGACAGCAGAGGAATGTTGAGACTCCAGAATCTTGGGTTTCATTGCTTGTTCTGGAGGATATATGCTCTAGTGCCACAGACCCTTCTTCCCCTGCTCCCCAGAAAGCTTGACCCCCATCTTCACTTGGCCCTCCAGCCTGTCCTTGTCCCCCATCTAGTTCCTCAGCATTGTCCTCTCCCAACTCCTCACCTAGCTAGTTGGGACTGGGATAAGGAGCTTGGGGGTGGACACCTCCAATCTTCCAATTCCAGTCACCTTCCTTAACCTCCTTGTCCCAGTCTACTCCATTTTCTATTCCCACCTCTATTTCAGTCACACTGCCTGAATCCAGCAGTGAGTATGCTGAAAGCACTAAAGAGAGTCTCCCTGATCTCAGTTCCTAAGGCAGATGCCACAGCAGCCCAGAATAGCAATTGCAGGGAAGAAATCCTGCTCAATTCTGGGCTGGAGAATGTTCAGTACAAATGAAATCCTCAGAAAATTTAGTTGCCAAATTCTAACAAGTTTCCACTGAGAGAGAATTCAGATTTTGAAAAGGCTTATAATTTGGCAAAATTTGGATACATTTTATGAGGATAGCAAAAGGCCCAACGTTGGCATCAGGGTGACCCCCCACTCCTCCCTCCCACCCAAATCCCTGCTCCAAAACATAAAGTTGCGAGAGCTTCTTAACAAAACAGATGTGAGAATATTTAAGATGGGCAAAACACTGTATTTTTCCCTAATCTCATTCTCAGAAATGTCTGAATTTTTCTTATTGAAACAACGACCACCACCTTCAAAATTATATAGACAATCCATACATCAAGCACAGGAAATTTCACCCTGAATAGTTAAGAGTTGGCAAAGTATAAGCAAGTGAAAATTGGGTCTTAAAATAGGAAGTGTCAGGCAAACTTAACTATAGGTGTTGCTACCTGTACCATCTTCTTTAGATGCATACACACATGCAAATACATGGAGTGTGTCATCCAGAGAAACACATTGTCATGATGTCACTAAAATGGCCTTTTCATATATCTTTCACCTTCTCTTTGAAGAGAGTTTCATAGTTGTCATGGTCATATTAACAGTCTGAAGTTAGACAGATTGTAGTTGTTTGTTTTTAAAGGCACTAGGGAAACTGACCAGGGTGAGAAAAAACAAACCATCTTCAGTTAACAAAAGCTTTAAAATATCTTTTTAAATTCTTTTTATTGTAGTTCAGTAATCCTTAAGGAATAAGTCTTTGTTCCATATAGAAAACCACAGTACAAAAGCAGCACTGAGGTCTTGTCACAAAATGCTCTAGTCAGTACAGGTGGCATCTCCTCCTGGCTGTTCTGGGAATAGCTCTCTTCCAGGTCCAACACCTCCCCTTGCAGTCTCTTCCCTCCCTGTTGTCCTCTCTCTCTCTCTCTCTGGTCCCCTTTCATTCCAGATTTATCTTAACGACTCAGCCCTCCAGCCAGGTCACCATGAGATTTCCCCTATCAGGATACAGTGTCTCACTGGACCCACTGTCCAGGCACTGTCAACAGCTGGTAGGGGAACCCAGGTCCACCCACTACTCTGGGTTCCAACCCACCTCACATCCAAGGTCTTATCAGTCCCACACCTTGCTGCTCTCCCTCTGGGCTGCTTCCTACCTGCCTCCCACAGGTTCTCTTCTCCACCCTTCTCACTTCTAAGCATGTCCTACCCTCTGGACCAGGATCCCAGGGTCTTAACTCTGTGCCTGGGTTCTCTCCTCCCTTTTGTAATGCACAGAGGGCAACTACAAAATTCCTCACTGGAGCCATTTCAATTGCTGGCATCCTGCCTTTATACTAGCCCAGCTCACAATTGCTCAGCTGAGCTCCATCTTCCAATCGGGGATTGCTTCTGCAGCCTAGTCCCTTCACCTGCAGCCTGCCACACTAATTGGACCTTTTAAAGCTTCCTTAACCCTTTCAGTTCCGTTTGGGGTGAATACCCAATCACAGGTCCTATTGTCCCTATAATAAAATAAGTCCATAAAATAATATGGATCTCATAGGCTCCAATACATAGTATGTTATTTCACTGGAATTCCTTTATGGTTCTCAGTGCTTTGTTTTAAATATTGTATCTTTATATTAAGTGCCAAATTGATATTTTTAAAATCTATATACTCTGAAAAATTGCCCAAATATATAAAGAATAAAATTAATATGCCCAGAAATGAAAATCCTCACCTCCCAATATCTTAGTTAATTATTGTTTAGTCCACATAAAGATGAAGTAAAGACAAAATTGCAGACTAGAATAACCCTTGAACATTTTTTTTTGGTGAAGCAAAATCAGGCATATTTGGAGGGATAGGAAACCAGATCAGATGTTGATGCTGTTGACTCCTATATCTATAATTAGATGAACCAAAGCTTCATACCCAAACACCCCTGCCTGTTGTCAAATCTGTAACCTAACGCAGGCATCATTGCTCAGATTGTATACTGCCTTGAAAAATGATGCCATGTTTATGATTAAGCCCAAATATTTACTAAATTTGGTTTCCTCTAACAAGTGAGAGAACAGTATTGACATGCTTGTAACATCTTTGTTATTGCCTAAATTAACATTTCTTGGAAGAACAGCCTTTGGCTTTATCTATGTGTCATCAGTTCGATAAACCAACAGTATTGTCTACTTTAAAACGCTTTTCTCCCGGATAGCATCTTAATGTTTATGATTCAGAGTGTGGGTTATATTTAATGAGACTGTCTTGGGGGCTGAAATCATGCATGTGGGTGTAGGACACAGAGCCTTTATTTATTTTATTATTGCACCTGGACATCCTTTAATTCATTCTCCAATATGTAGGTAAATCCTTGTCCCTAAACAAGGATCATTAGTGATACAAAACAAGTTTCCTTTGGTGACAAAGCTCTCTGATGGTTTTGTCTTAAGGGGCAGCCTGTAAATGATTCCTTTTTAATTAAAATGTTGATGCTTATAAAAGGTCAGCAGAAAAACAATGTACTCTAGCTCTCCCTCTGCTGGCTCGGCCCCAGCGAATATCAAGCACTAGTCCCTGAGCTGCACTTGACATAGTTAATGGTGCCAACACACAAACAGGAAAGAAAAAGGGGCAGGGGGAGGCATGTAGGTATTTACCAGCATTGTACTCGAGGAAGACAATTTTGGCAAGATGAAAAAAATATATATCTGTTTAGAAAATTAAATGTATTTTCAATCTTTAAAATAAGACATCAGACAATTGAGAATAAAGTGATAAATTGGGGTTGAGGGAGGACAAAATTTAAATCCATCAACTTTCCCTTAAATTTAAACTGATATACTACAGAAACCCTATTATCTGAACAGAATGGGGAAGATATGAAATTTAGTCACAGACAGGGGATTTTTCAATACAAATGATTCATGCTACAGGACATAAACTAATTTCAAATTATGGGACAGAAGGATAAGAGGAGTCTGGATTAATACATGGGGTAAAGATATAAAAAATGACTCGCTTGTAAGTTTTTATTCTTCCCTTTATAATAATGACTCATCACCTTTGAGAACTCATACACTTTACAATTTCATTTTGAGTTTATAATTTCCTTGTATTATTGCTACTTCAAATATGAAAATGTAAAGAAACCATAAAAAAACATATAAAATGTTCAAAATCCACTAACCCTTCCCCATATTTATCCTGTAGCTGCTTTTCTCTGTGTATTTGTATACTGCAGTCATTTTAGGATGACTTTATTAACCCTCAATACAGTAAAGCTATCACTGAATGTTCTACCCATCACAGGTTTCAGAGTAGCAGCCGTGTTAGTCTGTATTCGCAAAAAGAAAAGGAGTACTTGTGGCACCTTAGAGACTAACAAATTTATTAGAGCATAAGTTTTCGTGAGCTACAGAGCTACACTGAAGTGAGCTGTAGCTCACGAAAGCTTATGCTCTAATAAATTTGTTAGTCTCTAAGGTGCCACAAGTACTCCTTTTCTTTCTACCCATCACAGGTATATATTTCACCTAAAATTAAATTTTCACCGTAAATTCTAGGCTTGTAAAATAACCTATTCAGGCTTAATTACAATAATTGATAAACACAAAAAAGAGTTCAGTTTACAAAAGGATGCAACTTCCAGTTTATTTGAAATAAAATAGCCAAAATATTTGGGCATGATCCCCTGATATGGACAAAGAGCACAGGGGGGAGGTCAGGGGAAGGTGAAAGTTAAGGCAAAGGTCATATTTGCACTTCCCAGATCCAGGGGCAGCTATGTGCTGGGCCAACACCACAGTGCAAGCTGGAGCAGACTTTGATTGCAAGTGGCCAGAACACTCAAAAACAGCAGGTGAGGATATCAGAGATTAGGGAACCTCCAGTCACAGCTTGGATTGAATGAATGGACTATAAAGTGGATAGAAAGCTGGCTAGATAGTTGGGTTCAACAGGTAGTGGTCCACGGCTCAATGTCTAGTTGGCAGCTGGTATCAAGCTGAGTGCCCCAGGGGTCAGTCCTGGGGCCCGTTTTGTTCAACATCTTCATTAATGACCTGGATGTTGGGATGGATTTCACCCTCAGCAAGTTCACAAATTGCACTGAACTGGGGGGAGAGGTAGATATGCTGGAGGGTAAGGATAGGGTCCAGAGTGACCTAGACAAATTGGAGGATTGGGCCAAAAGAAATCTGATGAGGTTCAACAAGGACAAGTGCAGAGTCCTGCACTGAGGATGGAAGAATTCCATGCACTGCTACAGGCTGGGGACTGACTGGTTAAGCAGCAGTTCTTTAGAAAAGGACCTGGGTATTACAGTGAACGAGAAGCTAAATATGAGTCAACAGTGTGACCTTGTTGCCAAGAAGGCCAACGTCATATTGGGATGCATTAGTAGGAGCATTGCCAGCAGATCAAGGGAAGTGATTGTTTCCCTCTATTCAGCACTGGTGAGGCCACACCTGGAGTATTTCATCCAGTTTTGGTCCCCCCCAATACAGAAGGGATGTGGACAAATTGGAGAGAGTCCAGTGGAGGGCAACGAAAATGATCAGGGGCTGGGGCACATGACTTATGAGGAAAGGCTGAGGGAACTGGTTTTATTTAGTTTGCAGAAGAGAAGAGTGGGGGGGTGGATTTGAGAGCAGCCTTCAACTACCTGAAGCAAGGGGGGTTCTAAATAGGATGGAGATGGAGCTAGGCTGTTCTCAGTGGTGACAGATGACAGAACAAGGAGAAATGGTCTCAAGATTCAGTGGGGGAAGATCTTGGTTGGATATTAGGAAAAACTATTTCACTAGAAGCGTGGTTAAGCACTGGAATGGGTTAAATAGGGACATCATGGCATCTCCATCCCATCTCCATAGAGGTTTTTAAGGTCTGGCTTGACAACTCCCTGTTTGGGATGATTTTGTTGGAGTTGGTCCTGCTTTGAGCAGAGGGTTGGACTAGATGATCTCCTGAGGTCTCTTCCAACCCTAATCTTCTACGATTGTACAGTGGCAGAGTAGGCCCCACTATGCTGGTCCTATTCCAGTGAAGAATTCTTTTCAATGGGGTGATCTTCCCATGACAATTTATGGTGGATGCAAGCCAAATTATGGGTGGCAGCATGGTGCTGTTTTTAAATTTAGATTGTAACAATGTTTATCACTTAATTACCAGAGAATATTTAGTACTTTCCTCTGCTGTAGATCACAGACATCCAGGAGTGCAGGTGAGATATATTCTATCCCTCAAACCAAGCAAGTCAGAGAAGATAGGAGCACTCAACAGGACTTGGCTTAGAAAAGAGTGATGATTGGATGGGCATGTTCATATTAGCATAGCCAGACAGCAAAAGGGTCAGATGCTCAGCTGACATACATCAACATTGGCTGCTGTAGAGCTTCTCTGACTTAAACTGGCTGATGATTGGGTCCCACCAACTAGTTTTCATTTTACTTTTATTTTCCCTTCAATGATCTTGAATTGAAACTTTATAGAAGAAGTGTGTTTGAATTAATCCATATTGCTATATTTAATGCTATAAGCTGCTGCAAACCATAATCAATGGAGCTTTGATGGTTTATACCAACTGGGGATCTGCCCTGAGTGAATTCATTGGAACAATGTTTTCTTACGGTATTTACAAGTCACAATAGATATACCTTTTAAAGGGATATGAATAATATCTACTAATGAACCAATAAGTCAAAACATAATTTTTTTATTTTGTTTTGGTAACTTTTGTCTTTTTATAGAAATTTAACTATTTTATTTACCTTTGTAGAATTCAAAGGAATGACCACACAGAGATGAGTAAAGAAAGACACCCTTCACAGATAACTTAAATGCAGAAAATGTCAAAAATGTGTGTCCTGAAATCTGAGACCAAAGATTCAACCTACACGTCAAGCAGATGAAGTGGGCCAGTGGAGAGAGTCATGGCTGTCAGAACTACTCACCTTTAGATTTATTACACTGGTTATTTTTGCCTTTGGTTACCATTTATTTCTTTGGATTTGTGGGGGTTTTTTTGTGAATAAAAAATGTTTATTGTATAGATACAGCCCAATCTAATTCCCATTAAAGCTAATAGGAGTTGAATAGATACTATAATAATAAATATAGAGGACACCTTACTTACAAAGCCACTCACCAGTCTGAATGTGTAGTCTGTTGTAGTTACAACTATCATAAGACTATTATATAAATTAAAAAACAAACAAACAAACCAGGGACTTTGTTTCAGAGTAGCAGCCGCGTTAGTCTGTATTCGCAAAAAGAAAGGGAGTACTTGTGGCACCTTAGAGAGACTAACAAATTTATTTGAGCATAAGCTTTCGTGAGCTACAGCTCACTGAATTTGATAGCACTTTAACTAGTCACAAAGTATAGGAGACTATTTCTGTTTTTTTTCCTGCATACTCATTGTTTTCCCTTATTATATGTGAGAAGAAAGAAGCATTTACAGTCAGAAAAACTGGAGGATTCTGAGGTAGGTGTTGTACCTAAAACTAGTTTCAGGTTTGGGGTTTTGTTTTTTTAACTTGACTAGATTTCAAAATAGTGTCCCTTTAAAGAGCATGGATTTAATTCCTAAGCTTTTTCTTCTAGCTAAGAAACAGTTATGGCTCCCTTCAGATCCATCTCAGTAGGTACGTATTTGACTAGTCAGATTTTTCATTATTCTTATGATTTGTAGTACAGTAGCCCCTAGAGGCCCTGATCTGTTGTGCTAAAATCTATTGTGGCAGAGCTGCAACTTTGTCCCCATGGGGCCCGTGCTTCCATGAGGTTTATGCTAGTCTCAGAGGCTCACTGCGACCCTCCACATAGTCCTCCTTTCTCTAGGGCCAGGGTTACAGACTACTGAGCCCTTTTCATCATAAGCCAGCAGGAGATTGGGGAGAGAATTCCCACAGTCTCTATTGTCCCAATAGACTTATTCCAGAACTGTTTAGCCTCCTGTCCTGACAGGGACCTGTCCTCCCCTCCCAGAAGGTGTTTCTGTAGTAGTGGGTTGCAGGGAATTCCGGGTTCCAGTCCAGGGACCCTAATAGCAGCAGCTGTTGGCAGCTGCCCTTTTCACCACCAGAGTTGCTACATTTCCCTGGGCCACTTCCCCACAGCTCTCCCGCTTCTCCTTCTCTTAATGCCTTCTTCACCCTTACCTTAGGGCTTCCTTTCCATTGGCTTGAGTGTGTCTTCATTACTCAGACTTTCAGCTGTACTTCCTCTCCCCAGCTCACCTTGGCCTGACCGGAGTGAGCCCTTTTATAGTAGCAGAGGGGCCTTCATTAGAGTCATGTGTTTGCATTAGCTTAACAGCCTCACCTGACTCTTTGCAGGTTAATTGGAGTCAGGTGTTCTCATTAGCCTAACAGCTTCAACTGACTCTTTGCAGGGTAACTGGAGTCATGTGTCCACCCTTGCCTGGAGCAGCCTCTGCTCTGGTCAGTCAGGGAACAGAAAACTGCTTATCCAGTGGCCGGTGTATCTGCCTTCTACTACTCTGCTTTACCCAGATGGCCTGGGTCTATCACACCATATACACAAAATAGTAAGAGGAAATGCTTGCCTTAAAGAGCTTGCCCTCTAAATACCCAAGACGGGCAAAAGGTAGGAGAGAAATAAAGTCACAGAAGAATGAAGTGATTGGCCCAAGATCACAGTACAGATATTATGGAATCCAATTCAAGATACTATTCTTTTAATCTGAAAGCCCTGCTTTGAGATTGCAGGAAGCTGTAATAAAAGTAAAGATATAAAACTAAATCAATGGACAAAGCTATTTTGAGAAGACTAGCAATCAGGAAAAGCACTAAGACATCAAATTGATTGCATAGAAAAATAAGCTTGATTAAGAAACATCAGGTTGATGAGAGTTCTTGAAGACATGGAAATAGCATTTTTTCCATCAGACATTAGGCCTATACAGTAGCATAGCCTATTTACAAGACCAAAGAGACAAGATCCTGCATGGTATATATGAAATACAGAATGAAAGATTTCAAGTATTTTGATGTTATTTTGGAACTGTAATTAGTCTTTTAGAATCAGATATTTGGAAGTTATTTAGGCACCTAAAGATGCAGTTAGGTGCCTTGTGGGATTTTCAAACCCACCTAGGTGCCTAACTCCCATAGGCACTTTTTAAAATCCTACTAGACATCTATCTGCTTCTTTAGGTGCCTAAATACCTTTTAAAAATCTGGATCCTAGAGCCTCATTTTATCTTGAACTTTTTTCCATGTGGCATCAAAATAGATAGATGAACCCTGAAGCCTAAAGGCAAAATCTATTAATGTTTTGGTCTTGTACACTCACACACCACTCTGGTTAACATCTTTATCATCAATCTAAACAGTGGAAGAAAATGGACTCCTGTCTAGGGTTGTTATCTTTCCCTGGGCTAACTTCAATTAAATGTTTTTATCTGCTTGTTTTCTTTCAAAAGGCAACCTAAAAAATAGTTAAACAAGGATTTAATGGCATCTTTGATGTCCTTAAGTTTTATTGCTTAGCACTGTAATATTATTATCTGTATTTAATCCTGCTCACAGTGGAAATTAAGTATTTTACTAGTGTCTATGTCTATGTTAGTGTATAGACAATCTTGACAAGAGATCCATCTATGGGGAAAAGATAATGAGAAATCTAGTCAAAGGCATTGGAGGTGTTTTGGTTGGAAGATTATTTGTGTGCGACAAGTGAGAACTAATAGCGATTATTGGGCCTGATTCAAAGCCCACTGAAAGCAATAGAAATATTTCCATTGATTTCAGTGGACTTTGGATCAGCCCTGCTCTAAGCCCATAGAGTATGCAAGTTACTGTGGTAGATTTATTTTGTACATGGGTCTTTTATGTAGAAGTTACATGGTTCGCCAGTCTTATGACTCTTCCTTTGCTTTCAGATACATTTGGGAAGATGCAAATTTTTGCAGGAAGAAGAACTATCAAAACCTCTCACTCTTTTTTTTTTTTAATAAACATGCCAAGGAGAAATCTGTGTTTGGGTATTTGACCCAGTTGTAAGTTATTTCATCAGAAGATGGATCACTCTGCTCCCACAATGGATATCGCTGTAATTTACCATTACTATTTGATTTTTAGTGTCTTTTACATGTATTGTTCATCCCTAAGTGCCTGAGTTACCTACTTAAGTATGTTTTAAACTTTCAGCTTTAAAAATATTTGGCATCCCCCAAGATTAGGTAGTGGACTGACAAGGAGAGCTCTCTATTTGTCATTCTTCTCATGAAGGAGAGATGTTTTACAGAGGCTTTCAATTTATTCGTTAATGAATATCTTCTCTTTACATCAATCATAAATTAATCCAACTACACCCTCATTTTCCCACTCTGGTGCCATATACAAACAGATTTTTGTAATGAAGAATCTTTGTAAGATGAAGTGTTATGCCCTGTAGAACACCACCAAAAACTGTCTTCTAAAAGTAACTATTTTATTTCTTGCAACTTCAGATGAACATTCCCCTAGGGTATTAGTTATGTAACTGAATTTAATTACAATAAATTCTGACAGCTGGATACCAAAAGTGTAACCAGAAAGAGCAAAAACTGCATATCACTGAAGTCAAGCACTCAGCTATTGGACCAGACCTCCATCAGTGTAAATTGTTATAGCATCATTAAGTTCAATTCAGTTAATACAACTGGTCAAAAATTTTCCAATTCGACTGTTTTGACATAAAATTGGGTTTCCAAAATGAGAGTGAGTACTTGTGGCACCTTAGAGACTAACAAATTTATTTGCGCATAAGCTTTCGTGCATCCAATGAAGTGAGCTGTAGCTCAAAGCTTATGCTTAAATAAATTTGTTAGTCTCTAAGGTGCCACAAGTACTCCTTTTCTTTTTGCAAATACAGACTAACACGGCTGCTACTCTGAAACCTGTCAAAATGAAAGTATCTGCTTTCTGAGGAAGGACAACTCTTTTGGGAGGAAGGGAGATGTACAAAAAGCACAGAAATTGAAAACTTATTTAAAAGTCACCACACTGCCTCATGCCACCCTCTAGTCTCTTCTCTGGGAGGGTTCCCCAGAGAGATTACGTATCACACAATGCACTGGGGCCAGTGACTTACATCATGCCCCATGGTGGCTCAGCAAGAGGTGAGACAGTGATTCATCATGGGATAACAGTCCAGCCAAGAAGCCTAGTCCACAGAAGACAAGGAACTCCTGAACTACAGCTCCCATGAGACATGACATTTCCTAATCCTTCATTATGATTTTGCACTCCCCGCCTTTTTTGGCCAAAAAGTCAAAAAAAAGTGTCCATGGAAAATAACATTCAGATCAACTTTGGGAGTCAGTCTGGCTCCTATCAGCTGAGGATTTGGTGTAGGCAGTTAGAAAGCTAGAAACCTGGCTAGCCTAACTACAATGAAGTGAAAGTACACAATATTTTAACCTCTTCAGACCAGGGTCTGTCTGCATTTTGCGATACCAGAACATTGCCAGTCAAGTAATAATAATCATAATATATTGATATCCCCATTATGAGCGTATAATTATATTTAAAAATGGATAGAAAAACTTCAGCTATAGTGAGAAAGTTGAAGGCTATAAACTACAAGACAAATTCTACCTTCATGTATCAATGGGAATTGCACATATACACCTGAAGGCTATTTGACCACATGTGTAGGAATGGTTGCTTTTCGTAGAGGAAACTACATGTTTAAATAGCTCACCTGCCATTCTAAAAGTGACAATTACTGGACTTCCTCTATTCCTTAGATGACTCAAGATTCTAAGTTTATAAAACTACAGTATCCAGGTAAAATAATTTTATCTGAGTGCTACTATGAAGATTAAATGTCCATTTGCACTCTGCAAATATCTGTTAATTTACAGATGAAATATACAGAACATAAGTTACAGTTTATCATCATAAATAATATTTAGAGGCTTTGTAAGAGAAACAGAAGCAGATTTTAAATATCGTTTTCTGGGTTTTTTTCTGTAGTAGACAATCGTTCAGTTTCTCTTCCCTACCTTTTCATCCCCCCCCCCCCCCCCACACACACACACACACAGTCCCTATACACTTTTCAGCATTTGTATCTAACTCCCACTTCATTTAATCACATGCTCCTTATTGGCCTCCATGTTCCTCAAAAAAGATATGTAAGAAGTCAGAGCTACCAGCCATTCTCAATACTACATTCAGAAAGGTCTCCTACTGTATCCCAAACACCACTAAAATTATAGCTAGGGCTGTCAAGCAATTAAAAAAATTAATTGTCATTAATCGCACTGATAAACAGTAATAAAATACCATTATTTAAATATTTCTGGATGTTTTCTACATTTTCAAATATATTGATTTCAATTACAACACAGAATACAAAGTGTACTGTGCTCACTTTATTTTTATTTTTGATTACAACTATTTGCACTGTAAAAAACAAGAAATAATTTTCAATTCACCTCATACAAGTACTGTAGTGTAATCTCTGTCATGAATGTTGAACTTACAAATGAAGAATTATGTACAAAAAAATAACTGGTGGCCAAAACATGAAGGGACATACGAATGTTTAGCAAATCTGGCAGCTAAGTACCTTGCAATGCCGGCTACAAAAGTCCCATGTGAACACCTGTTCTCACTTTTTGGTGACATTGTAAAGAAGAAGTGGGGAACATTATTTCCCATAAATGTAAACAAACTTGTTTGACTCAGATTCATAGACTTTACGGTCAGAAGGGACCATTATGATCATCTGCAATAAACCTCTCACCTATGTCTGAGCAATTGAAGTCCTCAAATCATGGTTTAAAGCCTGCAAGATGCAGAGAATCCTGAAGCAAGTGACCCATGCCCCATGCTGCAGAGAAAGGGGAAAAGCCCCCAGGGCCTCTGCCAATCTGCCCTGGAGGAAAATTCCTTCCTGACCCCAAATATTGCCATCAGCTGAACCCTGACAATGTGGGCAAGACTCACCAGCCAGATGCCCAGGAAGAATTCTCTGTAGTAACTCAGATCCCACCATATCTAGTGTCCCGTCACAGGCCATTGGGCTTATTTACCGCTAATAGTCGAAGATCAATTAATTGCCAAAATCATGTTATCCCATCATACCATCTCCTCCATAAACTTATCAAGCTTAGTCTTGAAGCCAGGTACGTCTTTTGCCTCCACTGCTCCCCTTGGAAGGCTATTCCAAAACTTTACTCCTCTGATAGTCAGAAACCTTTGTCTAATTTCAACTCTAAACTTCCTGATGGCCAGTTTATATTCATTTGTTCTTGTGTCCACATTGGTACTGAGCTTAAATAATTCCTCTTCCTCCCTGGTATTTATCCCTCTGATATATTTATAGAGAGCAATCATATCTCCCCTCAGCATTCTTTTGGTTAGGCTAAACAAGCCAAGCCCTTTGAGTCTCCTTGCACTTTCACAATAAAGAGGTTGTACTACAGTACTTGTATGAGTTGAATTAAAATATACTATTTCTTTTGTTTATCATTTTTACAATGCAAATATTTGAAATAAAAATAATATAAAGTGAGCAATGTACACTTTGTATTCTGTGTTGTAACTGAAATTAATATATTTGAAAATGTAGGAAAACATCCAAAAATATTTAATACATTTCAATTGGTATTCTATTGTTTAACAGTGCGATTAAAACTGTGACTAATCACAATTTTTTTTAAAGGTGATTAATTTTTTTGAATTAATCGCACGAGTTAACTGCAATTTATCAACAGTCCTAATTATAGCCCATTGACCTTATGGATCTTAACATGTCTCATGCTAGTAAAAAAAGTTTCTTATTAAGAACGGACCAATCTTACGGTAGACTAAACTAAACAGCAGTTTAGGCTGTCTAGTAATTCCATACAGTGTTCTCCCAAGTTTCTTATAGGAACCTATTTCTGCATTATGATCTCATAACTAGCTGAGGAATTGGTTTTGTTTTCCAATGACTTGTCCAAGATAGTCAGTCAGGTTTGATTACCTATTTATGTCTACAGCACCCAAGACTTATTACTATTATAGAACACACAGTCTACAAGCTGCAGATTTTTGTACTTGGAAGTATACCACAAGAGAAACAATGCAGTATCTATAAACCTACCAGAACAGGGAATTTTCATGCAAACAATTCTTTCATTGGAAGGCACAGCAGTTCAGTCATAGGACAAAAGTATATATGGTACAAAAAATCCCTCTATCACTCTTTCTTCCCACCTATTGCTTCTCCAAATGAAGTAACCATCTTCCAGTATTATTATTACCAGGTGCAATTGATGTAACAATAAAAGTCACTCTTTCAATGGCATCCACACCAAAAAATCTATTAGAAATAAACTATGTGGAACACAATTCAGCTTCTCAATGAGAAACAATGACAGGACCAACATGATCTTTATATCAGCTTGATAACTGAAGTTATTAACAAAACCTCTCAAAAGACTGCTGACAGGTAACATTCCTCCTCTCCTACCATTATATATAGCTAGCACTAAGTGTGCATTTATATTCCAAAGTGTCCCCAAATCTCATTTCCTCCACACTTCAGTTCACTTTGGAATGAAGCACACACACACACACACAAATTGAATATTTCCCCCCATTTTTCAGTTAGTCGTCCAGAACAAATGCCACTTTGTACTTCTTAAAGACAGAATTCTAGTCAGATCTTTACTTAGAAAAATGGAGCCCTATTAAAAATAAGGAACTGGAACACATTCATCTTTCTTAGAGAAATGTAAATTCCAGGGCCATGAAATCTACTTCTTGCTCATGTATTCACTTGTACCGGCAATGCCTATACATAAAGTGCTTCCACTGAAGTCTAAGAAGATTTTGCCTATGTTAGGAATTCAGGATCAAACTAGTCATGATTTTTTAATGGTTTATTTCATAGTTTGTATTCCTCTTAATGCTCCACTACATTTCTAAAATGGTTATCAGTTTTCCACTTAAGAATTATAACTCTAAAATGTAGATGTTTAATACGTAAATAATTTTAACTATGGCTTTACAAAATGACTAGTTGTATTACAAATTAGACATACCAAAAACTTATTTTAATTGAACATAAAAAAAAATTCACAAATCTACATTTTTCCCAGAGAGCTAATTTGGCATCTTATATCACGCCTATTATCTCTTATCACATAGCATTGCACTGTTCCATTTCAGTATATATAATTTTAATTGAATTGTAAAGAGAGCATGTCTTTAAAATATTATTCTGTCACTGAAAAATCAAATACAATGGAACTATGCCCGTATAATGTCAGGCCTGCGTGTGTTTGTTGATCCAGGCCTTCACTTTCAGTTTCTGTAAACAATTATCCGTGATTGTGTTTGTCACTTACAAAGTATGTTAAATTATACTTCCACTGCACAGCACTTTAATTTTGTATCTTTCCTCAAACTTTAATTTTCTGGAATGATCCCACATGGATAAAAGAGCTCATGGGAGCCCAGAGTTCAAAACCTCTTACCCTAAAGGGAAGCTGGTTACCTGTCACCAATGTGGAGTGCCTGGGCACATAAGAACAAATTGTCCAACATTCCAAACCACTGTACTACCTGATATCCCTGCGAGTGCCAATGCCATAACTGTGAGTGCAGAAGCTAACCCTGTAAATGTTAATGTCTCCCTAGCTCCAAAGGAGAATGTAGGGGAAGGACAGGATCTTGTGAATTATGTCAGAACTGAGTCTTGGAGGGATAGGGATGAATTTATTAGGAACGCAAAGATGAATTGTGTGGATTGTCATGGGTTGGTGCAACACAGCATCAAACATTACTTTGGTTAAGGAGTGTTATTTCCGAGAGGAGGACAAACTGGCAGGCACAAACATAACTGTTCTGGCTCTAGACGAGTTTCCTGTAACTGTTCCTTAGCTAAGATCCACCTGGAGTGGGAGGACTTTAGTGGTGAAATGATGATAGGCATGTTGAGGAAAGAGCTTTTGAAAGTGGGGATATGGTTCTTGTGTTGATTCCTGTGAGGAAGAATAAAATGCAAAACATTTGGAACGGACCCTATGAGGTAGTGGAAAGGGTTACCTATAATGTCAAGAAGCCTCATGGAAGAGGAGCTATGCAGACGGTGCATGCTAATAAACTGAAAGCTTATCATGAAAGGGAAGCAGGCGTCAATATGATTTGTTGTACTGATGAGGGAAAATTATCTGTCCCTTTGATTGACCTAATTACAGAAAGCAAGGAAGAAACCCGGCTGGAAAGCACTGAGTTTGGGAAAGGTTTAAGTCCTACCCAAAAGCAGGAGATGTTAGCCTTGTTAAAATACTACAGGCAAACATTCTCCAACCAGCCAGGTTTAACTAATATGATTGTGCACTCCATTCAAACCACAGGGCCCCACACAGCACCTAGCAAAGCATATCAGGCCAAGGGGGAAATGCAAAGGCAGATCCAAGAGGTGGTCGAAAGCATATTGGAAATGGGAATAATTACTAAATCAAATAGTTCCTGGCCCTCCCCCATTGTGATGGTGCCCAAGAAGGATATAACCATGAGGTTGTGTGGATTACAGAAAGCTAAATGCAATCACACAGCCTGATCTATATTTCATACCCCACATAGAGGATTTATTGGACCAATTGTGGGTGCAACTTCCATAAGCACTCAAGGATATTGGCAAATCCCCTTAGATGTTTATGCTTAGGAAAGATCTGCTTTCATAGTGGATTCTGGTCTGTATGAGTTCAAGGTTCTATCATTTGGATTAAAAAATTCCAGTGCCAGCTTTATGAGACTCATTAATAAGGATTTGCGTGGGTTGCAGACCTTTGCCAGAGCCTGTATAGATAACTTGCCCATTTTCAGCTGCTCCTGAAAAGATCATCTATAACACAAAGGAGTTGTGTTACAAATGTTAAGGGAAGCCAATCTAACTGTTAAAATCTCCAAGTGCATCTTAGGAGCTGTAGGGGTATCATACCTGGGACACGGGGTGGGAAAGTGGATTGGTATGCCCTGATCCCCTGAAAGTAGAAGCCACAAAAGGCTGACCTAAAACAAAGAAGCAGGTCCAATCCTTTATTGGGCAAGCCAACTATTATCACAGGTTTGTAAAGGGATTTAGCGACATTGTGACCCCCATAACAGGCCTTACCAAAAAGGGGACATTGTACAAGGTAAAGTGGACTGAGGCTTGTGAAAAAGGCTTCCAAAAATAAAAGTGGCCTTAGCTAAGGAGCCTATATTAGAAGTTTATAACAAGAAGTTTACCGTGCTCAGTGATCATGCTCCCTTGGTGTGGTTACACAAAGCAAAAGGAACCAATTCTAGGATACTCCATTGGAGTTTGACTTTGCAAGAGTTTGATATGGATATAATTCATATAAAAGGAAAAGAGAATCTTGTGGCTGATGCCTTGTCAAGGTTGGGAGACCCTTAAGGTGTATCCAGGAGCTTTAATTTCTCCCTTCCACACCAGTCTCACATTGGGAGTGGGACGCATGGCCAGAAAGGGTTAAGCATCTTGCAAAATAAATTATTCAGATTGAATCCTTAAAGACCTGGGGGGAGAAAACATTTGTGTTTTTGTGTATTTGCAAATGTATGGGTAGCAGTCAAAAATGTAATCAACAGTCCCTATCTATGCTGTATTCTGATAGTTCAAAGATCAAAAGAACATCCTAGAATTTAAATGAAGTGTAACCATGGGATATCTCTGTATTCATCTTTCTTTGAAATGTATAGCAAATTGTCAGTGAATGGTGGAGGAACAGGCGATTGTCTTATGTTAATTCGTATAGCTAAGTACCAGTGATAGACTGCCTTATGTTAATCTGTGTGAATAATTAACAATGATGTTTAGGAAAGAAGAGCCTATTGTTCCCCGAGGGACTCCAACTTGTCAAAGAAGACCTGAAATCATAAAAAAAAAAAAAAAAAAAAAAAAGAGATCCTTGGGACCTGATCCTTTTTTATCTCAGATCTGCTTAAGCTTCATCAGGGGAAGTTTGAGTCACAAGATGAGATCCCAGTTAAGCTGGTACACCCTGGATATGATATTAGACATTGGACTATAATCTATGAACTAAATTCTAAAAACTCTTTGCAACTACAATGCTCACCATCTCTGCTATGAATCTGAACAGCAAGAATTGAACTCATGTCTGTATGCGTATTGATCTTTTAACCATGCTCTCGTCCTTTTCTTTTTAAAATACATTTTAATTTAGTTAATAAGAATTGGCTGTATGCATGTATTTGGGTAAGATCTGGAATATTCAATAACCTGGGATGTAATGTGTCTAATCCTTTGGGATTGGTAGAACCTTTTCTTTTATATGACGAAATAAGATTTTCAGAAATCTGTGTTATATTTGACTTGGGTATCTGAACGGAGGCCTGAGACTGGGTTACTTCAAGGGAATTGTGTTGTTTGGACTTCTGAATAACCAGTAAGGTATAACAGAAGATTTTTATTGAATTATCCACCAGCTTTGGGGTTTGTCTGCCCCATTCTTTGCAGTTCACTCTGAGTAACCTCAGATGACCCCCACTAGAACCCTGGTCAGAACAAGCCATTGTAAAATATACCTTAATTACTCATCAAATCTAAGATTTTGTAACAGGCCTAATTCTGCAACCTTGGACTTTCCTAGGACTACTTCCTTAAGTACTATTTATTGCAAGTAAGGATTGCTGAAATGAACCCACTAGAGACAAAACAGTGGCTATTGATTCAGTGACTGGAAAAGGTCCAAGTAAGGAAAAGGCAATACTACCAAAAATCCATTAAAGCATCTGCATTTGCAGCTTCTTGAAAACTAACACATAGCAGATTACAAATAACCATAACAATCAGCTCTGCTTTGCGAGATCCTGGTTATGCTGAGCAAAGATAGTGCAAAGTGGCAGATAACATCAACTCAGGCATGCATAAAGATTGCAGATTCATAAAAAGATAATGGCAAATGGAAATGCTGGGCACAAATTATCATGAGGAAGTTTCAGAGACAATTTATATTTTCCCCATGTGCCCGTGAACACTATTCTCTATTCCTGACACTATTTAGTTAAAAAACATATCATTGTCTATTCTATGTTAACAAGGACATTCAAATAAATGTACTTTGTATTACTAGACTCCCACCGTTGGACCATGTATTCATTCTTTATTAATAAGTTAAAAAGAGAAATAAACAAAGACAAGTCTAGATGAGGGTTGTGTGTCCTTGGCACAAGCACATACTGTGGCAGTCCCCAATGTGTGGGGGAAGGCACCACATATATAAATCAATTATCCCAGCAACTCAGTGAACTCATTCAACTTCGTTGCAGTCTGAATCCTCATTGTCCTGAAGTGCTCTCAAGTCTCTTGAGGGCAGAGCAAAGCAGCGTCCTGAAACTAGATTGTAAAGAAAGGAACTGGCACTGTGTACCATGCACCTCATAATTGAACAGAGCATCACAGACAAGATAAAAGGAAGAGAGCTCAACTGCATAAGAGAAATGTTACTATTTATAAGAAAAATCAAGATGTTTACTGTGCCACCAAAATCATGTATCCATGCATTCAGTCAGTGGGATTGGTGATTCTACAGTAGCACTGTGAATGGTTGCATCATCATATGACAAATGGGAAAGTAGCTGTATTGCTGCCAGGGCTACTCTTCAGTTATTTTTAAAACACCTGTCCTGGAGTGAATTATAGACCTTTGACCAGGCACTTAGGTTGCCCTCAACCAGTAAGCAAGACAGAGGCACACAACACATGTTCTCTCACTCCCCGTTACTTTTCTCCAGAGCATCAACATATTCTCTTGTGTATTGCTACCATTTTGAAGGCCTTACTCATTTTCCTATATACTCCATTTTGTTAATGATCAGGGCAAGTAGAAATGGCTTGAGAGGCCAACAGCCCAATGGCATGCTATTTATTGCCTTCCTCGCAGTCCCACTGTGCCACGCTGCCTCAAGACTGTGTGATGTGCAAGATGAAAGGGACCAGGACCAAGGGATAAGCCAGATTTGTGGCATGATTTCCTTTGAGCCTGGCAAATATCGAAGAATGAATGAACATTTCCACACAAAACTTAACTCAGACTCCATGTTTGCAGCATTCTCAGAGAAGTGGGGCAGTGATGGTAAAAAGCAAAGGAGCAAAAGGCAGCATGGTTCCTGGGATGGCCTTGCGACCAGTACAGCTACTAGAAAAATCTATTAGCATGTCTAGAGATGAAGCAGGAATCCTCTAGAAACATCTACATGAAGCTTTCCTGGAGGCAGTCTGAAAGCCTTTGCAGAAGGTTTCTGGGGAGGGCTGCCTTATTTCATCCTCCACGGTAGGACACTTTACCATGACAAGCCAGTAGCAAGTAGTCTGGAATCACTGCAGCATGGCAGCGAATGGCCTGGGGTTTTGCTTGCATTCAAGCAACATTCGGTCTTTATTTTTCTGTGTTAGTCTCAGGAGAGTGATATCATTCATGGTCACCTGGTTGAAATAGGGGAATTTTTTGTAAGGGAACAGTAAAAGGACCCCGTTCATGCTGGGTTGTTTGCACTTGGCTAAAAGGGATCATCCAAGAAAATAGCCACGTAGTGCGGTGGGGGTAGGTGTGTGCTGCACATCCACCTGAAAACCACAGACCCACCTATTAAATGTGAAACCCAACCAGCATTGCTTGCTATGGGAAAGGATGGTGCTGCAGTTTGAAACCATTCCAACATGTTATGAAGGCATAAGAAGCCAACCCCGCATACCAAAAGGTTTACCATGGCTGCCTGGAAACCGAATTCTGTTGCCCAACCATTTGTGATGTGTCATCATACCGGCATGCGCTCAATATAAAAGGCAAAATGCAACCTTGTACCTAAAGCACATGTGCTGTGTGCTGTGAATTGCTTGATTCACTGTGAAAGTCTCCCTTTTGTTCTCAGAAATGTATCTCCCCCCAGGTGCAAATGTTTCTATGCTCCCCCTATCATCTCTGTCTCTGAGGTTATCGCAGATTAGAAGGCAAAAAGAATGCACTCACGATGACATGTTTTCCAAGCTCATGCAGTCCTCCCGCACTGATAGGGCACAGCTTAATGCATGGAGGCATTCAATGGCAGAGGCCAGGAAAGCATTAAGTGAGTGCGGAAGAGCAGAGCCAGGAGGCGATGCTGAGGCTAACGGGGGAGCAAATGGACATGATGAAGCATCTGCAGGAAAGCCAACAAGAGCACAGACCCCCACTGCATCCATTGTGTAACAAACTGTCCTCCTCCCCAAGTTCCATATCCTCCTCACCCAGATGCCCAAGAATGCAGTGGGGGAGGCTCCGGGCACACAGCCACTCCACTCCAGAGGATGGCCCAAGCAACAGAAGGCTGTCAAACAGTTTTGGTTTGTAGTGTGGCTACAACAAGAAATGTGCCCTAGTCCTTCCCTCATCCTGCATCCCATCCCACCAGGGCTACCTTGTCAGTTATCTCTACTTTTTTTTTTAATTAAGAAAGAAAGAATGCATGGTTTCAAAACAATAGTGACTTTATTTCCTTTGCCAGCTGTGATCGAAGGTGGGGAGAGTGGTTGGCTTACAGGGAATTAAAATCAAGAAAGGGGATGGGTTTGCAGCAAGAAGAAACAAACAGAACTGTCACAACGTAGCCTGGCCAGTCATGAAACTAGTTTTCAAAGCCTCTCTGATGTGCAGCATTCCTAGCTGTGCTCTTCTAATCGCCCTGGTGTCTGGCTGCTCAAAATCGTCTGCCAGGATATTTGCCTCAACCTCCCACCCTGCCATAAACATCTCTCCCTTACTCTCACAGATATTATGGAGCACACAGCAAGCAGCAATAACAATAGGAATGTTGGTTGTGTTGAGGGCTAACCTAGTCAGCAAGCAGCGCCAGCAAGCTTTTAAATCTCCAAAGGCACATTCTACCACCATTCTGCACTTGCTCAGCCTATAGTTGAACTGATCCTTACTACTGTCCAGGCTGCCTGTGTACGGCTTCACGAGCCATGGGAGCAACGGGTAGGCTGGGTCCCCAAGGATAACTATTGGCACGTCAACATCCCTAACAGTAATTTTCTGGTCTGGGAAGTAAGTCCCTTCTTTCAACTGCTCAAACAGCCCGGAGTTCCTAAAGATGTGAGCATCATGCACCTTTTCTGACCATACCATGTTGATGTTGGTGAAATGTCCATTATAATCCACCAGTGCTTGCAGCACCATTGAAAGTACCCCTTGCAGTTTATGTACTGGTTTGCAAGGTGGTCTGGTGCCAAGATAGGTATGTGTGTTCCGTCTATCATCCCACCACAATTAAGGAACCCCATTGCAGCAAAGCCATCCAGAATGTCCTGCACATTTCCCAGAGTCACTTTCCTTGATAGCAGAACGTCAGTGATTGCACTGGCTACTTGGATCACAGCAGTCCTCTCAGTAGATTTGCCCACTCCAAATTGATTCCCGACTGTCCAGTAGCAGTCAGGCATTGCAAGCTTCCACAGGGCTATCACCATTCACTTCTCAACTGTCAGGGCAGCTCTCATCTTGGTATTCCTGTGCTTCAGAGCAGGGGAAAGCAACTCACAAAGTTCAAGGAAAGCGGCCTTACGCATGCGAAAGTTTCACAGCCACTGTGAATCATCCCATACCTGCAACACTATGCAGTCCCACCAGTCTGTGCTTGTTTGCCAGGCCCAGAATTGGAGTTCCACTCTATCAACCAGCCCCACTGCAGCCATGATGTCCCAATTGCCACAGCCTGCACTTTCAGGAATGTCTGTCCATGTCCTCCTCACAATCGTCCTCGTGCTGCCATCTCTTAGCCAGGTTCTGCACATACTCCAGGATAATGCGCAAGGTGTTTAAAATGCTCACAACAGCAATGGTGAGCTGAGCGGGCTCCATGATTGCGCCTGCACAGGTAACCTAGGTATGGCGCCTGCACAGGTAACCTAGGAAAAAAGGTGCAAAATGATTGTCTGCCATCACCTTCACTGAGGGAGGGAGAGGTGACTGACAACATGTACCCAAAACCATCCACGACAATGTTTTTGCCCCATCAGGCATTGGGAGCTTAAGCCAGTATTCCAATGGGCAGTGGAGACTGCAGGAACTGTGGGATAGCTACCAACAGTGCACCACTCCGTAAGTCGATGCTAGACACGGTATTGAGGACACACTGCCGATTTAATGTGCTTAGTGGGGACATACACAATCAACTGTATAAAATCGAGTTCTAAATATTGACTTCTATAAAATCAACTTAATTTTCACAAAGTTTGGTGTATTTTGCACTTGGTCCATTATAGACAGAGATTCTAGCTACAAATACTGATTTGAACCTCAATCTATCATTTTTATTTAAAAGGATTTATAACATTATTTCTCGATTCATGATCTTTGCTGGACTTCACAAAAGCCCCCAGATTACTGGTGTACAGACTGAGAAAAACACCAGACTTCAAAGTTACTCCCTATGGACCTCCTGCTGCAAATAATTACACATCTGAGCAGTCACATTGAAATCTACACGTATTCCGCTAAAACTGAATGTTTGTAAGGCTGTAAAACCAATCACCTCAAGCACGTAGTTCCCGCCACTGGCCTTCAGGTTTTTCTTTCCTCAGATGAGTGTGATGGGGATCACTCACCACAGGCATTGCTTAGTGCAGGGGTCTCAAATTCAGTTTACCATAGGGCCAGTGCCAGTCCTCAAATCCTCCCAGCGGGCCAATAATGTCACTGAAGATGGTGTTCAGAAAATAAACCATTTATATTGTATTTTTATTTCAAATTCTTAGAAACAATAAAACTGTCATACAACTTTATACAATTCTTTGCCTGCCCAAGAGTTTTTAATGTATGCCAGACACCTGGCAACGCTTCAGGTCTGTCAGTTTGTTGATTTTTGGTCTCAGTGACTGAGCAGTTGAAACCTTCAGGATTGCAGCAAGGTGTTTGCATCAGATAGTTGTGTTCAGTATTTTGATTTGTTTATATTCATTGTGGAAAAAAGTGATGCTGACTCCATAGCTGACTCTGCCCGGCAACTAGTTATGGTATCTCTGTCCCTCTCCCCCAGCCAATGGCAGCTGCAGGGGATGGCAATGCCTGCTGCAGACATTGCCAGCAGCATATCTGAAGGCGTCTCTCCTCTGCGGGCCACAAAGGGGAGGTTCTCGAGCTGCAGATGGCCCACAGGCCAGGACTTTGAGACCCCGACTTAGACAAGGGCATGCCAGGACCTTCTTTCCTGGCACCCCCTAGTGACAACAACTCCAGCCCTACAATGATCTGCTTTTCCATGACTCAGTCCTCCAGCCAGGCTGCGAGTTTTGTCCATGCCTTTCAGGGTATACTATGAGTCTAACAAATGACAGTCCTGCTGTCAGTCAAGGGATTCTAGGCTTCACAGAGTCATGATCCTCCTGGTCCAGATTCCCTTACATCTGGGGTGGGCTTTTTTCCTTCAGCCCCATCCAGAAGCTTTTAAGGAAAGCCAGGCCTGTACTCTCCATCAGGTTTCAATCCAGGGCCCTGTGGTGGACAGCACATTTTTGCACCTCCAAAAGGTGCTGCACCACTGCTCCTCTGGATTGCTTTCTATCAGTCTCCTCCCACAAAAGGACAAAGAAAAGATTTATGACCAGAATAAATTACAAGATAAACCCCAGGCCTTTCAAGTGTTCAAAGTCCTTCTTCCCCTCAGCAGGTCAGGTAGGTTCTCAATAATCCAGGACACCAGACAAATGGACCTCCCACAGCACTTCCTCATGAGGAAAAAAAAAAAAAAAAAAAAAAAAAAAGAGTTCACTTCCACTGGCTGCCCAGAACTAACCTGCTCTGCTCTCCTTTTAAGCCCCAGTCCATGCATACTTTGTGTATGTGTGGGTAGAGCTGCCTGGATCCAAAGTAGCTCTTTAACCCCATTGTAGCCTATAGAAATAGGTATTTGATGAGTAAGAGCTAGGTATAAGTTAAGACAGTAACAAAATGAGTTTACAAGCTTCAAAGCCTATATGACAACAGCTTAGCTAAACTAACAGAGGCATAATGCCCCAAAAGCCTTAACAAAAACACTTACCCAGGATAACCATAGATCATAAGTTATCACATGACAGAATTATGTAATAAACAAGTATGACTAAATTGCTGACAAGATGCCAGTTTGTACCAGCTTGAGGTATTTTAAGTTAGGAATATCAGCACATATTCTACCACAAGAATGCCATGGTAACTAATGGATGTATATGCTAATGAACTTGAGGTAAAAGGCCTAGTAACCTATGAGAAAAAGGTGTGGCGGTTCAAAGGTAAAGGGGCTGAAATCCTTACTGAATATGCATTAGGCATATTGGGCAGCAGCATAACACTATAAAAGTTGTATCCCAGCTTGTGTGCCTTGAGACACACCAGCATACCACCCGTTGGTGATGATGGTGATGACAATGAAGAAGATAATGACTAACACTTCTCCACAAGAGATGGTAAGCGTTTATGGATGCTCATCGTATATTACCTCTAACTTCTTTGCTGGGTTGTAGTGTTTATGATTTTGCTAACTATGTTAATAAAACTAATGCAAATTCAAAAGGCTTTTCCTAAGTGTAAGTATTGCTCTTGTGCACATCAGAGTTCTCAAATTAAGTAATTCTAATAACTCTGGGCCTGATCTTGGGACGAGACCCTGACAAACCATATAGTGTTATTTGGGAATTCTTAATTATTATAATTAATATATAACCAACAGACCAGACAACACCTTCCTTTCCAAGGGAGGGTTTGTATATCCAGTCACAATGCTACACACTTGGCAGAGAAAAAAGGGTCAGGTACTCTTTCCTTCCAGTTATTTTTGTTGCTGCTGGCTCAGGGTGGTGAAGAGGTGTCTTAGGTCTGGAGGAGAAGGGGTTTCACGACACTCTTTTGCTGTTGCCAGCTCTACAAGAAATTTAGAGCAGGAAAGGCCCATAAACCTTAGTGAGGGGATGAGAAGATCTCTAGCTGTTCCCTAGAAACCACACACTGGAAATTATGGAAAGTCTCTCATCACACACAGAATAGAGCTGGTTGAGATTTTTAAGGAGATATGTGTTGATTAAATAATAATATCTTAGGTGCCCACCATGGGGACTGAGATTGCTCTTAAGTCTGTGCTATGCTCATTTAAAATTCAATTTTAAAATGTGGAAATATAGCATTAATTGCAGTGTTACAAAGTTTTTAAATGAAATTCCTTTCACCTTTTAATACTTAGGAAGACAACAATTCCTATCTAACAACACCATTTGTGAACTATATAATACACAACTCAATTTAAAAAAAAAATTCCCCTTTCTTTTATATACGCAACAATTAAAATGGCAACTCAGATATTCAAACTGTGCTTCAACTGAGGCATGTTATGCTGACTACAAACAATGTAATTTTTTTTAAAAATTGTAATTCTAATTAGCACCGGTTTTCTGTCAAATCCAGTAACTAGGGAAGTTGTCAATGTCAATCCTATTATTCTTCTTGATAATGAAATTATTTAAACATCAACCAAACATGAATGTTTGTTTTTACTTGGAGTATGGTACATTAGTATGGAGAGTGTAATTATTGCTAACATCCTCATAGTACTTAATAAATGTAGCTCATCAACCAACATTATCTACCTAAATTCCTGAACACAGATGTTCGTGATTAAGTATTTAAAGAGATACGTATGGCCTACTCAGGAACTGAGCTAACCTGCAGGTTCGTGATTAGCTCTCCATGAACAGAAGTGATAGAAGATTTAGTATTTATTCTGAAGACTTCTCACGACTAAAAAATCCTCAACAATAAAACAGCCAGATTCAAAGAGCAATAATAGTTTTCGATAATTGGATAAGCCAAATAAAGCATTGAAATACACAGTAAAGGAATACAACTCTGGTATGATCCTTTTGAGAGCATGCTGCAAGTCTCATTATTTTCTAAAGGTCTTGCCATAAAAACTGAAAGCAGAAAAAAAATCGCCCCCTTTCACCAACATTTTCCCCTAGGCACCAATACCTGAACAGAGAAGATGGTTCTTTGAGAGGAACTCATTCTCTTGTGGATGCTTCCTTCAGTGGGGAGTTTAAGCGCATTCAATTTTTCAGAAGAAGCTGGGGTTTGCCAGGGAAACTGTAATAAACAAAGGCATATGTACACACGCCTTGTTTTTGATTTGGCTACCAGCTGCTGATGGGCCTTGGACTGCCTCTGCCATGCCTGTTACTTGTGTACTCTATATAGTGTACAGGGGACATTTAGTTTGTTGTATATCATATCTGTATATAAATGTGTGTCTTTGAATGCACATGGTGTAAAACACAGATACAAAAAGAGAAAATAATTCCAGGAGAATTCTGGATTCTCCCCCTTCAAAGATTCAGCAATACCCTGAAGAGGTCTGTTACGGTGGGACAGCTTGGGACTAAAGCATGAGCAAATCATCTCATACAGATCTGGGGTCTGGGTGCTTGGAAAATAAAGTTTTCACATGTATTTGTCTCTGGTTGAATGCTATGCATGGAGCCTTAATTCATAGTCTTCTCTCTGTGCACTGAATATACTACCACCATTATTTTCAGCTAACTCAATACTCAGAAGATTTCCCCCTTTTAAATATATATATATTTTTCAAGTATATTTAAAGATCTTAAAATATAAGTCAAAATCACTCTAGAGTTCAATCAAAAGAAAAGTACCATAAAATAGCCCTAAAACATAATCAGAAATAGTAACCACATATTTAAAAGTGGAAAATGAACACCTGTACCATTTATGAAGATCAGCAACTGAGTCCAGAGTTTCAGAGCAAAAACATCAACTCATGTATGATAGAGCCGTAGTTGTGCCACTCCTCATTACTGAGTGTAAAAAAAGGAACCGATAAAAAAATTTAAAAAAAAAACAGAGAAAATGACCTTTTCATGTTCTTTTGAGCCTTTTACTGTAACCGTGTGTATTCATGAATTATTCATCATTTAGAAATATGTTTGGCTATTCAAGCGGTACTTGTCTAAAATATCTCTCACTTAGTATAGATAAATCGACTCCTGCAGAACAGGATTGTAAAGAGCTATCTCCAAAATCTACTGTACATAGATTTAGTTTAGCTTTTTATAATGCCTGTTTCATACTAAAGGATTGAAACAAAGCACAAAAATAATCAAACATTTTGTCAAGAAAAACACTTCCAAGATTTATGCCCGCTTGGTTCAGTGATAAGTATTACTGTACCTGTAAAACTGTGCATTTTAAATATATAAATTAAGTACATTGTGAGTGTAATGATTAATTTTATTAGGATCATATGTTCTAAAGACATACATAGAAAAGGTCCAAATTCTACACTTCCACATGTTTTCACATTTCTCTGGCGCTCCTTCTTCATAGCATTATAAAAGTGTATTGTGCATGGCATTCTGCCTTATGACTTTCATAAATAGTTTAGTGTAGAGGTGGAACTGGGCAGAGTGCATGAAAAACATGGCTTTTAAAATATGATAAAATGTGATTGTATAGTTAAAACACAAAGTATTGAAAACTGTAGAGTTTTATTGCTACAAAGTTATTTTTGCTTCACTTTATATTGGAGAAAGAATATTTGGAATGATGTTATATTTTCTCCCTCAAGCAACTTTTCTGCTCTGGAATTTTTAGACAGCTTGAATTATTATTTTAATAGTCAATATTCCTAAGCTGCTAGGCAGTAGCTACACAGTACACAGATGCCCTGTTCATTATCTAGTTGGCTAGGGATGGGTCTCCACATCTATCCATCAGTCTGCTGTGCAGAACCTTAGAGAAGCTGCATTGGACCAAATAGCAGGCCTACAGTTCCCAAACAGAGCTGGAAGATAAAGAGCTCCCCCACACGTGCCTGGGCAATTTGGAGTGGGAACATGGTATAGCCTTCCCACACTCAACCCTCCCCTCACCCCAAGAGGGAATCTCCCCTCTCCACTGCAGTGGCTACTGCAGTCCCAGGATGGTGCTAGGTTTTACAGGGAGACAGAAATAGCATGTGAAGAGGCCCAAGAAGCATGCTCACATGAGGAGAAGGATGGTTCAATGGATAGAGTGCTGCGCTGCAACTC
This sequence comes from Dermochelys coriacea, assembly GCF_009764565.3. Taxonomy (NCBI): domain Eukaryota; kingdom Metazoa; phylum Chordata; order Testudines; family Dermochelyidae; genus Dermochelys; species Dermochelys coriacea. Next base: position 61,933,161 of record NC_050075.1, on the reverse strand, counting down.
TGTGGCCTGGGCTAAATTCCCTGCTCCTCCAGAGACCTTCTATGTGATCTTAGGCATTAGGTGCCTACATACCTTTACAAATCTGGGCCTCTCTGGGCATCCATTTTCCATTTGTGAACTGGGATTTCCCTACCACAACGGGGTGTTATGATATTAAGTAAATTCATTAAAGACTGCGAGATGCTCAGATTCTCAGATAATGCAGATGCCTTTCTGTTCCAATACACTTCGGTATTTATAGCAAGTCCCATTTGGCAATGCTGGGGTTAAAGAGACTGACAGGGAATGAGAGGGATAAGGAGATTGTTGCCGTTAATGCTGCTGTGCTATATCTGCAGCCAATGATAGAGCTAAAAGGAGGATAAATAGCAGAGCTACGGACTGACAAGGAAGGAGGGCAGAGTTCTGCTTCTCTTGATGGAAGAGAAACCTGGTTGCAGTCCTGAGTTAGAGCTTTATGGCTAGCTGGATCAGCCCTGGTGGAAGGGACAGCTGGGATGGGGGAATCAATGGAAGCAGAGGTTGCTTGTGAGACAAGCTCTGAACAGACAGGTGGAGGTCTCACCAAAATTTTGTGGATTGCTTTTGTGTTTGGGTTGTTTGTTCCTGCTTACCTTTGAAACGTAATGCCCTAGACGGGATAATAATGAAGTGTACATAAGTAATTTACTCGAATGCATGGATGCTAAATATCTAAACCGTATTCTTACATTCATTCACCTAAATTTGGTTATTGCTGATTATGCACTATATGTATCTTATGACTTTAAAAACAAACTTTCTATTTGTGGATAATCTAAGCACTATACCAGATGTATACACACTCTTTTCTCAACCTATGTATTATGTAATTTTTTTCACATTAGCTTTAATAAAAGTGTTATAGCTGTAGGGTCAAACCACAACTATACTGGACCTCAGAGATGGAGACATGCCAGTGGGGGCACACTGCTGAGTGAATTGTGCCCTGAAGGGCAATAGCAAGATGCTGCCTGGGCAATACGGTTACACTAAGATCTCCTTGCCCTCTCAGGAGCTATGTGGAGGTGGTTTTATGGCTGCTTCTGTAACTGATCACAGGATTGGTCAGACTAGTGCAATACCAATTTGTGAGAATAAGTACTCTCCCTGTATCCCTATACAACTTACTCCAGAATTTGGCCCTAACTGCTGCAATTAATGTTGCAGTTATGCCAGGAGTGAGTCCTATTAGTTAACTAATCTCCAATTCCTTTTGTGAAGGTTGTTAAGATGGATACCGGAGCTCTCCTAATTCTGAAGCTAAATTCCAGTAATGATCTCACTACCTACAGTAGGATTAATGGAGTGGACCCAAGCCAGTGCCTATGCCTTAACTTTGGTTATTTTTTTTTTGTAATGGTTTTATATCACATCCTTTACTTGACTTTACAGTAGAATATCCTGGCTTAATACATACCAATACCTTTCATCAATAGAGATGGAGAAATATACATCAAGAACATACCACAGAAGAAAGTGAACTGATGTATACAAAATTTCTAATTCTTAGTGGATATAACAACCTGCAGGGAAAAAAGTGTAAGATGCAGAATTGGTGTTGAATACGTGACTTAATTCTCACTTAGGAATCCATTTATTCAATTGACTGCATATTTCACATACAAATTATATGGGAGGGGACAATTTATGCATTCAAACTGTGCCTGAGTGAATTTGTTGAGAAATATGTGCCAGACCTCGGTGATCTATCATCAATCTGCTTTCCATCCTCCGTCTCCTTCGGCAACGTAACTTGCCCAGCCACTGCTGCTTCTGAAACCTCAGCTTCCCCCATGTGTTCTGTCCACGTGTTTTAGGAAGCCATGTCAAGAGAACTAGTACATAAATTGCATTATAGAAGCTGTGCTCTGAGAGGAGCTCCTAAGACAAGTATTACAAAAGGGACAAACACTGTACTGTGGTGCTCTGCAGTATTAATTCTTCTTTAAGGCTCTGATTCAGCAAAACAATTAAGAACACGCTTAATTTCAGCCACATGCTTAAATGTTCTGCTGAAGAGGGCCTATAATATGTTATATCGAGCTCGTGTTACCAATCTTAGTAGTGTAGTTAGATGATGCCATATTATTAACATTAAAGTCTTTAACATTAAGAGTCACTGGCATTTTAAGAAGTAATTCATTGGACAAACTAATTCAGGCTACTTACTTAAGACAAAGGAAAAATACGGAGAAAATTTTTTCTTTTGCTGATCTTGTGGGGTTTTTTTTCAGTCTTTAAACTCTGTTTTGACTTAGAATGATGTTCACCTTTCCATGAAATGGGTTACTGACTCTCACTCCATCTAAAAGAATTATGCAGGATTTTTTCTCTTTATTATATCTTTTACAGCAAACATATATTGGAGAATGGGTACTTATTTCTTTCAAGAGCTATGGAAATATTACATTCATAGAGAAACTGCACTTAACTTACCTTGTGCAACATTGTATCAGCATCACATTAGATCACCTTTACCCTTTTTCCATCTAGATGTAGCCTCAGGACCTACTGGTTGCTGGAGTGTGAGAACCATTGGAAACTCATAAGTCACATACCAGCTGTTAGAAGGCATCAAAGGAAACCCTGAAAGGAATAATCAAAGTGATAGATAACGCTCTGAGGTTTTTTTCGTTGTTGTTGGCTTGTTTTTGGTGGGAGGGAGGGAGCTAGGGGTGAAAGGGACAGATACTTAACTACTATGCATATCATTCCTTTCTGTATTTCATCTACAAAGCCTCTAAATATTGATATTAATTTGCATTCCTATGACGAGACATTTTCACTCTCATTTGGTATAGCCATGCCTACAAATCAAGAGGAAACAACTTTCTTCCTCCAGTTGACCATAAATTATTATTTATCAATCATGTTTATTTTTGCAGTGTCTAAGTGCCAACCAAGAATGGAGCCCCACTGTACAAACACAGAGTATACAGTCTCTGCCTTCAAGATCTTCTAGACAGAGAGAGAGAGTGGGAGAAGCGGTGGAACACACCAGCAGAATGAAAAATACAATGGTGGCAAACATGTTAGCCACCCTTTTTTTTGCACTTGGTTGAGGGCGAGTTGCTTAGGAGGGGAACAACTAAATGGAAAGAAAAAGGAAGGGAAGGGGGTAAACAGGGACAGGTGTGGAGTGGTGCGGAAGTGATGAGATGGTGAGGGAGAGGGTTGGAGAAAAAAAGAGCCAATCAGCGCAGTGCAGAGAAAGATAGGGAACATGCTACAGTCTGGACTGGAATGTCCAGAGATAAAAAGGTCCATGCTTCCGCAGACTCCTCTCCGAGGATTCCCCGTCCCCCAAGCACACATGGCAAGGAGAAGGAAGGGGTGGATCCTTGTATTCATGGGGGTGAGGGGGTCTTCCCGGCACAATTCTGGGCCCATGGCACCTGGGGACACGAGTGGCCCTTGCTAGGCTCCATTTCACCCCTTTCCCCCTAGTTCAGCAGTCCCCAATTTGGCTGCTTCCGTTCCTGCCAGCTGCAGTAAGTCCCTCTCCCTGTAAGCAATTTTTAAGTCAAAATGAAAATGGTCTTTAGCCTGGGCTGCTCACTGCACTCCATCACCCCCCCCCCCTTTCACCAGAAGAAAAATGTTCACTAAAAGTGGATTTTTTTTAATAATATTGGTAACAAAGCTATGCAAAAAGCAGGTGGCTTGGGTTGATATGAAACTACAATAGGATGTGAAAATTAAGACAACTTTAAAAACCTAGCATAGTTGGCAGGGTAGCTGAATGCCTTGGAACATCTTCATTTGCAAGTTATTGTTGCAATGATCCCCCCTTTTGTCCCACACCAGAATGTTTGACAGCCATAAACATTTCGGTTCATTGAGGAGACATTTCTCTCTTCACTATAAATTGCCACTTTTAGGTCTGTTATTGAGTGACCAATAACAATGACCAACAACAGACCTAAAAGTGGCAATTCTTCAACAACAAAAACTTCAAAAACAGACTCCAACGTGAAACTGCAGAACTGGAATTAATTTGCATACTGGACACCATCAAATTAGGCCTGAATAAAGACTGGGAGTGGTTGGGTCATTACAAAACCTAAACCTAATTTCCCCCTACTGTTACTTACACTTTCTTGTCAATGGTTTGAAATGGGCCACTCATCACTACAAAAGTTATTTTTCCTCCCTTGTTATCCTACTGTTAATTGAATTATTTTGTTAGACTGACCTCACACTTGGTAAGGCAACTCCCATCTTTTTATATTTATACCTGCTCCTGTATTTTCCATTCCATGCATCTGATGAACTGGGTTCTAGCCCACGAAAGCTTATGCCCAAATAAATTTGTTAATCTCTCAGGTGCCACAAGGACTCCTCATTGTTTTTACCATAGTATCAGTTTTTCATACTATATTTATGAGCTTTCATTACTACAATGTATTGGCAAATTGCCAATACGATTATGATGGGTCCCGTGCTTTCTCTTCTTGCGGGTGGGGGTTCAGGGCGCAGTTTTCTGCCCCTGAACTAGGGTATCTTACTATCCCACTAGTAATCCAGAGAAGGGTAGTGGAGAGGGAGGAACTTGGGCCCGCCCTCTACTCCAGGTCCCAGCCCAGGGGCCCTAGTTCAAGTGATAAACCACTTGAACTAGTGCTTCCTTCCCCTGGGCTACTTCCCTCTCCTGCTTTTCAGCTTGTGGGGCTTCCTGCCCTCTCTCTCTGCACAAGGGTCTTCTAGCCAGCCACGGCACTTCTCCAAACTCTCCTCTGCTCCAACTCCTTCAAACTGTTCTCTGCTCCTCCTTCCCCTGGCTGATTGAAGCAGGGGGGTTTTATTAGGTTCAGGTGCTTTTAATTAATCTATAGAAACCTTTCTTCCCTCTACAGGGAATAAGGCTTCTCCTCATCCTGGGACTTACATCTCTCTCCTATATCACTCTCCTGCTGCCTTCTGGCCATGCTGTATCACAAATGATACTGTCCTTTAATCATATAGGACATTTATATTGTTTAAGGGAAATTAACTTAGATATTGCAATACCAACAAACTATCTAGGAAATGTATTCCCATAGTTGAATCTCCCTACATTCAAAGCCACTGTCAGCCTTTCAGCTGGGTAAAAGTCATAATGATGCTGAGAATAAAACCTACCTAATATCACTATTTCATCTAGAAAAAAAGGTTTGTTTTTCCATGGTTTGAGTTACCTTATCACATCTGAGATTTTAATATCTTAACAAAACAGATTATCCCACATTATCTCAAGACTGTAGGGAAATTGTGTTTCATTACAAAGGCCTGGTAATACGCCTGCATTTAGAGACGTATAGAGGATTGATTTAAAGTTGTTGTTGTATGCCTTAATAATTTAAATCTCTGCACTGAAAACACAGAAACCAATTTGTGTTCAAACACGTTCCTAATTTTGCAGTTTACAATTCAGCGGTAGTCATACCAATGCTGTCAAAAAGGCTCACCAACAAGGAGTCTAACACACATGTACATCTTACATTTTAAAGGTTGTGGCCTTGTCATATAGATATTAAAATGTTAATATTTTAAGTGACCCAATGTAAGATTTCACAATGCCACTTCTTTGGATTTCTCCTGTTAGGTATATTGTCCTACAATTTTGCAGATACAAATAGGAATAGCACTCCAGAAGGGATTTATCTTAATACATAAAGAGTAGGAATCCCATACTAGTCCCTGTGAAAGACCCGGAGGAGTGTGGGGGAAAATGCAGAAGAGAAATACATCCTCAAATCAACATCCATCATATGATAACTCATTTTTACTACTTTGGGCCACTTTTGGCTAGGTGCTGCAACTAGGGGTGCTGCCACAACCCTGGCTTGAAGCGATTTCCAACATATACAGGATTTACAGTTTGGTTCAGTGACTTTCAGTACCCCCATTATACAAATTGTTGCATCACTCCTGCATGTCCTTAGTTGTATGTGCACTATTCCCCTTAATCCATGATCTATCCCAAGAGATTACATAAAGAGAACACTAATACTGGTAGCAAGCACTTCACTACCTGTAACAGAAAAGATCTACTCAAATATTAGTTGAGACATTAAATAAAGGTGAATTTTTAAGAGAAAGTAAAATAAATCTGAACACTGACTAGCCACATGAGAAATACAGTCATCCCCTAGAATGTATATTACCTGGATTGCCCTACTGCTAATGTGAAATTGAATTTATAAATAAAAATAAGGACAGTCAGACTTATGCATATATTGTGATTAACTTTAATATGATACTACTGTACATCAAAGCAGCTCTATTTTTAAAAAAAAATTTAAAGATCAAGAGGAAGACTAGACTCTTCATCCTGAGTGTCTGCAAGATCTTTGGTTAACTTCCAAACCATATTAAATACCATCTCTGGATCTCTGATGGAATGAGAAAGTAAGGAAAATAAACATTGATTAGGAAACCGGTGGCAGTAATAGAGTCTGAGCAAACATCTAAAAGGCTACACTATTTATAAAATTGTAGATCAGTTTCTCCATTGCAGGTTTCTTTATGTGATAACTGCATCCAAGAGTTCATAATGTTCTTCCACAGGTTGGCATATGCCCAGTTACAGTGCACAGCTCCAAACTGTTTTACTTGTGAGATTGCAAAATCTCTTGCGCAAAGGCAATCATTGTTAGAGTGTGAACAAGGCCTTTTGGACAATTGTATAACACAACAATTTTGCTTTCCCCTGCCAGATTTTTTTTCCTAGCATCCCTGCTTTTAATATAGATCCTTTGAGCTGTTTGTCTTTATCCAGTTCTGGTCAGTGTCCAACTCATAACCCTGCATGGCCATCTGCCTAGGAAAGCTCACCAAAAAAAAAAAAAATCTTTATTCCATTAGTTGGCCACAAGAGTTTCCTGAACAGATGTTTCTCCCCCGGTGGTAATGAAGGTCTCAGCATGCTCTAGGCATGTTGTAGGGCTTCTGGAGTAATATTGCTGCAATTGAAATATGCTCAAATCCAGGAGCAAATGGGCAAAATCTGGCCTCATGGCAATTTTTTCAATTAGTAAGGGCATCTCCTGTCAATATAACTCCAGAGCAGTGGAAAGCGCACAGGTAAACCAACAAGTCAGTTGCCCATATTGCAGTGTGGAACAGCTGTTGGAGGACTGCTGAAGCAGCATGAAGCAACATTGTGTACACAAACAGTGAACTAACTTGATTCACAGCAGAGTTAATTTACTTTAAAAGAGGACTCCAGGGTTTGCAAGAAATGTGGAGTTAGTATACTGTAACAGATTGTGTTTGTGTACACAAGTGTTTTCAGACCAGATAAACTTGATTTAAACCAGTTTAATCCCTTGTGTACACAAGACCCCTGTCAGCCTAAGACAGGTTCCCACTGTCTAAAGTCCAGATCCTCAAATTGATTTCAGTAGGAGTTAGGTGCCTAAATAACTTTTGTAGATCTGGTCCTAAGTCACATCTGAGAGTAGGGTTTAGGATCCTATGTCACTTTTCAAAAGAACCTAACATTTATATGAACTACAGTATTATCAAGCATATTTAATTATTGTATAACAGTTAACATTACCATTCTGGTACTGATGGCCTGAGAGGTGAAGATTACTTTCTCATGTCATTAAGTCACAATTTATAGAAATGTAATTAGTGCAACTATATATAAAATCTAATATACTTTACATAAACAAAGACTATTGATGTATGTTGCTCTTACCATAAGGTACACTATTCATGTCACTTTTTCTGCCAAAAGGAAGAAAACAAATTACTTAGATGCATCAAGGGGAAAAAAATTATATGGTTAGATATGACCTTCTTGCACAACTCAGAAATATCCTCCAGAGATGTTATTTTGGCAAATTGTTAGATCTCAGACATTTTTACTATAAATTAGGATGATCTAATGTGCAGAAATTAAGAAAATTTACCACATATGTTCTGTAGAAGATTTCCAATAAACATTGGGAATACAAAACCTTTCAGCAATTTCAGAATGAATTTAGAATATAAGTAATTCAAAAAAAATTTTTACAGTTTGAGAGAAATTAACAGTTCTACCAGTATTTTCTCTGTTAAATATATGGAATCTCCTGCTTTTAAACATTACACTGCTTTAGAAGAAAATGTTAAGTGCTATTAGGTGAAAGTTAGATGAAGAAAGCTTCAATATAGCAGCTATTTTACAAACTTAAATAAAGCTCTGCCTAGAGAAGAGCTTTCTCTATTTCTTCACTCCAGTTTCATTGCCAAGAGAATTAAATCTTCTTTATAGGAGCCTGCTGAACATTGTATTTTTGTTGCTAGAGATAAAATTTTAACAATAAATGTTTAAAAACAGGCTTTCTTGTAGCTTAATATCCCATCAGCTCCATTCTCATTTTCCTCAGTACTGGCATTAAGTTTTTGTAAGCTGCTTGGGCTTCTCATTTTTTTCTCCATAGCCTGACTCAGATCTTTCCTATATAAGATACTTTTGGATACACATTTAGACCTAAACACAGAAGTGAGCATGCTAAATATATGATATACTTAATGCATTGAAAAACAGACATTTCAACTTCCTAATGCGCTAATATAGGAGATGTTTATTTAGGACAAGTTATTTTTGTCAATGAAAGACATCAAGAATAGACTGAGAATTGGGTTCTTCACATCTCCATTCAGACACCATATGATCCAGAACAAAAAACTGTCAGCTATATTCCTATATATATATATAGGTATTCTCCTACTTCATAGCATGAAGTATGAGGTGGCAAAAATTTAGCTGGTAAGTAGAGCTTGCCAGAAAATTGAGGCTTTTCTGTGGAAAACTGACTTTTCAGCAAAAATTCTAAAGTTGAACATTTTCAGCCACAGATTTTTTGTTTAACACACAACACTTTAATTTGGAAAGCCAACACAGCATTTCATGGAAGTTGTAGTTTGGCTGCCTCCTGTCCCCATTCCGCTCTTGAATTCACATGGTAAGTCATCTCAAGTCTGGCATTCTGCATGCCCTATAAGGGTGGAGCTCCTATTGATATTCAAGGCCAACAGGTTTTTGTTTGCTGACCTCTGAGGTGCTGAGAGCAATGTTTGAAAAGGAGTCTATATTTTTAAATTAATTTTTCTTCTTTGTTTTGATTTTCTACTCTGTTTAAATTTGATATGAATTCCTCTTACAGTAGTCGTAGTTATCACAGAGGAATATTGAGATACTGCATTAGTTCCATCCATTTAGTGTAGATTACAATTTGAACTATATCCCTGTGTAAGGGAGTAAGAATTTCCTACATTCCTGCTATAGGTTACCTGCACCTTGGGTCTGGGCACACGAGTAAGAAGGCATTGAGAGTGTGTTCAAGGAATGGAGAGAGCCTTAGCTCCACCACAACCCCAAGTCACTTGCCATTGTAGTGGAGTCAGCATAGGCAGTGTTGTAATTTAATGCTGGGATAGGCCAACAGGAAAATTACTACCCCTAGAACAAGGAGAAATCATGTTTCAGACCTACCCTTTTGAATCAATGTCTTCTGAGGCTGTTCTCAGGTTATTTATGTACCTCTCCTTGCCCAGACCTGTAAGTAAAATCACAGCCGTTTTTTGAAAAATGCCACCCACCCACAACAATGCATGGGGGAAATTGATGGGGCCAGTGGTAAAAGGGGGGTAGTCCCAGTGGCAAAGGAGGGAAGACACTCGCCAAAGGACAATAGGTAGCTCCTCCCCTTAGGAGTCTCTGGAACCTATTGGACAGTTGGGAGAGGGGGTGCTGATTGGTCAGCATTCCCCAGCTCCCAGGGTTTAACCTGGTGTAGGGGCCATGAGGAGCCTCTTTTGGCTCTATTCAATTTTCCCCCTTGTTACCTTTGTGACCCTGCTTCTTGAGTCTGTGCAGTTTTTCTCACTCTGCTCCTGCATATTTTAACCGTGAGGAAAAGTGAAAATAAACCTTCTTACTCAACCAATGACTTAAAGGGATGGTGTTGCTCTGTGTGTGTGTTTGTTTGTAAAGGTTTTTTTTAAAATGTATTATTCATTATTATTATTATTATTGAAGTGCTAGCCTTATTATACAAGTCTTGTCATGCTTCCATTTAAAGAACAAAGGATGCTACCCGAGTGAGAATACACCTTGACTCCTTCCTTATGCCAAGCTACTCTTCATATAATGTATTCCATACAGTATTTGTCTTTTATTCACCCATTACATAATTTTACTCCCCTCATCAAATCATTTCCACTAGCTCTCTCTATTTTAGATATCACCAAGTGACCTTACTGAGCTATCTAGCATGAATGGGTCATACAGCATAGTAAATTGGCAGTAATTCTAATGGAGTGTACCAGTGTAACAGTCATTCTACGTTATGCACTGCAATCTTCAGTTGGCTGCACTGCATTAAGTTGTTATATCAAGGACAACATAGGATTTTTTAACATTCAGAATAAGATGAAAGATTTGTGGAGGGAAAGTACATACCTTCTTCTGTCATGATCCCTCACCACTTTTGCTTATTTACACTAATTCACAATCCTGTCTTTGTGATAAGAGCTTTTACCAGTTTATATTGTAAAGAAAAAAATGTGAACACATAGGAGTTTGGCAAACAGTCCCAGTTCATCTTGATGAATATGTACTGCTCCACTGGACAAAGGAGGGCAAAAACACAGGTAATGGCAGGAACATATTTAAGGCTAGTTTGACTCTGACTATATAGCTGCACAAGAAAGTATAAAGGAGGAAGACAGGCTTCCACATGTTACCTGGACTTTGGGTCTGGGAGCACAGTAGTAAGCTGGGTTCTTGTCTTTTTATTTAGTGCAGGTACAGGCTACGAATGGGTGGAGTCTTGACTCAGCCCCCCATTCACTGGACAGAGTATCTGAGGAGATGGTAACCTACTGCTGGCACAGATCACAAGTTACTACCATCACCATCATCATGAGCAAATAGTAACTCAGAATTTCAATGCCCATATGGCCCATTTCTAGCATGAGAGTTTAGGTACTATCTGCTGCTCAAGGCTGTGCCTAAATCTTGAATCTATCCCTCATGGATGGGGGAGGGGTGTGCAGGAAAGAGCTAAACCAATTTAACTAATTATTTCCTGTGTGGAACTATATGAAATGCCTTACTGAAATCCAGGTAGATTAAATCTACTCCATTTCTTAAGTCTTAAAAAAAATCAGTTTTCTCACAGATGGAGATCAGGTTGATCTGGCATGATCTACCTTTTGTAAAATCAAGTTAAGCATGGCTAAAGTCTTCACAGGATCAGAGCCTTAGACATGCACATCGCTATACTTGCCTGAACGGTCCAATTAGTTACAAACCTGCCTAAATATTTGGGGGGGGGGGGGGAAACAGGGCCAAAACTATGAAATACAAATATAACACACACACACACACACACGTATATATGCCTGTCTTCCTAAAAATCCTGCCCCAAGTAAGTCAAACATGATTACACTTATGGCTGTGCTTCAGCTCTGCCAGCAGAAGCAATGTAAGAAGCCCATTATTTTTCTCAAAATACCCATCTTGTCTCAGAGCTGGCAAGATAATCAGTGCTTTCTGCACAAATAAAATATTTTTAATTTTATAGTGTCATGCAGTTGGTTACAAATACTGGAAATCATGCCTATGACCTTTTAAAAAAGAAGTCTAGAATTATCTATTTGGGACATGCCTTACCAGCAAATTCAATTTTCTTTGTAAATTAGAATTTTAAAGGGACACAATTGCTGTCTTGAAAAGAAATCACTTGCTGTTTAATTTCTGTATGTGCAAACCTATACATTTACATAACAAATATAGCCCCAAACTAATCTCTAGAACCAGGTTAGTTACAAAACAAGTGTTATTAATATAACAGATTAAGCTAAAAACAAACAGGAATTTTTAATAAGCAGAGTCTCACAGTCCATACTTTTTGATCAGACTAAGGTTGTCACATTTCTGCAGTTTGGCATTCACTATAGGCTTTTCATCAGCTTTATTATGCCTCACATCCAATAGACACTTTACTGATACTCCATTTCTCATTCTATCAAAACAAACATTATATTTGCACATTGCACCTAGGAATATTTCATTACATTGACTAACAGAAAATTGTACTCTGATTCAATCAGAAGTGACATCTTCCATATTTTGATGCCGACCAATTAGGAGGCTTCACAGAAAGAAAAAAGGTAGTGAGAACAAATATGAAGTCCTCCAAGCAGAAATGCAGGTAGTAATTATTTGAACCAAAAGCTTTTAACACAAGATTTCAAAATGTATTTGAACTTTCATAAGGTTAAGAAAAATATATACAAATAATCATGTGGCTTTTTAAAAAATTAGTGTGCACAACACAAAGCAATGCATTAGATTAGACTATGAAGTGGGAGAGGAGAAGCAGAAACCAAAAATGATTTAACATTTTAACACTGTCAGTGCTCACTATAAAAGCAAAGAATGTGGAAAATACCACAAACATAAAATAATAAATGAGTAAACAGTTAGGTTCTAACATCAGATGGAAACCTGCAAATATTGCTGCTGGTTTAATTGTGAAAGCTCAGAAGCAAAAACACAACATAAAACCAGAAGTATTTAAACATCTTCCACTTGTTTATGTATAAAATAGGGCTGTCAATTAATTGAGGTTAACTCACGCGATTAACTCAAAAAATTGCGATTAAAAAAATTAAATCACAATTAATCAGTTTTCATCGCACTGTTAAACAATAGTATACCTATTGAAATTTATTTTAGATGTTTTTCTACAAGTTGTATTCTGTGTTGTAATTGAAATCAAAGTTTATATTATTACAAATATTTGCACTGTAAAAATGATAATCAAAAGAAACAGTATTTTCAATTCACCTCATACAAGTATTCTAGTACAATCTCTTTGTTGTGAAAGTGCAATTTATAAATGTAGATTTTTTTTTTGTTACGTAACTGCACTCAAACAAAATAATGTAAAACTTCAGAGCGTACAAGTCAACTCAGGCCTACTTCTTCCGCCAATTGCTAAGAGAAAAGAGTTTGTTTACATTTACAGGAGATAATGCTGCCCTCTTCTTATTTACAATGTCACCAGAAAGTGAGAACAGGCATTTGCATGGCACTTTTGTAGCCAGCATTGCAAGGTATTTAGGTACCAGACATGCTAACATTATATGCCCCTTCCTGCTTCAGTCACCATTTCAGAGGACATGCTACCATACTGATGACACTCGTTATAAAAATAATGCATTAAATAAATTGGTGACTGAACTCCTTTGGGGGGAGAATTGCATGTCTCCTGCTCAGTTTTATCCGCATTCTGCCATATATTTCATATTATAGCAGTCTCTGATGATAACGCAGCACATGTTGTTCATTTTAAGAACTCTTTCACTGCAGATTTCACAAAATGCAAGGAGGGTACCAATGTGAGATTTCTAAAGATAGCTATAGCACTTGACCCAAGATTTAAGAAACCGAAGTGCCTTCCAAAATCTGAGAGGGATGAGGATAGCATGTATGCGGAGCATACTTTCAGAATTCTTAAAAGAGCAACACTCTGATGCAGAAACTACAGAACCCAAACCACCAAAAATGAGAATCAACTTTCTGCAGTTGCCATCTGACTCAGAAAATGAAAACAAACATGCGTCGGTCCATACTGCTTTGGATTGTTATCGAGCAGAACCCATCATCATCAGCATGGACATATGTCCCCTGGAATGGTAGTTGAAGCATGAAGGGACATATGAATCTTTAGCACATCTGGCACGTAAATATCTTGTGACACTAGCTACAACAGTGCCATGAGAACACCTGTTCTCACATTCTGGTGACGTTATAAGCAAGAATCAGGCAGCATTATCTCCTGCAAATGCAAACAAACTTGTTTGTCTGAGCGATTGGTAGAACAAAAAGTAGGACTGAGTGGACTTTGTTTTATTTTTGAGTGCAGTTTTTTGTACATTATTGTACATTTGTAAGTTCAACTTTCATGATAAAGGGATTGCACTACAGTACTTGTATTAGGTGAATTGAAAGAATACTATTTCATTTGTTTTTTTACAGTGCAAATACTTGTAAGCAAAAATATAAAGTGAGCACTTTACACTTTGTATTCTGTGTTGTAACTGAAATCAATATATTTGAAAATGTAGAAAACATCCAAAATATTTAAATAAATGGTATTCTATTATTGTTTAACAGTGCAATTAATTACACTAGTAATCAAGATTATTTTTTTAAATCGCTTAACAGCCCTAGTATAAAGTCCTTAGAAGCCTCGGGGGAAAGTGGGGGAGCCAATAGGTGGGGAAAGAAAACTGAAATAATCAGATGGGGAGCCAGCAGGGAGATTGGGACTGAGAACCATGAAGGCAAGGTGAAGGATGTGTGGGAAGAGACAGATCTGATGAGGAGTCAGGGTTCTGGGAAAGAACTAGAACTGTCTGGGCAGAGAGAATAGGGCAAAGAGCCAAAGGAGAACAACAATATGATTGGACAAAGAGCCTAGGAAGGGAAATTGGGGCTGGGAGCTAGTAGGAACAGGGAACATGGGCAGGTGGGAGCAGCAACTGGTAGACAAGGTAGGGGAGGAGAGAGAGATCAGAACTGTGGGGAGGAAGACTGGGGCTGGGACAAGGAGTCCTGGAGGGGTGAGAATAGGATTTATTGGGTAAGGAGAATGAGATTGGGACAAGTAACAAGGAGTGGGGGAAGTGTCAGGACTGGGACAAGGACATGGAAGGTATAGGGGAAATGGGATTATGCTGGGGGGAATGGGCAGAAAGTCTCCGCCTATTTGACAACACTCACTTCAGAATCTAGAATGGAATTCATGAGTCTAAACATTCCTCTTCTGTCATCAAATATCTACTTAAACCCATGGGCAAGTATCCCATCTCCCTCTAGTAGTGGTTGACAGACGATGACAGCCTACTACTGTTATCAGTTATGCCATGAGCTCAAATGAAAGAGGTCTGTGTGGTGGATCTAAAGGTTCCAGCCCTCCTATTTATACGTGGGCATCAGTATGATATCACATGATGGAATTTCCAAAAGCCCAGGATACTCACAAAAAACTATGTTAATAGAACATTAAGCTTGCAAAGCCAAGCACTCCAAGTAGGAAATGCCAGGATTAAGATTGCCTGTGCAACATTAATTCATCATGTACATTATGTTACAGTCTTCAATTGCATAATCACATACTATGTTTTCCACAGGGATACCTGCCTCATTCAGTTCAGAGGATGGACTTGTTCTGGAGATGAATCATGGTACTATAGTAAAAGGTTACCATCTATAGCAGTGTTTCTCAACAATCGATTCATGCACTGGTGTCAGTCCCTGAGACAGCTGCAGTGGCACAGGAGCTAGCAAACAGAGCTCTAAACAGGGGAGTTTCAGTGGGAGTTCTGTTGGAGGAGAAGGTAGTTGTATTTGGTTTTGTATTTTTAGTATGCGTGTGTGTGTAGGGGCTTTGTGCTGGGAGAGCAGCTGAGCCCTGCTTAGGGGGTGGGGCTTCTGACTAGAGGTCCTATAAAGGTAGCCAGCCAGTCAGGCAGTGGCACAGACAGCTGCAGCAGCACAGGAGCTAGCAAATAGAGCTCTAAAAAGGGGAGTTTCAGTGTGAGTTTGTATTGTGGTGCTTGTTTGGGGTTTGCTTTTGCTGGGGAGGTGGTCTTTTTGGTGTGGCTTGTGTTTCCCAGATTAAACAGGATTTAGGTGGGAAGGAGATGACAGATACAGAGGCAGCTGTGGGAGTGACTCCTGTAGTGGAAGACACATTGAGGATGACTGGATGTGGAAGCTGTGGTATGTACATGATCCTGGAGGGGGGAAATCGGTAAGAGTTTTTTCTGCATGAAATGCCGTCTGATAGAGCTGATGGAGGAAAAGATCTGAGGTTTGGAGATGCAGGTGGAAAGTCTCGTTGAGTTTAGGAAGGGGTTTGAGCAGATGATGGAGCAAAAAGATATGAGGTATCTGAAGGGAAAAGCTCAGACTCACGGATGGAAGCAGGGCTGGGGAATTTTGAGGGGAGACTGGGTGAGGAAAGTGGTCAGTGGAAACATGTGACTAAAAGAACCAGGCAGAGGAAAAGATGGGCTAGTGAAGGAGAAAGAGAGTTTAGGAATAGGTTTGCAGAGTTGGAAAATGAAGAAGGGGCTCAGCAGGTACTTGTTGAAGGTGGAAGGGTAAGGAAGAAGAGAAGAGAGGCTAGTCCTATAGGAAAAGCGGAAGAGTCAAGGGAGACTACACCAAATATGCCCCAGGAGGATACAGGATGGGTTGAAGAGGATTATAAGGGAAAATAGGAATGGAAAGAACTTGCAGCCAGAGGGAACGGGGAGACACTGGAGAATAGCACTGTCACCAGGAAAAGGCAGGTCTATGTGATCGGGGACTCTTTATTGAGAAGAATAGACAGGCCTGTAACTAGAGCTGATCCAGAGAATAGAAGGGTGTGCTGTCTTCTGGGTGCTAAGATACAGGATGTAGAGCTGAGGTTGAAAAGGATCCTAAAGGGAGCGGGAAAGAATCCCCTAATTATCCTTCATGTGGGAACAAATGATACGGCTAGATTCTAGCTGGAAAGTATTAAGGGAGACTATGCTAGGCTGGGGAAGATGCTTAAGGAAATTGAGGCTCAGGTGATCTTTCGCGGGAGCCTTCCTGTTCCTAGAGAAAGGCAACAAAGGTCTGACAAGATTATGACTGTCAACAGATGGCTTAGGCCGTGGTGCTATAAGGAGGGCTTTGGGATGTATGGCCACTGGGAGGCATTCACGGACAGAGGACAGTTCTCTCGGAATGGATTTCCTCTGAGTAGGGAAGGAAATAGACTTCTAGGATGGAGGCTGGCACAACTGATAAAGAGAGCTTTAAACTAGGAATTAGGGGGAGATGGTTGGGAGATGTCCAGGAAATCTCCACGCCAGATTTTAGCATTGAGAGGGAAGAAGACGAAGTAAGAAAGGGTACAGCCGTGGCTAGGAGAATGTATATAAGGAGCGAGGGCGGTGTGGATACTAGTCTAATAGGTTATACTGGCAGTAGAATGACTGTGCCTAATAGGGTACAAAATGTGAGCGAGGCCAAACAGGAAAAATTAAGATGTTTGTACACCAATGCGAGGAGCCTAGGTAACAAAATGGAGGAACTAGAGCTACTGGTGCAGGAAGTGAAACCAGATATTATAGGGATAACAGAAACATGGTGGAATAGTAGTCATGACTGGACTACAGGTATTGAAGGGCATGTGCTGTTTAGGAAAGACAGAAACAAAGGTAAAGGGGGTGGAGTAGCATTGTATATCAATGATGAGGTAGAATGTAAAGAAATAAGAAGCGATGCAATGGATAAGACAGAGTCCGTCTGGGCAAAAATTACATTGGGGAAGAAAACTAGTAAAGCCTTTCCTACGATAGTGCTTGGGATGTGCTATAGACCTCCGGGATCTAATTTGGATATGGATAGAGCCCTTTTTAATGTCTTTAATCAAGTAAATACTTATGGAAACTGCGTGATCATGGGAGACTAACTTCCCAGATATAGACTGGAGGACCAGTGCTAGTAATAATAATAGGACTCAGATTTTCCTAGATGCGATAGCTGATGGATTCCTTCATCAAGTAGTTGCTGAACCGACTAGAGGGGATGCCATTTTAGATTTAATTTCAGTGAGTAGCGAGGACCTCATAGAAGAAATGGTTGTAGGGGACAATCTTGGCTCAAGTGATCATGAGCTAATTCAGTTCAAACTAAATGGAAGGATTAACAAAAATAAATCTGCAACTAGGGTTTTTGATTTCAAAAGGGCTGACTTTCAAAAATTAAGGAAATTGGTTAGGGAAGTGGATTGGACTGAAGAACTTATGGATCTAAAGGCAGAGGAGGCCTGGGATTACTTTAAATCAAAGCTGCAGAAGCTATCGGAAACCTGTATCCCAAGAAAGGGGAAAAAATTCATAGGAAGGAGTTGTAGACCAAGTTGGATTAGCAAGCATCTTAGAGAGGTGATTATGAAGAAGCAGAAAGCATACAGGGAGTAGAAGATGGGAGGGATCAGCAAGGAAAGCTACCTAATTGAGGTCAGAACATGTAGGGATAAAGTGAGACAGGCTAAAAGTCAAGTAGAGTTGGACCTTGCAAAGGGAATTAAAACCAATAGTAAAAGGTTCTATAGCCATATCAATAAGAAAAAAAAACTAAGAAAGAAGAAGTGGGGCCACTTAACACTGAGGATGGAGTGGAGGTTAGATAATCTAGGCATGGTCCAATATCTAAACAAATACTTTGCCTCAGTCTTTAATAAGGCTAAAGAGGATCTTGGGGATAATGGTAGCATGACAAATGGGAATGAGGATATGGAGGTAGATATTACCATATCTGAGGTAGAAGCAAAACTGAAACAGCTTAATGGGACTAAATCGGGGGGCCCAGATAATCTTCATCCAAGAATATTAAAGGAATTGGCACCTGAAATTGCAAGCCCATTAGCAAGAATTTGTAATGAATCTGTAAACTCAGGAGTAGTACCGAATGATTGGAGAATTGCTAATATAGTTCCTATTTTTAAGAGAGGGAAAAAGGTGATCCGGGTAACTACAGGCCAGTTAGTTGGACATCTGTAGTATGCAAGGTCCTGGAAAAAATTTTGAAGGAGAAATTAGTTAAGGACATTGAAGTCAATGGTAAATGGGACAAAATACAACATGGTTTTACAAAAGGTAGATCGTGCCAAACCAACCTAATCTCCTTTTTTTGAAAAAGTAACAGATTTTTTAGATAAAAGAAATGCAGTGGATCTAATTTACCTAGATTTCAGCAAGGCATTTGATACCGTGCCACATGGGGAATTATTAGGTAAATTGGAGAAGATGGGGATCAATATGAACATCAAAAGGTGGATAAGGAATTGGTTCAAGGGGAGACTGCAACGGGTCCTACTGAAAGGCGAACTGTCAGGCTGGAGGGAGGTTACCAGTGGAGTTCCTCAGGGATTGGTTTTGGGACCTATCTTATTTATTCTTTTTATTACTGACCTTGGCACAAAAAGTGGGAGTGTGCTAATAAAGTTTGCAGAATGATACAAAGCTGGGAGGTATTGCCAATTCGGAGAAGGATCGGGATATTATACAGGAGGAACTGGATTACCTTGTAAACTGGAGTAATAGTAATAGGATGAAATTTAATAGTGAGAAGTGTAAGGTTATGCATTTAGGGATTAAAAACAAGAATGTTAGTTATAAGTTGGGGACACATCAATTAGAAGTAACGGAAGAGGAGAAGGACCTTGGAGTATTGGTTGATCATAGGATGACTATGAGCTGCCAATGTGATATGGCTGTGAAAAAAGCTAATGCGGTTTTGGGATGCATCAGGAGAGGCATTTCCAGTAGGGATAAGGAGGTTTTAGTACCATTATACAAGGCACTAGTGAGACCTCACCTAGAATACTGTGTGCAGTTCTGGTCTCCCATGTTTAAAAAGGATGAATTCAAACTGGAGCAGGTACAGAGAAGGGCTACTAGGATGATCCGAGGAATGGAAAACTTGTCTTATGAAAGGAGACTTAAGGAGCTTGGCTTGTTTAGCCTAACTAAAAGAAGGTTGAGGGGAGATATGATTGCTCTCTATAAATATATCAGAGGGATAAATACAGGAGAGGGAGAGGAATTATTTCAGCTCAGCACCAATGTGGACACAAGAACAAATGGGTATAAACTGGCCACCAGGAAGTTTAGACTTGAAATCAGACGAAGGTTTTTAACCATCAGAGGAGTGAAGTTTTGGAATAGCCTTCCAAGGGAAGCAGTGGGGGCAAAAGATCTATCTGGTTTTAAGATTCTACTCGATAAGTTTATGGAGGAGATGGTATGATGGGATAATAGGATTTTGGTAAGTAATTGATCTTTAAATATTCAGGGTAAATAGGACTAATCCCCTGAGATGGGATATTAGATGGATGGGATCTGAGTTACCCAGGAAAGTATTTTCTGTTGTATCTGGCTGGTGAATCTTGCCCATATGCTCAGGGTTTAGCTGATCGCCATAGTTGGGGTCGGGAAGGAATTTTCCTCCAGGGCAGATTGGAGAGGCCCTGGAGGTTTTTCGCCTTCCTCTGTAGCATGGGGCATGGTTGACTTGAGGGAGGCTTCTCTGCTCCTTGAAGTCTTTAAACCATGATTGAAGAACTTCAATAGCTCAGACATGGGTGAGGTTTTTCATAGGAGTGGGTGAGTGAGATTCTGTGGCCTGCGCTGTGCAGGAGGTCAGACTAGATGATCAGAATGGTCCCTTCTGACCTTAGTATCTATGAATCTATTTCCCTAACAGTTTAGGAAGGCTGCAAGCTGGCCCCTGGAATCAAAAAGGTTGAGAAACACTGACCTATAGGACACTTTTCAGAGTAGCAGCCATGTTAATCTGTATTTGCAAGAAGAAAAGGAGTACTTGTGGCACCTTAGACTAACTAATTTATTGGAGCATAAGCTTTCGTGAGCTACAGCTCACTTCATCGGATGCACCCGTTTCGTTTACTGTAGAAACTGGAAGCTGTGTAGTGAATGACCAAGGGAATATCCAGTGATGAGCTGCCAAAAATCTTAACTGGTTCCCTCCTCACCCACAAGGGGGTCATTGCCCATCCCCACCCCCTAGGACTCCTGTCCCATCCAACCCCCCGCTTTCCTTGATGCCTCCCCCCAGACCCTTGCCCCATCCATCCCCCTCCCCTGACTGCCCCCAGAACTGGGCAGGAGGGTCTCGTGGGCCACCGTAGTGGGTGCCCACCCCACCCTAAGAGCCAGAGGGACCTGCCCAGGGGTGAGATGGGGAGTCCAATTGGTGCTTATCTGGGGCAGCTCCCAGGAAGCATCGGCCAGGTCCCTCTGGCTTCTATGGTCGGGGAAGCGGCCGCTCCCCCACTGATCACATTAAAAGTGGCCCCTTAGGTGCTGACTCCGTGGGTGCTCGGGGATGGAGCACCCACAGGGAAAATCTGGTGGATGCAGAGCACCCACCGGCAGCTCCCCACCCCACGCCTGGCCCCAGCTCACCTCACCTCCGCCCCGCCTCCACCCCTGAACGCACCGCCCCACTCTGCTTCTCTGCCCCCTGCCCTGGCTTCCCATGAATCAGCTGTCAGTCAGGAAGCCTGGGAGGGCTGAGAAGCAGGTGGCTACTTCACACTCTGGCTGAGGGTAGTGGAGGTGAGCTGGGGCAGGGAGCAGTTCCCCTGTGCCCCACCCGGGGTTACCTGTTGCAGCGCAGGTGGCCCTCCTTGCGTCACCTGCCCCCCCCCCCCACAGCTCACCTCTGCCTCCCTGGGCCTGAGTGCAAAGCCGCTGCCTGCTTCTCAGCCCGCCCCGCTTCCTGCACGAACAGTTGATCTGCGGGATGCCTGGGGGAGGGGGGCGGAGAAGCAGAGCGGGGCGGCGTGCTCAGGGGAGGAGGCTGAGGTGGAGCAGAGGTGAGCTGGGGCCGGGGGCGGGGTGGGGCAGGGAGTTGCCCGTGGGTGCTCTGCACCCACCAAATTTTTCCCTTGGGTGCTCCAGCCCTGGAGCACTCATGGAGTCTGTGCCTAAGGTGCCACTTTTGGCCAGTTAAATTTAGAAGCTCTTTTAGAACCGGTTGTCCCTCATGGACAATTTAACAACCAGTTCTAGCAAACAGGTGGGAACCGGCTCCAGCTCACCACTGGGAATATCCACATGTCCTGAACCTTTTTCTGAAGTACTTGGCATTGGCTACCATTGGAGACAAGATCCAGACTGGGTGGCCCACTAGGCTGATCCAGCACAGCTAACACTCAGCAGCATACTCTTGATTTTAGTTATTTCATGGAGGGACACCTGATGCAACATTTCTTGTGAATTTTATTTAAAGATCAAGGACCCATCCTCCACTTTTAGGTAGAAACTTTTCTATTTTGCTTCATGGTTATTGGAAACAGACCACAAAGGGGAACCAGGGTCTATTCTTCAAAGAGTTACACAAATCTTTAACTATACAAACATGAACAGTCCCACTGAAATCTGTGCAGTATTGGGGCCTAAATATATTAAAGCACTAAACAGTTTTGGTTAAAATTATCCACGTAGGGAATTTTGTTTGAAGCGTGTGATTTAAAAAATCAGTTAAAAGGTGAGGAAAAGAGCTGTGGCCAACTCAAGTTGGCTTTATTTTATTCCAATATACCCTGACAAATTCGACAGAGGGAAAAATATCTGTCTCAAAGTAATCATTCCCCCCACATGGAGAAAGATTGGTTGCAGCATAGTGTTTTTATACAATGGATACCATTCTTCTCCTCCTACTCAATTTCCCCCAACAGTCATCTTTCAGGCGTTAAGCCTACAAATGTAAACAGCATTTAGTTTGGCTATGCAAGATCAATAGTTTTACTAATGTTAAAGCAAAAATTGGGATTTGTGCTACTTCAAATCTTTTCAAGATGTAATAAGAAAAAAATTCATCTAGTGTTGATAGGAAAAGTGTCATAGTCAAGTCAGAAAATAATTTCATTTCAGACTCCTTTTCCCAGATGATGAATTTTCACACTTTTAGTTATCAGCTGGAGCAAACTGTACCCAAGGACATATCGGAGGATAACCCTGGCGTTGATTGTGGCATGATTCTGCTTTATGTAGCAGCAACTCATTTTATTTAGATAAAGCAATTCAAGTGGAGCCTGTAATTTTCCTATCTTCAAATGCTGTAATGCTGTGTGACAGGTTAAACTGTATCTCTCACAGAAGTAACAGGAACAAGAAATTACCTGTATTTGGAATGACAGTTTTTGTATTTGAGAAATGTAATTCTAAAGCTGTAAGTACTATTTTTTTGTTTTAGAAAAGCAACATAGTTGGAATACATTTGTTTCCCTTTATGTAAAACAATTCACAGAATAAGCCTTATATAGTCCTAAACCATTTTATCATTCTTAAAATACATCATTGTACAAAGGAACCTCACTAACACAATCCTAATTAATAAACTCTAGAGTCCAAAACCCAGCTTGATGCCATTAGTAAGACTTTAGAAAGATGTAGGAAGGCATCTTTCAGAGACATTCACAGCTGGCATTTACTGACTGAAATATTTCTAGATGAATGGAATAATGAATATAATTCTAAGGAAACAGCCAGTTTGATTGTCAGTTCATAATACAAATGACCTTTCCAGGTCACAAAGACAACTTTCATCATGGCAGATGGAGGAAGAAATGTGTCAGACACCTTTTGGCTTATAAAAACAGTTTAGACAGTATTTTTCCTTTTCAAAATATTATTGGCAAGTGAGATATTAAATTCATCATTTGAACTTATTTGTGTGTCTACCTCCTCTTTTTAGTAAAAACTTCTAAATATTAGCCTAAAAAAATGCTTTTGTTTAGCTGGTTCATCAATAATTCCAAACCCCACAAAGCTTCATTAAAAAAATTAAACTTGTTAGGAGACAGCTGCATTATTAAAAAAAATCCAAGCACATATTGTGACATTGCACTCCATATGCTTTATGAAAATATGCTTATGAATGTGAATATTATGTAACTGGAATATGCTTTATGCAAAAGGTCTCTTGTAAGGTATCATTACAAAGCTTATAATCTATGGAGTGTGTTCATTCTATTTGTATGCATGTATAATTCTTGTATCTGAAGCTAGAATTATGAAGTATAACTAAGGTCCTATTGTATTATGCAGTGTGGGCCATTAATGGTGGTTTAGAATCTTGATGGATCCCGTTGTCTAGGACAATTGGTTGTAAATGGCTTTTTTTACTTCCTGTGTACATGTGGGCCAGCCCAGGAAGAATGGAGGACATGTGATCATGTCACCTGATACTGAAATCCATCTTAAATCTGGTACTTTTTCCATTTAGGAGGGGTGGAGATCCAGAGAGAAAAAGATTTCCACCTTGTGCCAAAGCTATAAAAAGGGGTGGAGCAGGAAAGAGGCAGCCAGTCATGAGAGAGCCCCTGCTTTCCACCTAAGATAGACTGTATCAAGTGAAAGTATTGGGCCCAGACTAGGAAGGTGTCTAGTCTGTGAAATAAGCTTATTGGAACATCTGAGGGTGAGATTTTACCTGTAACCAGTTCCTTAATGTATTAGGTTTAGACTTGCGTGTTTTTGTTTTGCTTTGTGACTTGCTTTGTTCTGTCTTATTACTTGGAACCACTTAAATCCTACTTTTTATACTTAATAAAATCACTTTTGTTTATTAGTAAACCCAGAGTAAGTGATCAATACCTGGGGAAGCAAACAGATGTGCATATTTCTCTATCATTGTTAAAGAGGGCAGACATTTTATTCCTCTCCCTTTTATGTTATAAACCCATTTTATGAGTTTACTCTGTATAAAGCTTTTACAGGGTAAAATGGATTTATTTTGGGTTTGGATCCCATTGGGAGCTGAGTGCTGGAGTCAGGTAACCTGCAGAGCTGTTTTCACTTAAAGCCTGCAGCTTTGGGAGCATGTCCTGGACCCTTGGTCTGTGTTGCAGCAGGCTAGCATGTCTGGCTCAACAGGGTTCTGGAAGTCCCAAGCTGGCAGGGAAAATGGGCTCAGAGGTAATTCCAGCACATCAAGTGACAGTCCCAAGGGGGTCTCTGTGACCAAACCCGTCACACATATATTGAAGGAAATGAGTATTTAAGGACACCCGAAGTTTTATACTACTTGCATAAACTAATTGGCCCTTATCTTGAGCTAAGCAATGCTGAGATTTGGTCATCACTAGCCTCACTCTGAGGATGATGAACTCTCAGTGCCAGATTCTCTTCTTATTCAGAGGATGCAAAGGGGCCATACTCTGGCTGTAGCTTGTCAATAGAGAATTCTTCTGGCATAGAGGACCTCTCGGCTGGTGTAAAAATGGCAGAGGCAGTAGAGCTGTCTTCTGCACATGTCACCCTGCACGTGGTGTAAGGAGAGGGAAGGGTTGTGTCAGGGGCATTCGGGGGAAAAGTGGCTGAGCCTGCAGGGTTAGGGTTGGAATCTGCAATAAATGAGAGAAGGCCTGTAGAGAGAAGTGTAGGGTATTTGGGGAGACTTTGTGGTGGAGACTGCAGGGCAGGGATGGGGTCTATAAGCGGCCTGTGGTGGGTGAGAGCTGCAGGGCAGGGGATCAGTTTTGCATGGGATTATGTCTTTGTAGGATAGAGTTAAAATGTTAGTGTTATAAGCAGCATATGCAGAAGTTATACTTTAAAAAAGGAATCATGTACATTTTAATTCCTATTTAAATGAGATACTAAAGAACATGAAAAGAAGCCAAATTAGTCCTTGCCACATGACAGGCATTTCAGATAGTTCAAAATCAAAGAAAATGTACATCTTCTACCTTTCTCTGCAAAAGATAATATGCTAAGTAGCTGCTCATGTAAAACACAATTTATATTGTGTATATTTATATTGCTTGGATAAATCAAACTACACAAAAATTAAAATGAATGATTCTTATGATGACTAATGTAAAAGTGATAATCATAAATAGGAAATATTAAACACTAATACATCCATGGCTCTTGGAGCTAAATTTACGTCTCCCTCTTCAGCGACAAACCAAAATATCCATACTAATCAGGACATTTATATGAGTAAGACAACCTCTATTCCTGATGGAGTCATAATTCTTTATAAGTGGTTAATAAATAGACTAATAGCCCACAAACAGCATAATCTTACGGCAACAACTTAATTTTTGTCATGCACAGCAGGATCTTGGAAGCAATGTTTGGTATTCCCTGGAGAGGACCTCACAACCCTGATGCTCTTCCCCCCCCCCCCCCCCGGTTAGGTTCACAGAAGTCCCCATCAAGCCAGAAAGTGGTCATGGCTTTTTGGGTGTACTTCCACCAAGGGTCCCAAGTCACTCTAAGGAAGCATTTTCAGCTGGGTCTAACTATGTGCAGCACCAAATCCAATGAGTGGTGGAGTTAGACCCAAAGGAGTACTGCACCTTCAGGAAATGTGTGAATTCCCATTTGTTGCTTTGGATTTTACTGACTGTAGAGTTGCATGGAAGGAATGCATACCAGTTTCCTTAATTAAGCTGCAAGTTCTGCAGTGTGTCTGGCACCCCAGAGACGGTTTGTGTTTTTCAACCTGAGACTAACTTTTCTTTCTTTGGCTGTTCAGACCGTCATTGCGTCTGCCACACAATATTTTTTCTGATCCCTACATCATGCGGTCTCTTGGAACCCGACTCTACAAACACCAGGCATAATGCTTAAATCTGTCAGCATCTCCATTGACCACTCAAGAGGACTTATGCGTTTCAATGGTTACTACCAAGATGCAAGGCCCACTGTAAGCCCAAGAGTTTAGTCAAAAAGAGTGTCCCAACAAATGAAAATTGATTTGGTAATTCTGCTGCCCCAGATATGGTTTGGCCATGTAGAATAGACAAGATCATTTATTTGAGGAGTGTCCTGAAAACATGCATAAGCCTTAGAGCAACAGTTGGCAAACTTTAGCAACTTGAGGACCCCCATTTTGATTTTAAATATTTTGCAAACCTCAAGCTCAGCCCAGGCCCCACTCTCACTCCACCGCAGTTTGAGAAATACTGCCTTAGAGCATGCCCTGTCTACTCTATATGACTAACTGAGTTGTAAGTGTTAAAAAAATGAAAATTCTCTTCCTTTCTACTCTGCATTTCAATAACTCTTGATTAATAGAACCATCCCCACGTTAGTAAGCACTGACTCAGTAAGTGTTTGTAGGATAGGTCCTTCCTGGATTTGAAAAATTATTCCAATAGAACTCTCTCCAAAAATGAGTTATTTTATTTTGGATTTAAGCTACCTACAGGTCTTGCCTACAACATGGAGCCATGATAGTAACTCAATGACCAATTTTTATCCACTTTTAAAAAAACAACTCATTTTGGCTTTCATAGTTAGACTTGGGCAAAAGGAGAATTATTTTGATATAAACCCTGCATAATGGATACCTAAAAAAATTGCACAAATATATGAATGTTGATACAAAAATATCATTGTAAATTAATTGACGAATTAATAGTTCTAACATTAATCTGTAGAATGTAATAGCTGATAATGAAATATTTCAGCATTTTTCAAAGCATCTTCATAGGGCATCCAAGAAAACCCCATGACAGCTATTCTAAAGTACAAGCTTAGAAGGGGAAGTATAGAGAGAACTGTTAATAAAAGTAAGACAAAGGACTTGGGGAAAATGGCCTGAAAAATATGGAGGAAGTAGTTTATCAAAATATATACTGAAGTAAAGAAGTCTGTCCCCTGCCACAGCTTAGACTTGTAGTGTAGATGGCACATTTCCCAGGGCTTTATAGCACAGATCAGGATGCAGTGAACGTGCATTTAGGTTTTGCATGCCTTATCATACCATGCTTTAACCATGTTGGAGGAAAATATATTACATGTATTGGGGGACCCAAAAACAGTTTTATAGTGGAAATAGGAACTTTGATTAGAGTTTGATTGAATTTACATTGAAAAAGGAGACACATAAGGCCCAGTTTGTGAAAGAGTGAACATATACAGTAGGAGCATGAGGGTTAACCTGCCTTAAGGACCCAATCCATTGCCAACTGAAGTCAGTGGGTGCACTTCCATTGACTTCTGTTTGCATTGGATCATGCCCAAAAGGAACATGTTTTACAAACAATTGGAATCATGTATTTTTGCATACAAAGTTCTTCCATATTTTTATACAGGTTTTGGGAGGCTGTTAGCCTACAACACTAGTTACTCACTTAGGAACTTAAAATCATTCCTCTCAAGGCAGAGGAATTATTATTATTTTATAATAAAAATATTCCAAAAATAAGGAATGGAGGACATATGTGCTGAAGGGTTTGGAATGCCCTTGTGTAACACAGGATCCCAACATTTGTATATAAAATGTTGGCTCTAAGTGTTTTTCTATGTATGTAGAAAATGCAAAAAGGCAACAAAGACCCTCTAATTTTGGTGTAGATCACTTTTTTGTTTTAAACTCCACAATTTGCCACTGGCAAGTTATTTGAATATGGAATGCCACTTAAATAATGTACCTGGCTTCCCCTCAACCAATTACAGTTTGAAATTACTTAAACCAGGGGTTCCCAAACTGCAGGTTGGGACCCCAAAGTGGATCACAGCTCTGTTTTAATGAAATTGCTCGAGCCCCACCACCCAGGGCCAAAGCCCAAGCCCCACCACATAGGGCAGAAGACCTTAGGCTTCAGCTTTGGCCCTCACTCCTCCCCCTACCCAGGGTGGTGGGGCTCAGGCTTTGCCCCCCCCTCCACACCTACAGCAGCAGGGCTCAGGCTTTGGTCCCCCCTCCTTGGGTAATTTAGTTATCAGAAGGTGCAATGAAGTTTGATAATCCCATCACTCAAACCCATCTAAGATTAAGGAAAGTGCACTGTGTGTTTCAGAAGTGTATAGAGAAGAACCCACAGAATCCTTGGCACTCTCCACTCAGTTCCCCACTTCCCATTTTTATTTAGTGTGATGGGGTGTCCATCCCACACATGACTAAGCAGAGTTAAGGTGTCTGTGTAGGCCAATTACTTCCACAAGCTGCACCTGGAGCAGGATCTTGATTAGGAACAGGCTCACCTGTGCAGGAACAGACAGGGTCTATGGAGCCAGGTAGTGGACTTCAGACTGGGCAGCTGCTGAAAAAGAGCAGTCACCCTCTGAGAAGAGGGGAGATAAGATTTCTCTTTATAAATATATCAGAGGGATAAATACCGCAGAGGGAGAGGAATTATTTAAACTCAGTACCAATGTGGACACAAGAACAAATGGATATAAACTGGCCATTGGGAAGTTTAGACTTGAAAATAGACGAAGGTTTTTAACCATCAGAGGAGTGAAGTTTTGGAATAGCCTTCCAAGGGAAGCAGTGGGGGCAAAAGACCTATCTAGCTTTAAGACTAAACTCAATCAGTTTATGGAGGAGATGGTATGATGGGATAACAACATGATTTTGGCAATTCATTGATCTTTAACTATTCATGGTAAATAGGCCCAATGACCTGTAATGGGATGTTAGATGGGGGTGGGATCTGAGTTACTACAGAGAATTCTTTCCTGGGTATCTGGCTGGTGAATCTTGCCCACATGCTCAGGGTTTCAGCTGATTGCCATATTTGGGGTCAGCAAGGAATTTTCCTCCAGGGCAGATTGGAAGAGGCCCTGGGGTTTTTTTGCCTTCCTGTGTAGCATGGGACACGGGTCATTTGCTGGAGGATTCTCTGCACCTTGCAGTCTTTAAACCATGATTTGAGGACCTCAATAGTTCAGACATATGTGAGAGGTTTATTGCAGGAGTGGGTGGGTGAGATTCTGTGGCCTGCATTGTGCAGAAGGTCAGACTAGATGATCATAATGGTCCCTTCTGACCTTAATATCTATGAGTCTATGAGTGTTTGGGGGTTGCTGGGAAAGGTCTGCAGGAAGGCAAGCAGGAGTCATGCCGTGGGAAGAAGGTTCTTGGAACTGGTACACCCAGAGAAGGGGAACTAGATAATAGGAAGCAATCCTGGGAAAGAGCACTGAGGGCAGAGAGGAAGTCCAGAACTGCTGAGCTGAGGGTTCCTGGACTGGAACATGGAGTAGAGGGTGAGCAGTTTCCCCTACCAGCTACTGAGGAAGTGGCACCGGAGCAACAAATGGGAAGACTACTTAGGACTGTTGATGGACTGAATCCCAGAAATGAGAAACACTGAGTGACCTAGCCAGAGGGAATAAGGTGTACTTGTGGCACCTTAAAGAGCTAAGTCATGAAGAGGAAGCTGTGAGTCCTGAAGTGAGGGGAGCTGCACACCAGAGTCAGAGTGATGGCATGCAAACTGCAGACTGGGGGCGTCTGCCTTGAGAGCTAATGCTGAGAGTCACTAGGTGAAGGTGCCAGACCAGCAGTGAGTGGAGTGCCCCATGAAGCTTAGCTAGGTTTGGGCCAGAGAGAAACTGACTGGCACAACTTAAGCAACAATGGCAGATACCCCACACTTATCCCTGAATATGGTCATAACATTACAAGCAGCTCCCTTGAGCTCACCAGTGTAACTATAATAGGAAACAAGACAGGAAAGACAAACCTCATACCCATAACTGCTGAATGGGGGAAAGAGTAAACTATACTCAACTGCATTCAGAGAAACAAAGCCCTCTTTTTGCCTCCAATACCAGGTGATTGGACTCATAATCCAGTCTCTCTTCTCAAAGATAATATACAATTTGAGAGAAAGGTGGAGCATAATGTATATACTCTGTTATATCCCTGATAACAGAGAGCAGACGGGCTGGTTGCAGAAAGATTTCTGTACTGAAAACTTTCCACCCATGCCCCACATTTCTCACTCAGACTAGCATGCAAATTCAACCCAATCGAACACCAGTTTCACTAACTGTGGTACAATCAGCCAGATATAAGCTATAGTAGGTTTCACTCATTTGAGCTCCATGGTACTCAGTAATACGAAGGAGATAATTCTCCGATCTGATGCTCCCTCCCCTGTAGCAGGACACATGCCATATAAGAATGCCAATACTGCCTTTAAATTACTACACCAGTGGCAGACAGAACTCTGATAGCTTGTAACATGGTTCCACTCTCCATGCTGGTGTCTTTTGCTGGCCATCTAGGGGATTAGCTCAGCAGGTCAGCATGCCCTCTCCTAATGGTGCCTCTCCCGCTGTCACTTCTCCTGGACCCATGTCACTCCAAGGACCACGGCATCCTTTTCATGACACAGCCCTCTGGCTATGTCATGATCTGTACTCTCCCCTTCCAGGGGGGAGGACTGCGGTCCAACTGACCCGCCACTTCCCCAGTGGTGACTGCAGCCAATTGTTTAGCCACTTCCCCACAGCCCCAGCACCCTCTTCACCCTTGCCTCAGAGCCTCAGCCTGCAAATCCCAGCAGCCAGTCAGGAGCTCTCTCTAGCTCCCCCAGTCCCTGCTAGCAGCACTTCTCTGTCCAGGGTGCTAACTCCCTTCTGCCAGCCAGACATGCAGTTCTCCCTCCTTGAGCTCCAGGGAGTAACTGAACCTGTTCTGCAGCAATTCTGATATGGGCCTGCCAGGCCCTGACTGGCTGCTCCTCTCAATCCCTCTCTAACTGGTTGCCTCCTTCACACTTAGAGACCATTATGGGGCCAACACCCTACCATATAGCTTGTCCAGCTGGCATCTGACATGTATCTTGATTTTTATTTTTTTGAAATTTATCCAATGCTCTAGGCATATATACAATTCAGTTATTTAACAAAAAAGAGCACCAGCTGACCAAATGTCAACATTAATACACTTAATCAGACCTCAGAATTCACAAACATTAAACCACCCTTTGAACACACAGGTCCTATTAAGCTGAGTACCCAAAACCTAAAGCACCCATCAATCATGAGTCACTTTTGAAAATCTTGTACCTATTATACCATACTGGTCTTTATATGTAAAAGACTGTCAGGGATTGTCTGACATTCACAGACAAAATACTGCACACCATTTCAGGAAATTACAAGCAACCAAAAACAGCAGGCTATGATGTTTTTCAGCCTGAAATAGAGTACATGCAGCTCCACTGGTACAATATTATTTTTCAAAATGCAGTCTCATTGATGCATGCACCAAATTTGACATGCAGTACCAGATAGCGTGTTTGTGCATGAGCACATCTTTCCCTCTACATATGGGACTGACGAGTTCTACAAATTCCAGAGAGAATAACCCATCATTAAGGACATCTATGTCTTGGGGAGGGGAGAAACATGCCTGAAAGCATGTTCCTACTGCATCACTTGTCAAATAGGTCAGGAAGGAAAATAATCCCTGGTTAGGACTCTGGACAAAAAAAGTTTTCCCCCCCTTTTCCAATTCAACTTGTAGTCCTTTTTGTCAGTGTGATATCACCCAGGTTTTCCAATCCAATCCCTCAACCAATCTTCAAATGCATACACAAAGTTTGAGATTTAGCACCTATAAGGAATATAATTTTATAAAGGAGAGAAATCTTAGAATAGTACACAGGGATAAATGCAGTACGGGTGCTAGATTTGGGGGTATAAATTAAAAACTTCCTGATGGACTAGAACAGGAATCAGCAACCTTTGGCACACGGCCTGCCAGGGTAAGCCCCATGGCGGGCCGGGCCAGTTTGTTTACCTACCATGTCCACAGGTTCGACCGATTGCAGCTCCCACTGGCCACGGTTCACCATTCCAGGCCAATGGGGGCTCTGGGAAGCGGCAGCCAGCACATCCCTTTGGCCTGGAGCGGGGAACCATAGCCAGTGGGAGCCACAATCAGCCAAACCTGTGGATGTGGCAGGCAAACCAAAGGGCCCATCCCGCCAGGGGGTTTACCCTGGCGGACTGCATGCCAAAGGTTGCCGATCCCTGGACTAGAAATAAGTATTCGTTTTTTTGATGCAGTATTCATATGGTCAAGATGGTATAGGAGGGGCCATCCCCTTCTCACAGGGTAAGATGGAGGAGAAGACTTGGATGGGGGAAAATTCCACAAGGTCCTGAAAGTTTACCCTGACCAATTTTTAAATCAGCAGAGAATTAAAGTGAAGAATACAAATGGATAAATTTGTGACATACTATACCCTGCAATGAGTCAAAAAAATTTTGACAAATAAAACCTGTGACAGGAGCGAGTCACAAAAATATAATCAGGGAGAACCACAAAGCAAAAAATAAGACAAGTGGAAACTCAGCTGCTGAAAAAGGCACTTAGACAAAGGTAAAAACAATGGCAGGACACAAAAGACAGTAACAATGGATTCTTCAAAGCAAATATAGCAAACATAAGGGCTACAGCACTGTTTTATGTTGTACTGGGATGCAACAAACATGGGGGGGCAGAGTCTCACTTTGTTTGAATCAAAAAAACCTCTACTTCAGTGGAGCTAGGCTGGTTTATATCAGCTGAGAATATTGCACAAGGATTTTCACTTGGTCACTAAACTGTCCCTCTTAGTCACAGAATTTCAGTTTGTCCTCTGATCTCTTTCAACTTTCTGGTATTTCTTTTGCTCCCTTCCCTGATGAGCAGTGTTAATCCCTTTGAGATGTGTACAGATTGCTAATAGGCAATCTGGAAAGATGGTGGTGTTTGGATCCAGGGGTTTTCTATGGGACCAAGCTCTACTCTACAAGGTTCAGATCCTCACCATCTTCCATGACATTTCCTAAAAATTGCCAAGCCAAACCTACAGGCCAAATATACCTCATTTTAATCTAGATCAACCACCACAACACCCACAGTGATATGTGCATATCAAGAGTGTTAGAGGTATGTCTTTGAATAGTGCATTTTTCTGTAACATGCAAAAACAAACTCTCGTTTAAGATTTTCATTGCAATTTATAGTGAAAATTTAGTGATTGAACACTTCAAAACCAGTCTAGTAGCTCCTAGCTGCACAGGACTGGCCTAATGTTGGCTCCCAAGTACAACACAGTGTAGGCATGAACAATTCTTAGATCTGCCAATCCCACGGAGGTATTAATGGTAATGGTGCTTCATGGCTATAATATGTTGCATAATTTAAAAATAATTCAGGCAACTCATGGAGATGAACTCCCTTGGAAACAGCCTAGAGTCTATTTTCCTCAGCATGCTTCTATGGTGAAGATTCCAAGCTAGTTTCAGATACTCATCCAGATGCAGAAGCAAAATAAGCAGGCAAACTGATTTGACCATTTCCTCCTGTCTTCTCTACAGCTGAGCAGTAATCAGTAAACATAAGGGAGGGGAAAAAAATCAAGCTTCAGAAAAATCACTGAGTAATTGAGTAGCTGGGCAGCAATCTTAAAAAAATGAAAAGCTTTCAGTAGAAGCCTGGATTAAAAAGCCGAAGGTATAGTGGAAAGCGTTGGCTTAAAACCACAAACTGTCAGCTTTGAATGGAGCTGGTCAAGCTGTCTATTGCAAAGGTCATGGGTCAGATTTAGCCCTTTCTTCTATTATTCAATTGTCTGAACAGATCCTGATTGTTATGAGTGTTATTTGTAGCTGTTTGATGAAGGGAGGGAAGTTGCGTTTTGGTTTGAGAGTTTAAAAAACATTTAAGCTTATAGGCTTTTCATAAACTGGTTGTAGCAAGTACTCTAAATAGTCACCAGCTATAATTCACTGCTTGAGTTGTATTACTGGCCACCGAAGTTATATGACATTGTTTATGTTCCCTGATTGGATGGCATTATATTTATAATATAAATAGGAGGGAGTCCCTGAAGAAATTACTGGGAGATCATGGAGAGAACTAATGGAAAATAAGGCGGCTGTAAAATGCGTTAACATGCATTGCACGGACACAACCATATTATATTTCTTTAATTTTTAAGCGGCTTTTTAGGGTGTGGATGGAACTTGGGTATTAAGAATGGGGAAGTAAAAAGCTATCTGAGAGTAGAAAAAGAAAGGGTCAGAGATGGATATAGTGAAGTGGGATAGGCATCAGGAACAGGAGGAGGTGGAGGTGAAAAGGAACAGAATGGAGAGAGAAATTAAGGTAGATGAAGGGAAGAGGCATGGTAAGGCAAATGCAAGTAATCAGCTACAGTCACTGAACAGACAGAAATAGCCAGGTGGTAACAGAGACCCTTTACCTTCTGTAGCATTTTCTACAAAACTAGTATACCAGTTAATGAAAACAAGGACATATCTGCCACTGTAGAGCATTAATCTTTGCACTGAACTGTGTCCAAGCCGATGACTAGGTTATTTTTATAGAAAAAGCAAACAAGTTTCCTGCTTTTGCTGAGCTCTACCACAGCACACAAAGCATGATGTAACAGCATACCAGAAAAATACAACTCCAAGAGTTTGCTGATATAAAAACTTGTTAACTATTGTCCTCATGCCCCATGATCCAGAATAAAAAATGTGAATAGCTCCTCCAGCAGTAGCATATCTAATCACGCTGTAACTTTCTTTAAACACCTCAGTAGTTCAGACTACACTGCAAGCTGGTATTGTCCCTATAATGCACATAAGACTAGTTTCTCCACTCCCAAGTCATTCCTTCTATCAAATCTGATTGCTATTTTGGCTTTTGCCATGGCACTTACCACTTAAATGTACAAGTGCAGACTACTAGATAAGTCTCTTATCTTGCCTACCACAATGATAAATGTGGCATGTGGAACTTGAGTCACAAGAAAAAAAAATACAAAGCAGTGAGAAGGGAACACTTGATATCTTTTGCAGCAGCAGCAGCAGCAGCAGCAGCAGCATGATTTAATGTTTTTAAATGTTTACATTAAAAAACTTTTGTTTAAACCTAGCAGCTTGCTTGGACAGATGCGTTTGTTCACTTCTCAGAAGAGAGCAGCTGCTCAGATTCAAAAATAATAGCTATAGGTGATTTTCAGTAGCAAATCTGACAGTTTTGTTTTCTAACCTGACTAACCTACAAAGCAGCTGGGTAGCCATAAGGCACGCTGACCTCAGCTGGTGTCTATTAATTGCCATGTGTTCAAGTTAATACACTGTATACCTTAGAGTGATCAGTTACTGAATGAACACTATTTGGGATCTGACTAATGACTCTAAAAGCCTCTCTTACATAATCACAACATTCCATTTTAATAATGCATCATCAGAAATTAAAAATAAAACCATAACACTGATGTAAATATAGTGTCCATTTTGGGTGAAATTCTGGCTCTAATTGTTAAGTATGATTGTCATAAATACTAAGTTATTCAGGTACAATAGTTAGTATTTGGGGGTTAGGGTTAGGGTCAGGCCATGGTGACAGTATTTAGGATGGTGGAATGATGACACCAAGAGTTCAATTATTGACATTTAATAAATACTGAACAATAGTAATAAAAAACTGCTTAGCATTTACATAGTGCTTTACAGAAAAACAGTTTACCAATATTAACTAATTGATCCTCACCAATATCCCTGTGAGGGAGACAAACTTATCTTCATTTAACAAATGGCCCTGGCTAGCCAGGTACTAGCAGAGTTATGTCTAGAACTCTGGTCTCCTGACTTCCAAGTCTTCTGATCAGATCGTTATATGACACTTTTCACTTGTAGATCTCAAAGTGCAGGAGAAGCATAAAAGCTGGAGAAGCATTTGACATTACAATATTATACATTTCCCCATTTTACAGACTGGAGAACTGAGGCAGAGAGATGAAGTGATTTGCCTAAGATCACTTAGTTGGTCAGAGCCAACAGAATCTAAGAGGTGAGAGCTTTATGCCCAGTCTTTTTACATTGCATATGAAGCCAGAGCAGTGTAACTGAGTCCTAATACACATGTATCCAGTTGAGGGAGGATTTGCTTCCCCCAGTGCAGCACTGTGGAAGACTTCTGAGGATCGTCTTTCAAGCCCTGGGGCAGGTTGTCGGTGGGAGGCAGGAAGGGAATTTCAGAGGTGTGCTGCAGCACTGTGAAGAATCTGGGCTGTTACAATCCATAGGGACCCCTGGGGAGGCTGCTATAACTTAGCTAGACCCCCAGGATGGTCTACATTACATTGAGGGCCTTTCCAGCTTCTGAAACAGCCAAGTTGGGATGGTGCAAATTTAGAGGAACAGCATAGAATCTTCCAGTGTTTTTTCCTCACTACCAGTGCTAGACCACACTGCTCCTCTAAATTTGCTGTATTTATACCACAGCAGTATTGTGTATTATCTGTCCTCTTCATCTAAAGTTACCTCTTATGGCACAGCAAAGCTAATTACATTCAAATAGTACACAGTATATTCATTTTGACTACTGTATTTTGGCTTTTGGAGCAGCCAGATGTGCACCTGCTTGAGTCTGGATGGAAGGAGGTTTAGACCATTACAGAATGCAAATACAGTCAAGGGAGAATGAGTTTTATTATGGGAACTTGCTCCCTGACCAGATATGTAATTCATCAGGAGGTGGGACCCTCACATGCCTTGAATTAAGCACATGCTTAAGTATGTTGCTGGATTTGGGGCCAGGGTACTCAAGAACTTTCAGGAACAATAACTTTGTTCCTGGGTAATACGTGCAGTAGGATCTGAATGGTTTTAGCAGATTACCAAGGTAGTTTAGACCATAAGCATCCTGAGTCAAATTCTATAGATGGATATAGAATTCATTGTGATCCTGTAACCAGTGACTACTTGGTAAAACGGGATAATCAAATCTCATCTAGCCACATGGATTAAGTAGTAATTCTCTTTCCCGTCTCACTATTTATTGCATTGCACTGTTGGTTAAAAGCATTATCGAATTTTTTCCAGCTTCTTTCCAAGAATTGGGAATGAGGTATATTTAATCAGTAACTCTACACATCTCAACTGCCCTGTAAAATTTATAATAGATATCTATGTATTTGTATGACCCCCATTACCATTGGACCCAAGCACCTCACAATCTTTAATATATTTATCCTCAATACCCCTGTGAGGTAAAGCAATACATTTATCTTCATTTTACAGATGGAGAACTGAGGCACAGGGAGACTAAGTGACCTGCCAACGGTCATAGAGGAAGTTTGTGATGGAAAGGAATTGAATCTGGATCTCCCACGTGCCCATCCTAACCACTGAACCATCTTTCCTCTGATAGATGTAATTATTATACATTAATTGCATTAGTAATCAGCTTGTAATTAGCACCATATCTGCAAAAAAAAAACAGATCCCATGAAAAAGGAACTTAGAGACCATTTAAAATATGGCTAAATAATTCCAGCTGACTTCTCTGGGGATATTAAAAAAGAATACTGTATGCCAACTACCTACTTTTGTTATTTAAAGGTAATATAATTAGATCAGGTGTCAATTACTGCCTGCCATGGTTGACTCATTTCCAATTAATGTTGCTGCACCAGTGGAGCGCAAGAGAGGATTTGGGCAATATTCAGTATACTATTAGGATTATTTTGCTTGAAAAATTAGAAGTGGTCTTTAAAAGGCTACATTTTAGTGGGATTAAAATTTATAATAGAGAAGCTGCTGTATTTTGGCTGTAAAAACAGGGTTGGTTTAAAAGGGAACATCAGACTAAAGATATAAGGGAAAGTGAAAATAATGAGTCAATATGATGGACAAATAGGAAGACTGATGAAACTGCCTATCTTCTGAATTTAAAGAACTCACCCTTGTCACATATCCCAACATGAAATACTAGCCCCTATTACATCTGAAGCAGTATTTTAAGGCATTTTCACTCCCCAACCCCCAAGAGAATTTAGGGGAATGTGTTCAATACAAATATAGCCACCACTAAGAAAAGCTTTACATTGCAAAAGAGAGAAGATCCAAAAAATAGTCAGAAACCTGACTGTCTCTCTCTGATGTTAGGAATTTCCCCGCATAGTTTCTTCTCTAAATGAGTTGTTTTAGTGCTCCTAATAATTAGAAAAATATTGAAAAGCTCACAGAATACTGTTTACTTTTCATTATTGACTTGTTTATATTAGGAATTGTCTTGCAGTTGAACAATACCATGAATATCTGTATGCTGTGTTGTTCTAGCCATGCGAGTCCCAAGATATTAGAGAGGCAAGGTGGATGAGGTAATACCTTCATTGTACCAACTGAGAGAAACAAGCTATTGTGACCTGAAAAAGAGCACTGCATAACTTGAAAGCTTGTCTCTCACCAAGCTAAATTGGTCTCATAAAAGACTTCACCCACCTTGTCTTTAATACCATGAATATCTGTCACTTGTTTACCAAAATTATAGCTTTCAGTTACTGTCTGCCATTGCAATGTGACACATGTAATTCCATGCTTGCTTAGATGAAGAGATAGAGGTCATCTGTAAATTAGTAATAAGTTAGCCTCTAATGGCCTGATGTTCAAGTAAGTATTCAATTGATTGCATGATTTTCTATAGCATAGGTGAACAACCTATTGAATCAGAAACATTTGGCTGTGAATTAGGCAAGAACAGTCCTTTGCAAAATTCTAGGTTCTTTCAGTTAAACTGGAAATATGGCCTATTCTGAAGGCCAGACTAAGGGCAATCCAATGCATACCCCGTGGCTCCTACCCTGTGCCATAGCCTTGCTCCTCAGGACAGGGGTGGGCAGGGATAACTCACTCAAGAACTGCCTTCTGGTCTGGTGGGAGATCCACCACCACTTTGGTCAAGGTGCTTTACCCCTCCCACCCACCCCATGCCCCCGACCACTACCCCCATCTTCTGGAAATCTGGAGACTTGGAGGAAGCGTGGGGATGGGAGGGATTTAGCCTCCACCCAACCCAGCAGAGGTCTCTGTATCCTCCACTACTACAACACAGCTATGGTAGTGAGCACACAGTCCTCTGTTGACAGGGAACCCTCAACAGCAGCTTTCAAGGTTAGCTACCCATTCAGAATTGGGCAGTTCAAACCTCACAGAGCTATTATTAAACTGACTGCAATCTCAGGTAGATAGCAGTGTCTGAGTTACATTTGTCTCTCTCTTCAGAACTATGTCTAGAAACATAGCATGTATTTAAGGAATAAAAATAAGATTTCTATACCATCATATGGTTCTAGAAGCTAAGGGCCAGATATTTTGAAAGTATTTAGGTACCTAAAAAGGGAGATAGTGAGATTTTCTAAAACACCTATATGCCTACCTGCCTTTTTTGAACCCTAAATATCTTTGAAACTGGGCCCCAGGGTTATAGGCACAGACCTTTATAGACTGTAACAAAGTTCCTCCTCTGCATTGGTGGGTGCTGCGCTTTCTGGCAGATTTCTTCTCAGAGCTTTCTGGCAGTCCTAAGTTTGGTTCCTTTTGGTAGTGGCACAAACCTGCCGTTCACTCAGTTAACCTCATCATTGGCCAGCATAGGGAAAAAAAAGGAGAACAATCCCCGCAGTCTCTGCTGGCCCACCTAATGGGTCGAGGGCCAGGCCAGAGACCTTCCCCTCTGGTAGGACCCACAGTCCAGATCAACTCATCTTATATCAAATAAGGAGTTGGGGAACCCAGGCCTGCCCTCTACTCCAGGTTCCAGCCCAGGACCCTGTGGATTGCAGCTGTCTATAGTGTCTCCTGCAACAGCTGAATGACAGCTACAACTCCCTGAGCTACTTCCACATGGTCTCCTCCCAACACCTTCTTTGTCCTCACCACCGGACCTTCCTTCTAGTGTCCGATAATGCTTATACTTCTCAGTCCAACAGCACGCCCCCTCACTCTCAGCTCCTTGTGTGCCCCTCACTGACTGAAGTGAGGTCCTTTCTAAACCAGGTGCCCTGATTAGCCTGCCTATCTTGATTCTAGCAGCTTCTTAATAGGCTCCAGGTGTCCTAATTAGCTTGTCTGTCTTAACTGGTTCCAGCAAGTTCCTGATTGTTCTGGAACTGCCCGTTACCTTACCCAGGGGAAAGGGACCTGCTTAACCTGGGGCTAATATATCTGCTTTCTATCTATCACTCTCCTGTAGTCATCTGGCCCGACCCTGTTGCAAGACCTATAACTTACTCTAGCCCTGCGTATTCTTGATGAATGACCCTCCCAATTCTGGTATGTTCTGAAGTCAAAATGTAAAGGTGCAGAAAGATGACAAAATATGGAAAATATATTCCTGAAGTCTGTTACCTAGAAGTGTTGGTTCAATTCAAGAAGTGGAAAAAGCTTTCTTTTGTTTTTGTTTTTGTCTTGGTCTTGAACCAATTGACCTATTCCTACTGTAACAGAAACAAGTATTCTCTTCCATATAGTGACAAAATGTTAACAATTGAAATAAGCCCTAACCAAAATCCTGCATCTGAACAGCCCTGAACTTTCAACTGTCCCTGAACTTTTTTTAGTACCATATGGTTCATGTTCTGGTAGAAAGCAATTGAAAAGGTAACTGGGAACTCCCCAACCCAAAAGAACCCAAATTCCAAGGTCTTCTGACAAACGTCCATGATCTTCACCTCCAGTAAGGTTATAATAAGTTTTTAAGGCTTCAACTCATACAAAGTCAAAAAACTGATTTAAGTCTTTGCACAGAAACCCAGTGATACTGGTCAGACTAATATTCCAAATTCCAGTTGAAATTCTCTTCTCCAATCCATACTGCACCTTTCTTGGGGAAGTTCTATATTCTTTTCCAAAGCACACTTTCTGCTGATGGCACT
Organism: Dermochelys coriacea; assembly: GCF_009764565.3. Classification (NCBI taxonomy): domain Eukaryota; kingdom Metazoa; phylum Chordata; order Testudines; family Dermochelyidae; genus Dermochelys; species Dermochelys coriacea. The sequence continues at coordinate 61,892,095 of NC_050075.1, read as the reverse complement.
GAACGCTCTACCTAAGAAACAAGCATAGAACATGCCTTAAGAAATCTGCATGCAGGGCAGTCCCGAGCAGAGGATTTTACCTATGCTGAGGTTTATGCACTCACAAGCATTATCAATTTCTTTCAACAAAAATCTAAAACTTCTTTGTACTCCTATAGTACAGATTCTTGAGATTAGAAAGAAATATATTGTTTTAACGTGGATATTGAAACTAATAGCTGTTCTGTCAATGTAACCTATGCAGAGGGCCGTCCCTAATAGACCCTGTCTTTGGAACCCTAAGAGAGGGTTCCAAAGAACCCCCAAATGTACGGACTACAATACTACTTCACCTTTAATAGAGCCCCGCCTCCCTTTAGCAATTGATTGTTGATGTTCTCTTGAAAGGTTGCCTGAAACTGGTTTCATTTAGTGGAGAGAACCCTAAATGTAATTTAATTTGAACTATATGTATTTGATAAAGTATAAATCGTACTAATGCAGTACAAATATTTACTCCTTTATTTCCTGCTCTACAGAAGCTTCTGTTTGAAATTAATGCGTTTCCAGATGACCTCAATTGATTTCAAAACATAAATAGGACATATTCCATGTGAAATCCTGCACATAATTCAAACCCTCTATCTCATACTGTTTATAAAACTCATGAAGACTGCAACAGGACTACTCACTGAGTATAGATATTTTAAATGAACCTTTAGAGATACCATGGCATTACTAAATGTACACAGTTCAACAAGTAAGCCAAGGCAATATGCATTGTACAACAACATTATTTCACAGGGGATGAAGATTTTTCAAATTTTGATACATTAACTTTGCAAGCTGGTTTTTGTAGGCAGGAGAAATTTGATTAGGAGACAAATTTCTTCCTACAGGGTACTTGATTTCGCAGCAGTTGGTCTGAGGTGCTGAGTAAAACTACACTTGAAATAATATAATCCCTACAGATCCGTATACAAGTGCTACTCTCATCTGTGCAGTGTTGAAAAAACGGAAATCACAGTCGTCTTAAGTGTCCTTCTCATATACATGCCAAATAATTTTTGAGCTTCAATCTTCACTAACTTGACAGGGTGCATGGCAGAGAGAGGGGAGCATTTTGTCCCTGTATTAAATTTAATACAGTATCAGGCAACAAGACTGACACATGGATATCACAAAACATCCTTGTTTGTACCACTTTGGAATTCCATATCAATCACATTCAGGAATTGTTATATCCCTGTATCAGAGTGGCAGGATCTTCAACCCATGTAGGCATGCAAGGCTCTTCCGTTGTCCCACTCTATTATCAGGATTTAGAGCCCTGCATATATCTGCTGATTCGTTATGAAACTGCTGCTAGTTAATGATTCCAGGATAAGAAAGATGGGTCAGAGGAACTAGAAATCATAGGAGTGCCTTGGCTTAGGCAGAAGTTTGTGTTCCATTATTATCTGAGTCAATGAAAACAGGCCCCCGGGAAAGTGGTGTTTGACTTTGTACGGAACACTTAGACTGCAGGTTAAAGTTCTCGTATGTGCTGGCACAGAGCTCAGTGTACCCTTAGGGGTGACCAGAGGCAGAGAGGAAATTAAATTTCTTTTCCACACCTCCACCCAATCCTGGGCTGGTCAGGGATGAAACCAGCCACTGGTGGACAGCTTTAACTTATGCTGGTTTGTAATGGCCCCTTAGGACAAAGTATTTAGGCCTTGCTCCCTCCATCCTCCCACACACACCCCTGACATGCGCCCATGTAAAGCTAGGAATAAGTGGTACAGAGGCAGCCCTGCCAGTTCTACAATACTAGCAATGTCTCCATATATATGGGGAGACCTCAACTATCTATTTCAGGCAGCTCTCCAGTGAGGACCCTCTATTTTGAGCAGCATGGAATGACTGCCTGCTCACAAGCTGCAACCAATTGGGATTCCTCTTATTAAAGTTTAATTCCCACATGTAAAGCTCCACTTTACTTATGAGGATAACAATGAATATCGACTGTCTTGCAGGTGCAGTGACAGGAGCAGCAAATCCCCATCACCACCCACGCTACATCTGAGATTATATATAATGTAATATTATAATTATATAATATAAATTATAATATTCACACACACACGTACCAGAACCTTTGCAAGGTATATGTGGCACCTATAAATGGCACATGTTAAAAATGTTTTAAAATTAAAATTTTAGTTATTTTTCTCCAGTACAGTGGGAAACTATTAAGGAGACATATGACAAACTGTACAGGAAATTACTGCCAAAATGTTTTAGTGCAGATCTGCTTGACAGTTCAGAAAAAGTGTAAAAGCCTTTATAGGTCTCATGCAAGGAAATCAGTGCACTTAGATTAGAACCACAGTTTTTGCCATGGAAGCTCTCTTTAACCATCTTTTGTTTTCCAAAAAATCACTCTATATTAGTCACTAAAGTGAGAGAAACAAAGTTCTACATTCAGACTAATTGGATTTAGTCCCAGCAGCTTGATATAAGGACATAATGCTACTCTTTTGCTACCATGAAACAGTGCACTCTTTTCATTACCACTACCCTGGACTGCTGGCAGTAATGGTTGCCAATATTACAGGATAATGACAGTGTATTGTTGATATAGTGTGAACTCTCTCATTCCAGTTCCTTTTCCAAGAGTTTGAACACTGACAAATCCATAAATTCATCTCTGCCCAATAAGAATTCATCGTTGAAATTCAGAGATTTGTAGCTGATATCCATCGACATTCTTATGTTTAACTGAAGGCCTCTTTCCTTCCCAGCATGCTGTCTCAGGTTCTGTTTATATTACAGACATGTCCAAGTAAGATCTTTGTTTTTAATTGTGATGTGTCTATTAAATGCAGTTCGGGCATCCATAAGAGATGCCCAGGTCTAACCATCCTGGCTTAAGACAAGCAGTTAATCCTCATAACATTTCAATATATAGTTATGAACTATGTCAAAAAGTCATCAATCCACTGGCAGGTGGGGACTGTAGTAGGAAGAGGGCCTGAAACATAAGCCCATGCATCAGAGGCCTGGTATGGGGCCTGAGCTAAAGTAGTAAAAACTTTGCTGATATAAAGCAAAGGTAAGTTTTCATCAAGAGGAAGGCCCTGCTCACAGAATCTGGCAAGAATAGGGCTGATATTGCAGAAACACACATTCCTAAGAAGTTTTAGGCAGAATATATATGTAAACACATTCCAGAAAGGTGGTACCAGAATACTTCAATACCAAACATAATCCCCAAAGATAACAGGAACACACTGACCCATCCTAAAGACGAGGTCAGGATGACAGCATGATGGATAGAGATTATGATCAAACTAACATGTACAAGGTAATTGGTGACACCCAAATATGTCAGAGGGGCAATATGTAACTTGTTTGTATCTGTTTATAAAGATGTATCTCAGCAGGAGTGTCTGGCTGGCCTAGGGGATAATGGAAAGTCCTGCTATTAACTAAGCTAGTCCATTGCAACGGAAATGCATGTGTTCGTGTAACCATTGAGCCGGTGCATTAGGACTGTGCTTCGTTGACAATAAACCTGACCAAGTGTTTTCACTACAAACTGAGTCTGTGGATTTACTGGGCAGTTTGATAGATAGCCTGTACAGAAGGCTCCAGGCCAGAATCAGTACAGCACTCAGAAAGAACACAAACACAGCCAAACATCTGACACAGGGACTAACTCTTACTTCTTCCTTATATTCTCGTTTCATTTCATTGTCCTTTACAAAAGTTCTACAGGATGAAGTTGTGAAGCAGCCAATAAAGGGGGAACTGGTCACCAAAATGAGAAACAGAACTATGGCTTGAAAATATGAGACCTCCTATGTCAAGCCATAAGCTAACTTCTAACTAATAGTGGTTAGGAAGAAACTCCCTGAAGGAAAGTTATTTCACAATTGCCTTCTGCATTTTTTTCCTTCCTCCTAAGCAGCCAGTACTAGCAATTCTCAGAGAAAAAGGAGGCAGCGTTGTCTAGCAGTAGGGCATTGGACTGGAAGTCAGGACCTAGGTTTCATTTACAGTTCTCCCACTGACCTGCTGTGTGATCTTAGGCAAGTGATTTTGTCATTCTGGGATTTCCCCCCACCGCCCTTTGGTTGCCATGTCTCTGTAGACTGTAAACTTTTAGGGGCTGGGGCTGACTCTTATTATGTTTCCACGGCCCTAACACAATGGAGTTCCATTCTCACTTGGGGACTTTAGGTGCAACCGTAATGCAAACAACAGATGGACCACTGGTGTGATCCAATATGGCAGTTCCCATGAACATAACTTGAGCAATGAAAAGTTGACATCTGATCACCTGTATCCTTAGTTTGAAGTGTTAATGACCTCCTTGCCACATCCACTCAGGCCAGCGCCTTCAGGAATTGTGTTGGTCTCAACTTTAATAAAGTATAAGAAACACTTGATGTGCCTGAAAGCCTTGATGTATCAGGATCCAAAGATGCATCAGCGTATAGTTTTGTACATCAATGTGTGACGTTTCAGATGCACTCACATGTATACCTAAACACTTTCCACCTCACTATGTTCTAGATTGTTACAGCGCTTCCTAAGACACACAGGGGAGGGGCACACAACGATCTACTTAGTCCCACGTTTGGCCTGGTTTAGATCTCCCATCCTGCTCAGGGCCAGAGTGGGAGAAGAGTTTGCCTACTTTCCCAAAAGCAAGTGGGTGGGACAGAATGGAGTCCTGTTTCTGCTGCTTTTCCTCACTAGCCAGTCAGAGTAGTTGACCAGGTGCATAGAGAAGAATCAACTGCTCCATGAAAAGGGATTAAGTAACCTACTCCTCCCCCACAGAGCAAGAGGGGAATAACTGAGAATTTTCTACACAGGAAAATTGACCAGAATAGATTCAGCAGAATTACAGCCAAAGAAATTATAGCATAAAGTCATTTTTTTCCAGAATAGATCAACCACAGTGGGAGTTATACCAGTATAAGCTATACTAGAATAGTTATTGTGCTATAGATATGCTGAAAAAATTCTCCATATGGGAAAACCTTCATTCATAAATTGCAGTCCGCTCTGCTCCTTGCGAGATGCATCTTGTACTTCTCCTTACTAAGGGCAGATTGTAAAGTTACAATCTAGTCCTATGTTTGAAATAATCCTTATAACTCACTACACTGAAATTGAATTTTCTTCAATGCATCAAAGGCCCTAGTCCTCGGGCAACAAAGATCATGACCAGTTTAAAGGTTTTAAAATGAGGTTTCGGAATGATCTAAGCACAAAGGCAAAATTGGGTCTGTAAACACAGGATCACCACACCAGGATACCTCCAAAACGGATTTTTACCAATTTTCCAAAATTATTTGCTTCTGTTCTGAAAATAAGCAGGAGAAATTTACAGATACAGGGTAAATGTTTCAGAAAGCTATGAGCATCAGAAAATAGGAGATTGTAATGAAAAAGCCTTCTCAACTATAACTGTAATGGTACTAGCACATTGCTATAATAAGGCAAAATATAAAATACAGTGAAATTTCAATGATGCAATTCACACAAATAATTTGGAAAGGGTTCTGAATAGAACCTCTACAAATTATTGAAGAAATGATGTAATGCATGTAGTGCACAGATGGTTTCTGTAAATAGTTAGATGTTATATAGTAGATATACACTGGCCTATGCACTGAAAAGGGACACTTGGGAGAACTGTGTATTGAAGAATCTAAACTAACAGACGCTCATGTTTGAATGCATGATGTATCAGTAATGGATATGGTAATTGATTAAAATCTCAAGAAACTGAGGTCACAGATGTGATTTAACTGAAAATGAGATCATGATGATTTTAGATGAAGTGTTTTTAGAACGAACAGCATTCATGAAGATCTAGTAAGAAAAAAGGATCAACAGCTAATATGTTACTGCTTGGTTCTCATAGCTGGCAGCAGAAAATAAGAATAGAAATACAAATCATACTCAGAAGACATCTCATCGGATCTGAGCTCAGCTGAGCTGCTTGTAGAGCAAGGTGGCAACTAATTTTGAGAAAATAGCAGAATCTGGCCCCAAGTGATTCAGTTGCAAGTTCTTGTGAAAATTTTGGACTACAGAAATAGGGAGAGCTAATGGAGATGGATTTTGCACCTAGATTTCAAACATGCCTGAGTTAGCGGTGTTTGAAATGGGGATTTTGGCTTGGGCCTAATATCAAAAAGCAGTGGGCATCTGCAAAATCCTGTTCTGGGTTGTCAAATCTTCTTCTACTTTCTCAGTGCTCAGATTTGGAGCATGGTCATCAGGTCTGTCACTACCATGTGCTGGAACCCAGGAATTTACCATCTCACCATGAGACCTTCATTAACTGATTCTAAGAGAGTGTTTTCCCCAGACCAGACAGGAAGAGTGAACCAGCCAATATCACCATTGCCCATGACTGAGTTCTGTTTGTTGAAAGTTTTTTTTTATTAAAATAAAACAATGCTTAGCCATTTTATATATATCCAGAGGTATTTTTTCTTCTAGAAGTTGGCCTGAAACACAAACTTTGAACCCCAATTTTGAATCCTTCAAAAAATGGGAGGGGAATCTGGTTCAGGTCCACCACTAAGTTCTGCCTATTCAGAAGATTAAGAGCAAACATAATACTTGCAACATTTTTCACATGCTCTTTCAAATATCCTCGTCTCTATTCCAAACCAGATTGCTAGTCCTGAACAAAGGCTTATCATTATCAAGAGAAAAGTTGATAAGTGGACAGTTTCCGGTTGACTCAAAGTCTTCAGTGCTTGAGGTATCAGCACACATGTCAATCATCTGCCTCTGTTACACACAGAGAAATTCAGAATACCACTTACATATGTCAGTCTCAAAATGTTCTTCCCTGAGCACTGTGCCCTCTGCCGTCACCAAGCAGCTTTTGAGGAATCTCAGTCAGGCACTATTTGTGGGTCACAACTGTTTTTTTACTGTCAATACTCCCAAGACTGTTTGCTCTCAGGTAAAGATTTTGCCAGGATCAGCTCAGAAAAATCAGAGCCTGCTGGTGGAAATGACAACATTCTGATCTTGATCAAGTCTGGGAGTCTCAGCAACTCTTGTGCACCTAAAACTGCTATTGAAATCACTTGTAGTTGACACTCAATTATTCTGTTTGAAAGATCCTAAAATGACCCTTAGAATCATATATTAAGTCAATAAAATACTATGTGACTGAGCACCATTTTCAGGCTGAAATAAGAATTTAAAAATTTTCAAGCTATTGTTCCATCATTTCTGAAGTCATTTTATTTCCATTGTATTATCTATATTAGGCAATAAAAAAATATATGCCTTACTAAATTGCTAGCACTCTCTACCAGATGTGGAATTAAGTGAAATATTAATCTTTCCAGGGCAACAATAGGTGTCCAGACCAATAAATAGCTGTTATAACAGAGTGGCTTGCAAAAAATTAATTGTTGCTATTGGCATAAACCTTTTTGTGTATTCACACAGATCAGTATTGAGCATGAACACTAGGAAGACTTCATAGGTGTACAATAGACAATTTTATCATAGGGTGTCACAAAATAAGTATCAGTCAACATTGTTACTGTTCATATTAGTTTCCTACTGTAAAATCCTCACCACTGCTCTGGACCCTTTATGCTGATCTGGCCTTTCACTCAACAAAGTTATCCTGAAAATCCTATATCTAGCCAAGGATAATTCTTGCAGGACAGGCACTGAGGTAGACAACCATAGGGTGCCTTCAAAAGGTGTGACTCAAAAGGGGACATGCCAGGGTCAGGGCTGGGAGTGGAAGGGGAATGTTGGGAGAAGAGCCATAGTGCACACATGGGTGTTGCAATTCTAGGCAGGCTGGTGTCCCATAGACAGCTCCAGCAGGCTACCCTAACTTAGGCAAAACCCTAGGGCCATCTAAGTTAATGCAGGGGCCACTCCAGCCTCTGGAGCGGTCCGAGATCGGGCGGGGGGGGGGGGTTATAATGGTGGGTTAAAACCGCTATAGGCCCTGCAGTTCCCCAAGCCACAAGCAGTGGCATTGGAACCATTTTTATAGTGGGAGTGCTGAAAGGCATTGAACAAAACTGTAAACCCTGTATATGATGGAAACCACTTCAAGCCACAGGATGCTACTGCACCCCCAGCACCCTGGCTGCAAGTATCATGTTGTGCCTCTTAAAGGTGCAGCACAGAATCTCAGGTCTGATCTACACTACAAAGCAAGCGTTTGCTGCATCAGACTGTGAACAGAGTTCCTGGAAGATGAATATAGCAGACTGCCTGGAGAAGGGAAGAAAGACCCAGGAGTCCCAGCAGGAAAAGGAGATGGAGAGGCACCAGGACATAATGGAGCTTGTCAGACAGCAAACACAGATGCTACAGACTCTTATGGACCAGTCATAGGCTTGTCTCCCTTTGCAGCCATTGGAGAACTCCATTTCAGCAGCCCCCTACATACAGATACCCCAACATTCCATGTGGCATCATGGGCCACAACCCTACTCCTACCACTTCACACTGAGGGACAGTAAGGAAAAACAGAGTTTCACATACTCTGACTTGTGAGAACTACAGGTGGGGTATGTCAGCACCAGGCAAACTGACAGAAACTATAGTTGAAAACAGAATTATCAGACACAGATAAAGATGACTTGTTGGGGTAGAGTGACCATGGCTTTTATAAACAGAAGTCATGCCTCACCAATCTATTAGAGTTATTTGAGGTGGTCAACAAGCATATGGATAAAGATGACCCAGTCAATACAGTATAGTTTTAATTTCAGAAATCCTTTGTCAAGGTACCTCACCAAAGGCTGTTGAGAAAACTAAGTAGTCCTGGGATAAGAGGGAAGGAAGGTCTTCTCATGGATCAATAACTGGTTAAAAGATATAAAACAAAGGACAGGAATAAATGGTCTGTTTTCACAATGGAGAGTGTCAAGCAGTGGGGAAATCTCCCAAGGATCAATATATTTATTAATGATCTAGAAAAGGAGGGTGAACAATGAATGGCAAGGTTTGCAGATGATACAAAAAATTATTTGAGATAGTTAAGTTCAAAGCTGACTGTGAAGAGTTACAGGGGGGTCTAAAAATCTGGGTGACTGAGCAACAAAATGGCAGACGAAATTCAACAATGATAAGTGCAAACGAATCCCAACTATACAAATACAGTGATGCATTCTAAATTAGCTGTTACCGCTCAAGAATGATCTTGGAGTCACTGGATAATTCTCTGAAAAATTCAGCTTGATGCACAGCAATAGGCTAACAGAACGTTAGGAATTATTAGGAAAGGGATAGAAAATACGACAGAAAATATAAAAATGCCACTATATAAATCATGGTCCACCCACACCTTGCATTGGAGGATTGGTCCATCAATGTCCATTAATCAAGATGGTCAGGAACACAACACAATGCTTGGGGCTACCCTAAACCTATGACTACCAGAAGATGGGTGGAATAGATCACTCCAACTGCCCTGCTCTGTACACTCCCCTGAAGCTCTAGTATTGGTGACTACCGGACATAAGATACTGGGATAAATGCACTAGATACAAACCCAGTATGGCAGTTCTTATGTTGCTCAGCTGAGATAGTTACAAATGTTTTCTACCTTTCTAATTTTAAAGTTCTGTTCTGTTTATTTTGTATATTTGCACTGTATTGTTTTTTTAAGTGAAAAACATTAATGTTTTCCACTGTTTTTGGTATGCCATGCATTTTTATTCTTTGGAAATGCATGCATTCATCTTTATTTCTGCACAATATGTTGTGCAGAATGTCTGGTGCTACTCAAAAGTATAGATTACCTGTAATAGAATGGGATCATAGAACTCATGGGTTCAGTGAAAAAGAATGTAATAATTGTAAATATAAAGTAAGAACCACATTAAGAGGTTTATTTAAAAAGACAGTGGGATATTCATAAATGTACACCAAGCACTACACCGTTTCATTACCACCCCCAAAACTTCATGGCCAGACAAAGCACAATCCACCATACCCCATTACTGTGGCTGACTGTTTAAATGCTCTCTCAAGGCGTCCGTCAGCCACATAGCTCTGCGCTGTGCTCTTCTATTGGCCCTTGTGACTGGCTGTTCAAAGTCAGGAGACAGCCACTCCCTCAACCTCAGCAGCAACTTTTCCCCTTTTGCCTCTCAGATATTATGCAGGACTCAACAGGCAGCTATAAAGAGAAGTAAACAAACATCACCAGCATCCCTTCAATCTGCCAAAACTACATTCAATTGTCATTCTGCACCTGCAGAAGCAGTAGCTGAATCTTTCCTTGCAACTGTCAAGGTGGCCAGTGTATGGCTTCATGAGCCAGAGGAGAAAGAGTAGCCTGGATCCCCCAAGATTACTATTGGCATACAATATTGCCAGTGGTAATCTGCCAGTTAGGAAAAGTGTCCCTGCTTGCAGCTTCCTGAGTAGTCTGTTTTTAAAGATGTGAGCATCCTGCATCTTCCCCAACCATCCCACATTGATATCACTGAAGCATCCCTGGTGATACACCAACATTTGCATAGCCATAGAAAATTAGCCCTTTCTGTTGATATACTCTGTGGTAGGGTGGGCTGGGGCCAAAATAGGGATATGCATGCCATCTCTCTTCACCTCAGTTCAGGAATGCCATAGATGCAAAACCATCCATGATGTCCTGCACGTTGCCTCGAGTCACTGTCCTGCATAGTATATGATATGATTAATGGCCCTGACAGTGACTCCCCACTGTGGATTTTCCAGCTCCAAAATTATTTCCCACTGACTGGTAGCAATGTAGCATTGCAAGCTTTCACATTGCAATCACCACTCATTTCTCAATTGAGAATGTAGCTCTCATTCTGGTGTCCAGGGGGCTGGAGGACTGGCTCAAGCTTGGTATACCGATCCAGTAAGATGCTCTTTCACATGCAAAAGTTCTGCAGCCCCTGCTTGTCGTTGCAGATTTGCATTATAATGCAATCCCACCAGTCAGTGCTCATTTCTCGGGCCCAGAAGCATCACTCTACCATTGTAGCTGCTCAGTGAAAGCCCCAACAACCTTGAATTGTTTTTCACTATGTCCCTTACCGATCCATCCTCAAAGAAATAGCCGTATTCCACACAGTTGCGGTACTTCCTGTGAATCTGCAAATACCGGAGGATGGTTCATCCTGCGTTTGCAGTATTCATTACAAGAATACAGAGTTGTGTAGGCTCCATGCTTCTGTCAGAGATGGCAGCCAGTGACATGTGCTGCACAGGTTTGTGGGATTAGAAAAAAAGGCACAAAAATTCTGAGATATAGAAAGTTGTATGATGGGGATTTGACTTGTTGTTCCCAGCCCCTTCTGTAGGACTCGTCTGCATGCCTGCAACTCATTGTAAAAATCCCCCAAAAGACATTGTGCATGGTACAGTAGAATATTTACCAGTGATGCTCTGTACTTTGCATCCACACAAGCACTCCTGCTGAGTATGTGCAGCACAACTCAGACAGCCAAGTATGCATGCATATGAGCAATATATTAACTGCAGTGTCTTTATGCCAATGTAACTTGGATCTATCAAGTTTGTAGCGTAGACATGGCCTCACCTCCAGTTTATATCAGGCACAGGAGACTGAAGCTTTCCTTGCTGTATTTGTTTTCCTTTTCAATTCACTGTTAAAGTTAGGGAACAGAGATATCAGAAGCAGAAAGATGGTGAGTGGGAGGTAATAGAGCTAATATGGAGGTGCAAATATGAGAAGTCATGCAGTACATTTAAATGTCACCAAGTACCTACTCTCCTTTCATCTTCCTCTTCCACTCAGTGATCTTGCAGCAGGTGTTCGGTACTGAGGCACTGAGCCTCCTGTACCTGTATCATTCTAGACAGAACAATTCTCTCTACAGTTAAAGTGATGCAGGTTAGAGATTCTGACAATATTTTCAGAGCAGTGGGAGGGGTATATGGCAGTACAGCCTAAACAGCTTCTGTTTTAAGGGAAGATTAGTTCTGCCCCATTTATCCCCTCCACCCAACAGTGTAGCTGACTCCAAAAAGTAGTTTGCTGCTACCTAGCTAGACCATATAATCAAACAGCTGTGTGCTCCAAAAGTAACTTTTGTGGTAAATCTGCAATACAGAATACATTGCTTTGCAATGTTTATAGAGTAGGGATGGAGACACTGTTTCCCAATGAAAAGCAGTTTTGGCAGAAAGTTTTCAATGTCCTCTAGTGATCTGAGTGGTAAGGTTTGTAGCTAAGGTCTGGCCTGACGTTTAATTTACACATGAAGGGAGGCCTTATTTTTTGGAGAATAGAACGGGGATTAAACACTTCATCAAGATGAAAAAAGAACATTTGTGCTAAATAAGATAAGTAATAGATCAGTAGGCTAAAGAGACAGATTGTCTGAGCCAGCTAAGATAAGAGGGAGAAAGCCCGGGGAACCATTTCCTGACAATGGGCAAGATAAGTTAGGAATGTAAAGATGAGGTAAAGACTAGTGTGGACAATGTATGGACAGAACATGCTACCCAGGGATGGGGAGATAGATAGATAATATAATGTGTGTGTGTGTGTGTGTTTGTTTTAACTATGGTCACAAAACCGTATTGCATCTTCCCCATAATCTGTTCAGGCCCCCACAACACCGAGTTACTATGATACATAGGGAAGATGCAACTTCCTTCCTTCAATGTAATTTACTGTAGTCTACCAATGATGTGCTCTATCACAGATACTAGCATTGTTCTGAAGACAGAAGAAGTTCTGTTTTGCAAAAGATTCAGGGATTTTTAAATTTGGCTTCAATCTAAATTGGAGCAAAAAAAAAAAAAAACACACAAATAAAATAAGTTTAAATCCCTAGGCAATAGAGTTTAATCCAATCCAAGTTAGTAGTAATGGAAAGTCATCATTGCCATCCAAAGCATTTCATTGACCTATGCGAAATGAATTTTTAATATCTGTCCAGTTAGAGTCTTCACATCACAAAAATTACCATCACAGTTGACACCCCCATGTTATCAGTTTCTGCAGATGACAGAGGTTTTGAATAAACAGTTTTCTTTGAAAGTCATGGTCAGAGAACATGGATAAGAATGTGAGGAACTACTCTCCTTTATAAAGAACTTGCATTTCTAGAGCATTTATATGGCTTTATAAACAATATATTCTGTATTAAGTTAAGTGAATTAGAACCAAGATCTCCAAAAATGAAAGTAGCACTCATCTGTGCTATTTTCAACCTGCTGAAAACCATTTTTCTAGCTAAAATAAGTAGTATAAGTCTATTAATTTCCTTTCCTTTTACTTTAATTCATGTCAATGACTTGACTGACTTCTCCCAGCTGAATTCTTTTTCATCTTACAATAAGAAATTCGAGAGAAACACTGTATCTTTCCTTCTCTTCCAATCTGTTATACTGCTTATTGGACCAGTTGTTGGAACACACTCAATGAGGTGTCTGTACATTGGGCAAAATAGAAACTAATCTTGCAACAAGTATTGATAGGCCAAAACTGTCACTTATACTGGAGGAAATCTCAGCTGGCTTTTCAATAAAAAGGCAGCATTTCTACAATGGCAAGTTTTTATAAACCTGAATTTTGTATCTGCCATCTTTACCTACTACGGTTCAAATACTCATTTGTCATAGGCTAGCCTAACAATCATATGCTCTGTGGACTCAAAAAGTAACTTAGGGTTTAAAATGCAATATTTTACCTTGGAAAAAGAATGATTCCAGATAATCAGAAGGCACCAGAATTGAAGCCCCTTGAATGAACACAGTCATAAAAGGGGTTGTTCACTTGCACACTTGAGCTAATTATTTGGATGTGACATGGTCTTGGAAGACAGAAATGAAAAAAGCCCAGGCTTTATTTAGTTATACTATAGATCTTCTCTCTATGAGCTGGGAGTTTGGTGGAAAGAACCATAACAAGGTAATTAACCAAGTGTTTCATTAAAGCTGACATTCATTTCAGCTAGGATTTTCAAAGGAACCTAAGGGATTTAAGTGCATGGGAGCTGTATAACTTCCTCAGGTGCCTGGAAAATCCCACCTTTCCTTTCCAAAAATTGATATGGGCACCAGTAATCAGTGTTTACTCACCCTGATTTTAATGCTCTGGGCCTAATCCAGAGCTCATTAAAATCAATGGAGAAACTTACTGCTTCAGTGGGCTTTGGATCAGGCCCAGGACAAATGAGCTATTTAGTAATCTATGGAAAATTGGGAGAGCCTGGACATAGCAAAACACATAGAACATGTCTTTTACCTCAGCTGGTACGAGTACTGTCTTTGATTAACATGGTCATTAATTGCCTCCTACTAAGCAAAAGCTATTTGGCATTATAAACACATTTCCCAATGCTGTTAGAGTCTATTCAGAGCCCCTTTATCAGAGAACTTCACAAAACAGTAAGGTAATTGTAACTGGGTTATTCCTGGGCTTGTCACAAACCACTCCTGCGTCCCAAGAGAGCTTTATTTGGCCATTACCCCCCTCAGATAAGGCCCCACCTGCAGCAATCTTAGTCAGCAAGAACAGGCAAATGACTAGTAGTGTAGCCCTTAATAAGATACTTCACATATATTCAAGACAGAGAGGTACTTTGATTAATGCTCTCACAAGTAGAGTTGTCAACCCTCCAGGATTGTCCTGGAGTTTTCAGGAATTAAAGACTATGTCATGTGATGAAACCTTCAGGAATACATCCAACTAAAATTGGCAGCCCTAATCACAAGGCCCACAGACAAGCCAAACAAAGTCTCAGGCCTAAAGATAGGCTGATATAAGTAGATAACCGGTAAGTGACCCCATGACACAAAATGAAACAGTTACAGTAATAGATGTGTTAATTGCTGATGTTTAGGAAATATATATTACAATGTATCAGTTAAAGCCAGTAAAAATATTTGGAGGATTTTTGCAGACATGGAGTGTCACCAAAATGCTAGTCACAAATTAGCACTTTGGGATGTAAATGTTGAGTATAAGAGGAACTAATAAGTTAGCCTCTGAAAAATGGGGCACTTCAAATTTAGTGGGGTATGGAAGTATAGATAAGGAATTTCATAAATATGTATGAATCTTAGTGGGCATCAGTGTAACACATTATAAAAGATGTATCCCAGTCCGCATGCCTTGGAAGATGCCAGGAGGACATACACAGGTGATGATGATAAAGATAAGGATCATGAGGTGGAAGATAACATACTCTGGGGTGCCTCAGTGGGAGATGTGAGGGCTGAACACCTTGTACTCTCTCTGCTCTTGTATTTCAGTGTTTTTGAGGTTGTTTATCTGCTGAGTGGATTTGTTAATACAGGGACTTGTGATAAATTGCAATTGTTTCTCTTTTACTCCTCTGGTCTCTCATTCTAATGATACTAGTAATCATCTTCCTGATGCTGAAGGCATTAGAGACTGAATGCTTATTGACAACTGCAGTCTAAGAAATCAATCCATCAATTAGGCTACTGTAGCAAATCCAAAACAAAAGTCCTGTGTCAGGCCTACCTTCCCGCAGGGAGGCTCTGGCATACCCCAGCCAGACATTCTCTCACAGAGTAAGCTCTGGAGATCTACTCTCACTCCCAGCCATCTCCCAGGGGATCTGATCTTTGTCCTTTTAATTCTTCCCACCAAGCTGGACACCTATTGCAGGTGTCTAGGATGGAATTGACTGAGAGCAGCTCATTAACCCTCTGCTGACCAATGTTGGGTTTGTACATCATATCACAGTGAAAATGCAGCTAATGGCTCCATGATCTCAATATAATGCACTTGTTACCCATGAAGTTTCACTAGAACATGGTTTAGTTCATCAAATAAACTTTGATTATAGCCAGCTAACTCAACTACATATGGGAAGAATATATATTCTCCTATCCCTCTAATCTACATGGAGATATGAATGGGACTTCTATTTTTTTTAAATTTGTAGCAGAAAAGACCCTTCACCTCCATTTGCATGTGTGCACATTTACTGAAAATTCAACTTGAAACTAACACAAAGTGCATACACGCAAATGACCTGAAGAACTCTGTGTAGCTTCAAAGCTTGTCTTTCTCACCAACAGAAGTTGATTCAATAGAAGATGTTACCTCACACACCTTGTCTCTTATATCCTGGGATGGACACAGCTATAACACTGCAAACACACAAATGGTTCACTGCCTTTCTGAATGCTGGGCGGGTCTGGCCCCTAGTTGTACTATAAAGAGGGGAACAGTTAGGCCACTATATGTGCCTGGCTTGGAGGTGGAATTGGCATTTCTCAATTTCTCTGCTTTCCTTGGCTACAACATCTCAGTCCCACTCTGCAGGCAATGAATGGCAGTGCACAGAAACTACAGCAGCAGATACACAGTAAATTGAATAGCAGCCTTTGTTGGCCAGCAGATAAACTGCAGGCAGATCACTCACTCAGGCAGGCCCTGCAACTGTTTTCATGATTGGGAGCAGTCTTCAAAAATGCCCCCAAATCACAGAACTCACCCTCATATCATGAATGTTGCCAACACAGCTTACAATGCAGTGGCTGAATGCTACACTGAAGAAGGCAGCGGCATCAGATACTGTTTAGGCAGGCTGTGAAAATGGTAGTGATTGAATTCTTGATACCATTTATTGTCTCATCACAACAGGGGAATATATTGTTTTCCTAAATGGAAAAAAAAATTCATTTATTCCTGTGACAAAGAAACCTGGAAGTAGGAGTGTGGGAGCTGCCAGGATGAAAATCCCAAGGGTTTCCCTTTCTAGACAGGTACATGGAGATCTGTGCTATGTCCCAATGGAATGGCCACTTTTAGCCCTCAACCAGCTGTTCTCCTCTAACCCTATTTCCTTTTCTTGGTCTCCTTTCCCCAGTCTCATCTCTAAAATGTTGAGAATGTGACTGTTTGTGCCAACATATTCCCTCACTCTGGTAGAGAATCCAGGGCAAATACATCTCCACTCCTCCTGCCATGGGCTTGTATCGCCTAAGTATTGGTTTAGCTCCATTGTCAACTGCTGCCATCAAGCCTATTAATATCAAAGGGTCTGGAAGCAGCAGACACACTTTAATGCTGAGTCTGGGGTTGGGGTGCTTACCCAAAACATATGGGGAGGGTAGGACACAACAGTGGATCAAGGGCTCGGAATGGGGGAGGAGGGGATTGAAGGAAAACAAGAGAACAGCAGCAGCAAAGTTGTGTGTTGAAAGCAGCCCAATAGAGCTGTTCAAATACTAGATAAAATTATTTATTGAATGATGTAATTATAATGCATTATTAGTTTAACAGAATATTCAACCAGCTGTATTTAACTTCCTGAAGTGGCAGCATCTGCAATTCACATGACTGTTTAGAGCCTAGAGAGCACCGGATCAAATATTTTATAATTTTAAATTGCGTTTAAAAATTTACAGCTAAATGCTACTTTTTGAAGTGGATTTCAAATTAATGTGTTTTGTGAAGAAAAGTAATGATATAGCTGTCAGTCTCTACAGTCCTGAAAGTCCTTCTAGCAGTGGATGGGCAAGCCACATCCCCAATGCTCTCCAACAAGACCCTTTATGTGAAAGGAATGCCCACAGAGCTAGAATCTGAGTCATATGGAGGTCAGTAAACCTAGAGTAGGCTTCAGAAACCCTGCCTTCCTCTGCACAGTGGTATCTTCCTCAGCTACAGAGGGGCAGTCTGATTCCACCCTTGCAGTCAGAACACATTGCTACTGTCAGAATCCAGTTATCAGAGCTATTATAAACAAAGCATTAGGGAAGAAGTGGTGCTTGAACAGACACAGAAAGGATTGTCTTTGAAAGTCAGTGTTGATTACTTTCATTCACTTCTTTAATGGAAAGAAAAATGTAAATTTTTTTTTAAATAAGGCTAGAATATGAGGTAATGGCTGGCCACGTCAGAAGCAATCTGCTTCTCAGCTCTGGCTTCAAAATAAAAGATTACAAGGAAGGGCTAAATTTAACTCTGATAAACATATTGAAAAATATGTGCAGTTCCGTTTCTCTGTGCTTGAGCAAACTAAGCATTAATTAGACTGTCAATTTCTTTAATACTATGTATGTCAAGAACACCTGTTTGTTCTTCTTGAGGTCAGCATCTCAGCTAAGCTTTTGTCAGTACTCTTCAAAGGCACCCTTGAATTCAGTTGAGGTGTACCTAGCAAAGCTTTATTCCTAACATTGGATTACTGGTGACACGTGGACTATGCTCAGCATACCCACTGACATAAATTTTTAGACAGTCTTAGCTAAGCTATCTCGTCTATGGGTATTTCTGCACTGTGCACTCCTTACTGCAGTGTGTAAAGTACATACGCTGCATGTCCCCCTAGCACGGATATAAATAGCAATGTAGATCCTGAGGCACCACTTAGAGAAGACATGCCTGAACCTTTAGGGTATGTACTCTACATAGCTCTCTAGATGCCCAAGCAGTGTAGGGTCCTGCTGCTGGAGCCTTTTCTTGACACAGAGAAAGACTTTGGCAGTAGGAAATGATTCCAGTGGCTCTCTGCTGCCAGAGCCTTTCCCTGCAGTGGGAAAGGCTCCAGCAGCTCTCTGCATCAAGAAAAGACTAGCAGCCGGGAGCTGCCCCTACAGGAAACTTTCACCACTGCATGAGCTACGCACCACAGTGTGAACACAGCCTGTTTTTCACTGTTTCATGTAGCTACACCTACTCCAGAGACAAGGCCAGTGGTGTGCAATGTAGATGCACCTTATGTGGCTTTGGTAGAGGTGGTTTGTTCACCTTGCAGTTCACAGAGGTATGTATATCAATTGCACTTTAACTATGTCTGCACTGCAGCAAGACTGGGCACACAACCCGTGAGAGAAGCAAATAAATGCTCATGAAAATGTAAAGGCTGTGTTGAAGTCAGCTGCAAAAATGGACACTTAAGATTTTAGAATTACAAGTTAGAAACCTAAACCTCTTCCAGCGTAGGTGCAGTTGGTCTCTATGAATGCTGGGCAAATGGAGGAGTCTCAGACCCCTTAGCTATGTTATCAAAGGTGGTGCTCCAGTTCTGAGGAGGTACTTTCCCATTAGTAGTGGTCCAGTCACAGACATGCACAATGGCTATGGAAGAGAATCATGTCAATGGCTATTCTGAGCCTAGTTCACATGTCACCTAGTAACCCAATGCTAGGAATAAAGCTAGTCAATTTTTTTCCAACTGAATGTTTTTTCCATTGGAAAATGATGAATAATTGAAAGTGAAAGGCTCCTTGGGAAAGTGTCAATTTCAATGATTTTTTTTGTTTAGAAAAATTTGAAGTGAAGCATTTCAAAAGAGTCCAAATATCTTGCCTTCACATTTTTGGAATGAAACTTATCAATTGGTTGTTTTAAAGTGACTTGGGACGATCCAATGGGATTTTATTTTGCAGAAGATTTTTGGTTTTGTTCCTTTTTGGAATGAAAAAAATAGAACTGTGGAATTTCCCTCAAAATAAAAATTTTTGTTCCTGAAATTTATTTAGGAATGGGTTATTCTCTAGTTAACTGACAGTCAATTGAAAGATCTATTTAAAAGAAATGTGCATCCTGAAGAAAGTGAGGTCTCACTGGCTGATAGCTGTGTTTGTGACCCAAGAAAAAAGAAAGTGCATCTCTGGTCTGATTGGACCTTTTTCTCCAATTCCCATCCCCTAAAACAAGCTAACTGAGCTTCTCTTCTAGCAATAGGGTAAAATCTTTCTATATCTGGGGTTGAAGGAGAAAGATCAGTTGGTGCAGATGAACGAGCCTCTGATAGTGTGGCTGATGTGATTAGGCCCTATGATGGTATCCCCTGAATAGATATGTGGACAGAGTTGGCAATGGGCTTTGTTGCAAGGATAGGTTCCTGGGCATCTACCAATGTGATATATGCCATCATGTGCCAGCAATGCCCCTCTGCCATGTACATTGGCCAAACTGGACAGTCTCTACGTAAAAGAATGAATGGACACAAATCAGACGTCAAGAATTATAACATTCAAAAACCAGTTGGAGAACACTTCAATCTCTCTGGTCACTCGATCACAGACCTAAGAGTGGCTGTCCTTCAACAAAAAAGCTTCAAAAACAGACTCCAACGAGAGACTGCTGAATTGGAATTAATTTGCAAACTGGATACAATTAATTTAGGCTTGAATAGAGACTGGGAATGGATGAGTCATTACACAAAGTAAAACTATTTCCCCATGGTAGTTCTCCCTCCCACCCCACCCCCCACTGTTCCTCTGATATTCTTGTTAACTGCTGGAATTAGCCTACCTGCTTGTCACCATGAAAGGTTTTCCTCCCCCCCCCCCCCCCGCTGCTGGTGATGGCTCATCTTAAGTGATCACTCTCCTTACAGTGTGTATGATAAACCCATTGTTTCATGTTCTCTGTGTGTGTGTGTGTATATAAATCTCTCCTCTGTTTTTTCCACCAAATGCATCCGATGAAGTGAGCTGTAGCTCATGAAAGCTTATGCTCTAATAAATTTGTTAGTCTCTAAGGTGCCACAAGTACTCCTTTTCACTGTGCAATAGTAGCTCAGAGTGTGAAGTCAAGCCATAGGCAAAATTAAGTTAGATTACAGGTAACATGACTATTTTTTGTAACTAAATGAATGTATTGAACTAACTGAAATAGATGCATAGAATGGCTGAGAATCTATTTTAAAGCCTACATTTTACATTCAAGACTACATGAACTGCACCTTTCTGGTTGACAAATAGTTTTAAGTATCAAGGAATTAAGAAAAACATTTTTGCTATAATGAATATCTGTTAAATGAAAAACAATATGCTGTATATACTGAAACCCTTTGTCATTGCTCGTGGATAGAATAGAATATTTCTAATAACTGAAATTAACTTCACTGTACAGCAGCCAGTTGCTACAGTGGAAAACATTCTGTAAAACTGAAAAATTGTAGCGATTAGTTGTCACGGAAAATGAAAGTTACATGTGTCAGCTTGGTAATAAAATAGAAGCATCCAGACTAGAGCCCACTATTCAGTATAACAACTGATTTAAATTGGTCTGGTTCATGATGAAGCTACACAGAATTCACATGATGGGTGCTAAAGTAAATTTTGGAGACTTTTGTTGGCCCAAACTAGAGACTCCAGTAAGATGTTTGAGGTCCACCTGGACAGCTGTTAATTTACCTCAACTCATCCAGAAAACTTGTAGTGATGGTAGAACTCAAGGAGGTTCAGATAAGTAACCAAATGTTCAAACAAACACTCTCAGAACTGTCAAATTCTTGAGTAGAATATGCCATCAATTATATACACAACAATGCCTCATTGTATTTCCAGGACTTTCCAGTTCTGTTTGGGCCAGAAATCTCACAACAGCCATTCCTGCAATAATTTTGCACCTTCTCCTGAGGTAGGAACTCATAAGGACAGAAGGCCGTATAAATAAAATAAATCCAGAAAGTTAACCAGATCTTCTATCCCCTCAGCAAAGTTTTGGAGGGGTTGGGTGTCTTATAAGTGACTCAATTAATTTGAAGTAGTGTCAAGGATTAACAGAAATAATGAGATCTCAGCTGAGAGTCTGTGCTGCTACTTAGAGCAGAGTTTAATCCCTCTTCAATTCAAACTCTGTCTAAGACATTTCCACCCAAGGGCTTCTATAGGTCAGTTCAGCAAAGAAGCTGCCTGCAGCACATTAGGAGAGAAGTAAAACAAAAGAAGGCTTTTACCAATAGCAGAGAACCTAGCAGTACAAAAGTATTTTTTTCTACTAAGCATAAAACCAAATGATTTTATAAAAAAAAAAAAAAGATTTCCAATTAAGCATTCTCTGGAACATTTTAATGCAATATAAAATTGGGCTTGGGAATTCAGTGACATTGCACACAATGGCCTTATTGAACATTCACTGTGGCAAAGAGTTTTAAGTTACTAAGAAACTAAACAGTTTTCTAGATAAGAGCTGCCCAACTTCTATAACTCCCAGTTCTAGCTCTCCCTCCCACCATCTGTAAGATGTATGGAATCAGCTGCTCAACTGGTTTAAATGATCATAATTCCATTAAAACCAAATGTAGCCAATACAATTTACAGCAGCTGAGAATCTACCACAGGGACTTTGATCTCCTCCTTCTTCTATGGCCACAGTGAGAGGAAAAATAGCAAGACTAAAATAAAAAGCCTCTGTGCCTAAATAAAAAATCTGAAGACATCCATATGCCCACATACACACAAGCAGCCTGTAAAAAAACTTGGCTGAAGGAATGAGATCAGAGCAGTGTCCTGAGCTGAATTGTCTGCCAGGGATAGGAAGCTAACTAGAGCCTGAGGGAGAGAGAATAGATCGAATCACTGACTGCTAGCAGTGAGGAGAAAAGCTCTGCTATGAGTTACTCGGAGGGAGACAGGACTATGTCTGTCTGTGATGGGATACTAGGCTTCAGAATTTCCTTAGAATTTTTTTCTGGGGAAGTAGAAAAGTAGCATGATTAAATGGACAGGCACTGGAGTGGAATGCTGAACAGCTAGGTCCTTTTTCTAGCTCTGCCATGGACTTGTCACTTACCTTGACTGTGCCACAGTCTCCCAATTTGTAAAGCAAGGATAATAGTATATACCCAACTTTATGAAATGTTTTGAGATACATGGATGAAACCACTTGTCATAACCATACATCTAAGGGTAGCCTAGAATTCCTCTTTACCTGTAAGGGGTTAAGATGCTCAAATAACCTGGTTGACACCTGACCAAAAAGGACCAATTTTTTTTTAACCTTTTGTTTTCAACTTGTGAATTTTCCCTTTGCTAGAAGGAAGTTTCTCCCCTTTATTTATTTTTTTTAAACTTTAAGATTTTGCCTAGAGGGGAATCCTCTGTTTTGAATCTGATTAACCTGTAAATTATTTACCATCCTGATTTTACAGAGGTGATTCTTTTACTTTTTCTTTAAATAAAATTCTTCTTTTAAGAACCTGATTGCTTTTTCCTTGTTCTTAAGATCCAAGGGTTTGGGTCTGTGTTCACCTGTATCCATTGGTGAGGATATTATTCTCAAGCCTTCCCCAGGCAAGGGGGTGTAGGGCTTGGGGGAATAGGACTCTAGGGGGTCCTTTCCCTGGCTCTTTGTCGAAATCACTTGGTGGTGGCAGCATAATGCTCAAAGACAAGGCAGAATTTGTGCCTTAGGAAAGTTTTTAACCTAAGCTGGTAAAAATAAGCTTGGGGGTCTTTCATGAGGGTCCCCACATCTGTACCCCAGAGTTCTGAGTGGGGAAGGAACCTTGACACCACTATATAACTGTGGAGAATAA
Organism: Dermochelys coriacea; assembly: GCF_009764565.3. Taxonomy (NCBI): domain Eukaryota; kingdom Metazoa; phylum Chordata; order Testudines; family Dermochelyidae; genus Dermochelys; species Dermochelys coriacea. Next base: position 61,868,840 of record NC_050075.1, on the reverse strand, counting down.
TTATTCTCCTCCTCCCCCCCTTAACTCTGGGAACTTTCATGCTCCAAAGGGCATTTTAGGGAAGTTCAACTTTTTTTGTACAATAGCTGACTGAGGCTGGAGTGTTTGTGTTCCTGCCTGTCCAGGCAATCAAACTGAAAGAACGATACTAACAGCTGTTTTGAACAGAGTTTCACCAGCACTAAATTGGAGTAATAGAATGGTTCTTTTCTATTTTGTTGTTTGGTTAATATCAGACAGTCACTTGATTATTCTGGCTGTATGTATGTACGGTTGCTATTTACATATGGAAATAATCATAACATGTACTGACATCAGATTTCATCCCTATATTTTGCATCACCTAAGTATATTCACTAGTTTTTTCCCCAGTTAATCTCACAGGATTCATAGAATCATAGAATATCAGGGTTGGAAGGGACCCCAGAAGGTCATCTAGTCCAACCCCCTGCTCAAAGCAGGACCAAGTCCCAGTTAAATCATCCCAGCCAGGGCTTTGTCAAGCCTGACCTTAAAAACCTCTAAGGAAGGAGATTCTACCACCTCCCTAGGTAACGCATTCCAGTGTTTCACCACCCTCTTAGTGAAAAAGTTTTTCCTAATATCCAATCTAAACCTCCCCCATTGCAACTTGAGACCATTACTCCTCGTTCTGTCATCTGCTACCATTGAGAACAGTCTAGAGCCATCCTCTTTGAAACCCCCTTTCAGGTAGTTGAAAGCAGCTATCAAATCCCCCCTCATTCTTCTCTTCTGCAGACTAAACAATCCCAGCTCCCTCAGCCTCTCCTCATAAGTCATGTGCTCTAGACCCCTAATCATTTTTGTTGCCCTTCGTTGTACTCTTTCCAATTTATCCACATCCTTCTTGTAGTGTGGGGCCCAAAACTGGACACAGTACTCCAGATGAGGCCTCACCAGTGTCGAATAGAGGGGAACGATCACGTCCCTCGATCTGCTCGCTATGCCCCTACTTATACATCCCAAAATGCCATTGGCCTTCTTGGCAACAAGGGCACACTGCTGACTCATATCCAGCTTCTCGTCCACTGTCACCCCTAGGTCCTTTTCCGCAGAACTGCTGCCGAGCCATTCGGTCCCTAGTCTGTAGCGGTGCATTGGATTCTTCCATCCTAAGTGCAGGACCCTGCACTTATCCTTATTGAACCTCATTAGATTTCTTTTGGCCCAATCTTCCAATTTGTCTAGGTCCTTCTGTATCCTATCCCTCCCCTCCAGCGTATCTACCACTCCTCCCAGTTTAGTATCATCCGCAAATTTGCTGAGAGTGCAATCCACACCATCCTCCAGATCATTTATGAAGATATTGAACAAAACGGGCCCCAGGACCGACCCCTGGGGCACTCCACTTGACACCGGCTGCCAACTAGACATGGAGCCATTGATCACTACCCATTGAGCCCGACAATCTAGCCAGCTTTCTACCCACCTTATAGTGCATTCATCCAGCCCATACTTCCTTAACTTGCTGACAAGAATGCTGTGGGAGACCGTGTCAAAAGCTTTGCTAAAGTCAAGAAACAATACATCCACTGCTTTCCCTTCATCCACAGAACCAGTAATCTCATCATAAAAGGCGATTAGATTAGTCAGGCATGACCTTCCCTTGGTGAATCCATGCTGACTGTTCCTGATCACTTTCCTCTCCTCTAAGTGCTTCAGGATTGATTCTTTGAGGACCTGCTCCATGATTTTTCCAGGGACTGAGGTGAGGCTGACCGGCCTGTAGTTCCCAGGATCCTCCTTCTTCCCTTTTTTAAAGATGGGCACTACATTAGCCTTTTTCCAGTCATCCGGGACTTCCCCCGTTCGCCACGAGTTTTCAAAGATAATGGTCAAGGGCTCTGCAATCACAGCCGCCAATTCCCTCAGCACTCTCGGATGCAATTCGTCCGGCCCCATGGACTTGTGCACGTCCAGCTTTTCTAAATAGTCCCTAACCACCTCTATCTCTACAGAGGGCTGGCCATCTCTTCCCCATTTTGTGATGCCCAGCACAGCAGTCTGGGAGCTGACCTTGTTAGTGAAAACAGAGGCAAAAAAAGCATTGAGTACATTAGCTTTTTCCACATCCTCTGTCACTAGCTTGCCTCCCTCATTCAGTAAGGGGCCCACACTTTCCTTGGCTTTCTTCTTGTTGCCAACATACCTGAAGAAACCCTTCTTGTTACTCTTGACATCTCTTGCTAGCTGCAGCTCCAGGTGCGATTTGGCCCTCCTGATATCTTTCCTACATGCCCGAGCAATATTTTTATACTCTTCCCTGGTCATATGTCCAACCTTCCACTTCTTGTAAGCTTCTTTTTTATGTTTAAGATCCGCTAGGATTTCACCATTAAGCCAAGCTGGTCGCCTGCCATATTTACTATTCTTTCGACTCATCGGGATGGTTTGTCCCTGTAACCTCAACAGGGATTCCTTGAAATACAGCCAGCTCTCCTGGACTCCCTTCCCTTTCATGTTAGTCCCCCAGGGGATCCTGGCCATCTGTTCCCTGAGGGAGTCAAAGTCTGCTTTCCTGAAGTCCAGGGTCCGTATCCTGCTGCTTACCTTTCTTCCCTGCATCAGGATCCTGAACTCAACCAACTCATGGTCACTGCCTCCCAGATTCCCATCCACTTTTGCTTCCCCCACTAATTCTACCCGGTTTGTGAGCAGCAGGTCAAGAAAAGCGCTCCCCCTAGTTGGCTCCCCTAGCACTTGCACCAGGAAATTGTCCCCTACGCTTTCCAAAAACTTCCTGGATTGTCTATGCACCGCTGTATTGCTCTCCCAGCAGATATCAGGAAAATTAAAGTCACCCATGAGAATCAGGGCATGCGATCTAGTAGCTTCCGTGAGTTGCCGGAAGAAAGCCTCATCCACCTCATCCCCCTGGTCCGGTGGTCTATAGCAGACTCCCACCATGACATCACTCTTGTTGCACACACTTCTAAACTTAATCCAGAGACACTCAGGTTTTTCCACAGTTTCGTACCGGAGCTCTGAGCAGTCATACTGCTCCCTTACATACAGTGCTACTCCCCCACCTTTTCTGCCCTGCCTGTCCTTCCTGAACAGTTTATAACCATCCATGACTGTACTCCAGTCATGTGAGTTATCCCACCAAGTCTCTGTTATTCCAATCACGTCATAATTCCTTGACATCACCAGGACCTCCAGTTCTCCCTGCTTGTTTCCAAGGCTTTGTGCATTTGTATATAAGCACTTGAGATAACCTGTTGATCGCCCCTCATTCCCAGTATGAGGCAGGAGCCCTCCCCTCACAGACATTCCTGCCTGTGCTTCCTCCCGGTATCCCGCTTTCCCACTTACCTCAGGGCTTTGGTCTCCTTCCCCCGGTGAACCTAGTTTAAAGCCCTCCTCACTAGGTTAGCCAGCCTGCTGGCAAAGATGTTCTTCCCTCTCTTCGTAAGATGGAGCCCGTCTCTGCCCAGCACTCCTCCTTCATGGAACACCATCCCATGGTCAAAGAATCCAAAGCCTTCTCTCCGACACCACCTGCGTAGCCATTTGTTGACCTCCACGATTCGACGGTCCCTACCCAGGCCTTTTCCTTCCACGGGGAGGATGGACGAGAACACCACTTGCGCCTCCAACTCCTTTATCCTTCTTCCCAGAGCCACGTAGTCCGCAGTGATCCGCTCAAGGTCATTCTTGGCAGTATCATTGGTGCCCACGTGGAGAAGCAGGAAGGGGTAGCGATCCGAGGGCTTGATGAGTCTCTGCAGTCTCTCCGTCACATCACGAATCTTAGCCCCTGGCAAGCAGCAGACTTCTCGATTCCTAAGTGTCTCTTACTGAGATGACAGCAAATCTACATCAACACAGTAGGAAATGCCTTTTTTCCTGATCAGAAGCAATTTTTCAGAGATTAAGAATCCTTTTCTAGAATCCCAGCAAAACATTAATATGAAGTCTAATATTCCATCTGCTCTTGCTCATGGCATTCTTAAAAAACAAGGAATCTGTCCTTCATAGTACAGGAAAAATGAAGTTATTTATAACATTGAATGTCCTCCACAAATTTAACAAATCCATGGCTGCCAAGTGACAATTTACAGATTCACACCAAGGGAGCCAGGACTGGAATCTGATCCTCCCTAGGACTTTGCCCATTGAGATAAAGTCAAGTAAATCTTCCTTAAGTGACAACAGTCATAAGTTCCTTGGCTGTGATGTTCAAAGGAGCCCAAAGGAGTTTGTGCATTTCAATGGGAGCTGAGTGCCTAAATCTATTAGGAGCTTATGAAAAATCTGTGCCCTTATTCTGTCTCTGAGCAAGCCACTAGAGGGTAAAATCTGTCTCAGAAACACACTTGCCAATCAAATTTGTTAAGTTTCTCATGGATAATTTTTACCTCTTCATGGGTTGATGTGGTCATATGCTGGTATTTTCTTCCCAAAACTTTACTTGTGCTTTGTACCTCCTATCATCATTGGAAAGATTTTTTTAAAATAAACCAGTAGTATACAGTCTGCCAGCCTAACCCTTCCAGACCAATATATGAGGAATATGTTCAATATTAACTCATCTAATATGGTCTTCAGAAGACAAAGCTCCTCCCTGGTGCATCACTTCATCATCGATAAAGAATGTGTCCATGTCTGTATAAATACACAGACAAGTTATTTCAATGAGAGCTAAAAACCACTACTTAGCATTGTAACTTTTAATGCCATGCGTATGCCACCCCCCGGGTCATTAGGCTTTTCCACAGCTTCAGTGATCACAGCCAAAGACCTGCCAGGTAAAGGTAAGTTCTATAAAGAGCTTGAATCACTAATTCAATTATTTTACTTCCTTGGGCTACACTGCTTTCCTTAACTCACTAATGGCTATGGTAGAGACAGCTTGGCTTTTTCTCTGCAGAAAGAACAGGTGTGATCATTAAGTTTAAAGTGTGGCTTTTAAAAGTGAAGCTACAGCAGCTTCATTGCACCATAATTATTTAGTTCTTTACAGTCAATGTAATAGGGGGAAAAAATCAAATCATATTCCCTTAGACACTTTACAAAGAGATCACCAGATTTTATTTGACCAACTCACCCCTTTTCAGACATTGAATTCCCCATTTCCATTATGCTTATTGGTTATGCTACCATATACCAGTTATACTGATGATATGCTAAAATTCTCTTTTATGAGAGATGAACAGGTCAGACTGAAAAAAATCCAAACCACTTCTGTGATGAATGCATTTTTATAACACTTAAAAATTAACCAGCTTGTATCATGACAAAGTGCTATTAGATCAATGCTGTAATTGTTTTCATATGTTGAAAAAAGAGATGTATAGCAGTGTTAGAATACTGGAGATATGCACAAATACACACTGAAAAATGCACTAAAGCCCAATTCCAGTTGGCGCATTTAATACTGCAATATTTTTATTTCAATGTGGAATTTTATATAAGTAAAAGCCAAGATTTTCAAGAGAGACTTATGATTGAGGTGTTGTAGCGATGCAAAGACTCACCATCGTGGCGCCTTCTGCTGGTCATCTTGGGAATTAGCTCTCCAGCATATGGAGCCCTCCTCCTGACCCATGTCTCACTGGCCCCCCATATCCCTCCTGGACCCTGGTGCCCCTTTACCTTGGGGTGCTACTCCCTGGCAGTGCCCCCACACTCTGGGTCTCCCCTCCCAGAGGAACCCACAACCCTCTATCCCTACCTTGCCTCAGTGGCTACTGCCAGTCATCATTTAGCCCCTGCTCACTGGGGCAGACTGCAGTCTGTCATGGCCACTCATCATTGGCAAGGAGGTTGGACCAGCTGCCACTGCCTATCTCTGGGCTGCACCTTCCAGCCTAAGTACCTGCATAAGCCTTTATCAAGGCCTCAGCCTGGGGAGTTGCCAGGCTGGAGCTCCCTGGCTCCTCTAGCCTTCCCCCAGCCCTGCTCCACTCCAGGTACCCTTTTCTCCCAGGCAGCCAGGTCCTTCTCTCTCCACAGCTAGAGAAAGACTGACTCAGCTGCTGGTTCACAGCCCTTTTATAGGGCCAGCTGTGGCCTGATTGGGGCATGGCCTCAGCTCTGACTGCTTCCCCAATCAGCCTAGCCTTTTCTCTCAGGAGCAGGGTAACTGTCCCCTTAAAGGTGTCCAACTTGAAACATTGTAAAAGGGGCCTCATTTTCAGAGGATTGTTACTCAGCATTTTCTAAAAGTCAGGAAACTTTAAGGCTTCTTAAATCAAGCCCTCACAATTTAAGGCAGCCAAAATTCACTAGTTAATTTTGAAAATCTTGTACAAAATATATACCTGAATAACTCAAGGTAAATCATAATATAATGCTACTTTAATTGCAACAAATTTATGTATATCTGTTGATATTTCTATAATTCTCACCTCCCTAATATATGGTTACTACTATGTTAAGGTTCACAGGAACACTGTAAGGCAAGGAAAGATTATTCTTCCTATATTACATATGGGGAAATTGAGGCACATAGTAAGTGATTTGCCCAAAGTTACACAGGAAGTCTGTGACCAAGAAAGTGAAAGAATCCAAATATATTGACTCCCCATCCTGTGTCCGAATGATGTTAAGCCCTGATCCTGTGACTGTACACACACATGGGTGGACCGCTGTTCTCATCCAGACCCCTAGTGAGACTTAAAATGGGTTTGTTTGTGGGTGCAGGGATTTACCTACATGGAATCCATTGCAAGAGCAGAAGCTGAGTTTGCCCACCCTCTACTGATTTGTCACACTAAGCAGATAGGCTAACAAGTTACAGTGGTGATGGTGTAGAATCTAAATAAAAATTCTCTCACCTGCAGAGGTTCCATAATGCAGGCAGAAGAATTGACTAGATGCGTGTGTTTGTGAACATTATGAGCCTATTTACTTGTGATACTTTAATGGATTTCTTTTCTCTTTTTTTAAAGTAAAGAGGGGAATTAAAAAGATGAAACTTTTATGTAAAAAACTTTTATTAGCATCTTTCTAACTTTATATGAAGATAAAAGACCCCCAGAGAGAAGGGTGGTTAGCTTTGGACATGAGATTTGGGAGTTCAGTTCCTGTGTGACCTTGGGGAAGTCATTTAGGGTATGCCAACACAAATAAAACACCAGCAACTTGCACCAGTCAGCTGACTCATGTTGCAGGGCTGTAAAATTGCTGTGTTGACATTCATATGCAGGCTGGAGCCCAAGCTCTGGGTCCCCACAAATGGGGAGTGTTCCAAAGCCCAGGCTCCAGCCTTAACCTGAACAACTACACCACAAGTAAACAGCATCACAGCCTGAGTTTCACAAGCCTGAATCAGCATACAAAGGCCTGCCCCAGGTGTTTAATTGCAGTGTAGACATAAACTGGGGTATCTGTGCCTAAATACCCCCATCTATAAGAGTGGGAATAAAATTTCCCTATGTCACAGACATGTTATGAGGATAAATATACAGTAGCTGGGGCTATACAAGTACATAAGATAGACATAAAATAGACTGTGATGGGGTTTGACTTACCATCGCAGCACCCCCTACTGGCTGTCCTGGGAATTAGCTCAGGGTTTCCAGTGCACCCTCCTCAGGTGGTTTCTCTCTCCTGTTGTCATGCCTGTCTGTGTCCAGGACCCACATCACTCCCCAGACTGTGTCACCCTCTGGCTGTGCCCCCCTTGCTTCTTGGCCCCCTTCTGGGGGACCAACAGTCCTCAGTCCAACCACTTGCCTCAATGGCAATCTGCAGTCCAGGTTCTAGCCACTCATCTCAGTGGCAGACTGCAGTCCATACCCTGGAGTCCATACCCTCAGTGGGGGTGAGCCCGCTACTCCGGGTCCCAACCCAGGGACCCTATAGCTGGCAGACACTTACTGCCCCTCCTCCAACGGGCCACTTCTCTGCAGCCCTTAGATTAGGGCCTCAGTTTGCTTTCTCATACTCTGCTGACCCTGCCCAGCACTGCTTTGTCCATGGTGCTGCAGCCCTCTAAGCAGCCACCCCTCCTCCCTCAAACTCCAAGAAGCAACTGCCTCTGCTTTGCTCCGCAGCCCCTGCTAATATGGGCCAACCCTGGCCCTGATTAGCTCCTCCAATAAAACTTCCCCTAATTGGCTGGCACTACAAGTTTTTTCCTTATTGGCTGCCTCCCATGCAGCCTACCCAGGGTTGCTTTAACCCTTTATATATCAGTGAGAGACAGCCACCCCATCACAGACATTGAAGCCATCAAGATTGTCATTTGTATTGCCAATCAGGGCCTCACTATGCTAGGCACCATACACACACAATACAAAGATGGTCCCTTCCCTAAAGAGCTTGCCAGCCATATGAAAGACACAGAGTTGCTAAGATGAGTCGGAACCGGAAAGCGTAATCTTTATCCAAATGCTGAAGACATTGGGAAAGTGGACAAATCTAGCTGAAAAAAACTGACTGGTAGCAACCCTACATTAGCTTTTAATCATCCAAACTTTGTATCAGCGTTGCCCATTGCTGGTATACAGGCACTATATTTTAAACAAACTGAAGGTGCGGGGGCAGAGGAAATGTGGTTCTCTGCTGAAGATAGTTCCTAAATCATTCCATTTAGCATTTATATCATTACTTACAGATATAAACCTGAAGCTTTCAGTAATATAGTAAACAGTCCCTACTTGTTCCTTATCTTTTATTAGCACCTAAATGTCATGGTGAGCTGTGAAATCTGCTTGGGTCAGAAAAATCAGTCTGGTCATGAGAGCAAAGATGGAATTCTACATTTGAGAAAATCCTGATAAAAGATAAAGGCCTAATTCTCCTGTATTTTGTTCCTAAAATGGCAGGAGAAACCTTTCCAATAATTTAGATTCACCGCCCTCTCCAGGAGTCTAAACCTTGATAAATTGATTTGCTATTAGCTTTAATATCTTTAATACAAGGCAGAGTTGTTTAATGGAAAGTTTTAATGGCTTCTGTGCTGGCAATTTTGTAACAACCATGATCAAATAATATTGAACATATTACACCCAGGCCTTTTTTGGAAATAAACAAAGTGCTTTTAACTTAAAATATAATCATAGGCTGAACCTACATATGGGGCTTACAGAAGGGTATGAAAAGTCTGATGGACTATTCCTTGTAAAGAGAGGACACGACTAAGTCTTATAATATACTTCAATTCGCACCCACAACCTTTCTGGAAAAAAGACAGTGAGAAAAATTTTGCATGGGAAAACCAAGACACCAGATCTTTCTTCCTTATGATGTATTCTGTTAGTTTCTGCCAGATTCCATTAAACTTGCTGACAATGAGTGGCAACTTAATCTATAAGTGGTTCCATCAAAGACAATGGGACTAATCAAGTGTTATTCGTGGCTAAGGCTACAGTTCTTTCATGGGAGGTCATGGAAGTCACGGAATCTGTGGCTTCCAGCAACCTCAATGACTTCAGTCTGCAGTGGCCAGGAGGTGCAGGGTCCCCCATTGCCCATGAGCTGTGGAGTACTCCTGTCATGCAGTGGTGGTACCCCAGAGCTCTGAGCCACCGCAGGCGGCGTGGGTACCCTCGAGCACCAAGCCACCACAGGCAGCGGGGGTGCCTCAGAGCTCCAAGCCCCCACAGATGGTGGGGGCCCCCCCAAGCTCTGTGCGGGCCCCCGCAGCTACCTAGCCACTGGGGGTGGTGTGTGGACCCTACAGCTGAGCTCCCCATTTTGTCATGGATATTTTTAGTAAAAGTCATGGTGAGGTCACCGGCAATAAAGAAAAAAATCACAGACGCCTGTGACCTGTGTGTGACTTTTATTAAAAATATCCATGACAAAATCTTAACTTTATTCATGGTAAATAAGGGAATAGGAGGAATTTGGCTCTTATGCATTCATACTCTTTATGTCTAGTTATTTGAAAAAGTGTTCATTACTTTTTCTGTTCTGAGGAAATCAGGACCTTTGATAGCCTAGGAAGAAGATGGGCCACCAAAACATTTGGCTGAATCTCTGCAAGTCTTTGCAAACCATGAGCTAGATCTATCTGCATTTACTTTTATATATTCAGGAGGTGAAACTGGATGGCTTATCAAACCAGGTCAAACACATGAAAAGAATTCACCAGAAATTCATAGTAAATTGGATGTGATCCAGACCACAGTGACCTCAATTGAAATTAAAAAGTTCACAGGAGACTGGTTACAGATGTAGGAAGTTAAAGATATGGAAATTGATCTTGATGGACATGACACAATTTTAAATCAGAATACTAAAGATTCTAAATCCACAGAAAAATCAAAGTAATGGCATTGAGAGAAGTGGGGGAATCATAGAAGCAAAGTGCATTGGGTTTTCTAATTTTCAAGATTGGGTTGAGAGTGGGGGACAGTAAGGAGGAACATTTTTGTTAAACTTTTTATGTCATTCACCTAAGGATACCAATCAAGATCTAGATACAGATCTAATAGAAAGTGGGTCACGTGACAAAGGAAACATGAGTCTGAAACTGAATACAGTCTTAATTGTTTAAGCCTGACATACCAAGTAATAATGTTGCTTACTCACATTAAAGACCTGATCTTCTCATTTTTGAAAAAGGCCCTGGCATTTAATACAATTAATACTTTAAGAAAAAGTTAGTTAAATAGTAGAGGTATGTTTATTAGAATTTCTGGTCTCAATTAGATAGTGTACATTTTCCCCTTTAAGATTCCCTGTTAGGACATTACAAGTAGGGGTGTGGGTGGTATCACTTTCCAAGACTTTGAAATGTTTCTCATTGCCATGCAGGTTGGAGAAACATCTGCGAAAGTGTAGGCAATGATGTTTCTCCAAGCAGCATACATATATCCTGAAAACAAAACAACAACAACAAGATAAAAAACAGAGGCTATGATTTTGAAGAGTCCAAGGAAATTTTATATGGTGGCTGGTATTAAACCTGGTAATATTTCACTGTAAGTAATGTACTTAGATTTCTTTGCTTCCCACCCTGACCTAAAGGATAATGGGGTTCTGCCTTGAAAATCTGCACATCTCAGTGGATGTGCTACAGGGACTTCATGACAGCTCTGGAGCTCTTAGCATGCCCCCCGCCCCGCAAGCTCCATGGTTTCAAACATATTTTTTTTAAAAATTCATTTATATACTAATTCCTGCTCTTGAATACAAGTAAGACCTCAGTTCATATAAACATATTTAGTCCTGCCTCAGCACGGGGGTGGGGGGGGGGAGACTAGGTGACTTTGAGGTCATTTCCAACCCTACATGTTCTAGGATTCTATTTGTAGGCTGTGAACCCAGAATTGGAAAATAAGGTATTCAAAATCAGACATCACCCCTGCCACATTGGAGAAGAGCATCAAGTTACAGGCTCACAGCCTGAAAACACTCACACACATGCTTAACCTTATGCACATGATTGTTGTGTGTAAGAACAGGCAGGAACAGAACCACAGGAAGGTGGGATTTTTAAAAGCTCTCAGTGTTTACCTAATGGTATTCTCTTTGAAATCAGTGGCCAACCTCCCGCTGACTTCACTTGGAACAGAGTTAAACCAACGCTGAGTCCTTCTGAAAATTTCAGCCCGAACATCTATGCAAAGGAGATGATGAAGCATGAAAGTGACTATGCTATACTTATATCAAATCCCAACATACCCAGAGATGTTTCCAGAAACCTGAGCAAACTTTGATCAAGCCAAATGCTCATGCAATTAATAAAAGGATTTTATTTCTTCTCATAATAAATATTAAGAGAAAATATTACATAGGATCAGAAGTTATCTAGTAAAGCAAAAATGAAGGAATTACTCTTTCCAAATTGACCCCAATTTGAAATTAAACAAGTCCACCAAAACATGGTGTCACTTTCCAAGACTTTGAAATATTTCTCATTGCTATGCAGGCTGGAAAAACAGCTGCAAAAGTGCAGGCAATGTTGTTTCTCCATGCAGCAGGCCCAAAAATATTTGATATATATAATGCTCTGGAAAAGGATACACCCTTTGTCCTGAAATCATATTTTCTATTGCTTGGAGTTCTTACTTGGAAACATGGAAGCCATCTAGTCATTCCATCTTTAAGCCTAATATAAAAGGAAGGAATTGCCTAATATTCTAAAGAGAGACACAATTAAGAGCCATTTGAGGAAGGTGGACTATAACTATGCAAACAAATGTAATAAAATGAGCACAGGAGTGGTTTTGGGCAACTCATTTAATGAGTCAGATCCTGAGCTGATATACATCTACATCTCACCATTGGTTTCACTGATATATGCCAGTTTAGGTCCTGGCCCAGTATCTCTGAGGGTATATCTACACTGTAGATGGGACACAAAATTATAGCACGTGTAGACATACCTGACCTAGCTTTAATCTAGGTACCAATAGTAGTGAAGCTGCGGGCAACCAATACTTCAACTCCAGCAATATAAGCCATCCCGGGCCCTGGGTAATTACTCAGGTGGCTAGTCCATGCTGAAATCGTATGCTGCTGAGGATTCACTGCTATCAGTTCCTGAGCTAGCTAGATTAAAGCTAGTTTGGGTATGTCTATGCATGCTGCAATTACATTCCCCACTTGTAGCATACATATACTCTAAAGTTCAGTGCCCTCTACCCCATAAGAAAAACTTTGGATAATGCCTGCCTATTTACCTCACAGGGGTTTCACAGTGATTACTTCTTCAAAGAGTTGTACAAATTTACACTAATTAAAGCACTATATAAAGAATAAGTACTCTATTATTGGAAGGAAGATCTTCTATTGTATCTCTGGAGAGTTTCTCCAAAATATGTATGTGAAAAAAACAATGTAGTAGCTGATAATGTTATGTAACAGTTTATTGAGCAGGACATCACAATTAACATTACTGAAGAAATAAGAGGCACAGTATCCACAATATCAAAAGCAAGTCCTAAAATAAATTTAAAATGTTGTATGTGAACAAATTCTAAACACTGTCCATTTTTTTTATATATATATCATTGTATCATTCAGTGTGACTACATTATGCATACACATTAGACAGGAAAAGCAATTATAACTGAACATAGATTGCAATAAATGAGGGAGGAAAGGCAAACAATTTTCTCTATCTAAACAGATACTAATAAGGGATGTTTACTTAATTTTATCTAGGCAATATCTCTGAAAATTAAAAAAAAACTAATGAATGAAATTACTGAAGCCTAAGCAAAAGAATATTAAAGTCTAGTGTAATTTTTCATTGTATGATGGTTTAAAATTGTTTTCCTTCTTGATTCTACAGTGCATTCAAGGAAAGTTACTAGGGTTATTATTATTATTCAGTTTTGTATATAGTTAGAGAACAATCTACATACATAAGTCACTGGAGAGTAAAGCAAGGAACAAACTATAAAAGTGCAAAAATGATTGTTGTAAAACATGTTAGAGTGTTTCAATAACTGGGATGAGACTTTTTATTAATGATATGCAGAAAAAAAGTAGTGCTTAGAATTGCGGGCAATGAAACATTAAGTTTCATTTTGATACTACTAAAAAGTCACTTTGCACTATTTCATATAAAAAGCTCTTCAATTTTAAAATGACCAGTATGACATATCAATTATTGCAGTTTGTAAAAGTCTAGTATCTGGCCATTTAAGACTTATTTTTGACTTGTAGGTAGTCCCTTAAGAAGTTGGGAACAAAAGGAAGACATTTTAACTTGCACTACAATTAACTTTTTATTTATATTTATATTTATTTCAGTTTATGGTTTTAATCAGTAGAAATTTGAGGCTGAAATTCAAAACTTAATTGATTTTTAAACCCATTTAAATGGTTTATTTATATGTTGATTGTTCTGCACTAAATTTACTCTCCTGCATATCATTGTGGAATGGCAACAGTTAATTGGAGCTTCTAAACACCTATTTAAAAATCCTAACCATATATTTATGTAGAAAAGCAAACTTTCACTTGACTTTTTATTAGCACCACACCTGCACTAACTTAAACCACCACCAAGCAATGAAGGGCTGACATGTCAATTTACTTCCATACAAAAATGTGCATTTAACATCTTTTGCATCAGGGAAACAAAAAAGGAACTGAATTTAGAGAATAAGAGAAATTAAATTTTCTACAGAAGCAGCAATATTCAAGTCAACATATTTATTTGAGCAGGTAGAGAAAATGGCACTGTATATTTAAAACAGGAAAGAAAATGCATCTCCATAGCTTGATAGGATTATCAATTAAAATGAAAAAATGCAAACTGAAGACAAACATTAATCTCACTTGTGTATTACCAGTTATCAAGATTTATCTTTTGTCCAAAAACTGCAGTCAGGTCATGGGGGATCAGTAGACAAGATCTACTTCAATGGGAGTTACAGGTACTCAAAACCTAGATGCTATACTACCTGAAGATGACTGCCTGATGTAAAGATAGGTATGGTTTTAAGATCAACACCTGCCATGGGATGAAGGACAAAATGGTGATAAATAGAAGAGTTAAAATGAGACCTCAGAATAGAAAAAACTTGCATTTCTCATCTGGGCTGTGGACTGACATATTTCTCTTCCAAACTCAACCCACTCAATCATCCGGCTTATGATGCCTAGCACAGTGCACATGGATCAGTAATGGCAATATTATAGCACTAATTTGTTTGTTTGTTTTACCCTCAATCTATAACTATTATAAATCTCCTAAAAACAAGTTACCATTCATAGGCCTGTTTACTGTAACCAATGGAGATGCTGCTATGTGTGTTACCTTCTGATGTTAAAACTAGTTTGAGAGTCTGTGGGTCTTGCCAAAACCCAAACTGAGGATGCCCCAAACTGGTGCAAAAGGTAACACACATTATTGATTTGTTTTTGTTTTTTTTATTTCCACATCTCTCAAACACATCTGGTTTCCATGAGGTCGTGAAGAAATAGCAATCAGACAGTATTATTGAAGCATATAAGTTCAGGCCCAGCAATATAAAACACAGAATACAATCCAAGGTATTAAATGATTTAACTCAATTTTTTTATGCTATAAATTTAACATGAGGTGCTTTTAGACCTGCAAGGACTTCACTGGGTTTCATTCAAATGGAGCTCGTTGCATGATCAATGCTTAGAAACAATGATACCACATAACAGCCCATCTCCAATCATCAGTTAACTCCAGGTTCTAGGACAAACTCTGGACACTAAAATATTTTGCCCCCTCAACAGTAATAGTTTATTATTAAAAAAAGAAATCAATTATTTCTTAGAATTTACTGTCCCGTGCTGCCCAACTAATGTAGCTGTTGTGTATTGTTTCCATTATCTGCATTCAGTTCAGTATAGATAGAGAGAAGTCTACACAAATAACTGGAGGTTTGTTCATTGAAATGAGTATCATTTTTTAGTGTTGAAGCAGATATGAAACTATTAAAGAAAAACTGCAAAGTAATGTAAAATATGTTCTAATCACTTTCTCTAATTAAAAGGAGCATAAAGAGTTGACCCCCGGACCATTCAGAATTTGTTGTATCTGGTGATAAAATGATTTCACTCATTTTATTCATCTGCAGTATTTTTCTATTTATACTATGTTCTACAATAAAATGCCTGGTGTTATCTGACCAGCTTTCTAAGCATCCCAGAAGGATGCCATTCCTAACATCACTCAGCATGTCATCTCACTCCCTGAACCTGCCCCAAATATATTAAATTTGCATTATAATAGCAATAATGAAATTGCCCTTAACTTTATTCAGCAAGAATCCAATTCTCTTGTTGTACTAAACCGGGTGGCCAAAGGACAAGTTGTTATTCACTTAAGAATCAGATTACTCCTGAGGAAAATGGAAACACATTGACATTATCATGTAAATCTAATAAAAAGCTTTTTTTAAAAAAAAAAGTCAGTTTGATCATCTCCATTAGCCCTATTTCAAAGTATAGTAAAATAAGAGATTTTCAAAGTATTTGTGAGATAAAAGATATCTTTATTGCTCTTTTAAAAAGCTGGTTAACTTAGTGATATGAAACAAACCAAAATATAAACAAGAATAGAATTTATCTTGCAATAAATCTGAAGGAAACCTGGTCTCACATGAATTCAAATAGAATCAGTTTTACCTGACTGCTAAATTACGTGATCAGATCAGCTCTTCTACTGACAGTGGGAGTCATTAGCAAAATGGTAGATGTGTCAAAGAGAGCATTCTAAGTTATGAAGCTGGGTAAAACAGGCAGATACCTGTCTTTCTTAGAAGTGTTTTGAAAATACATTATATTCAGAATTCTCTCGTTCAGAAGTATGTACACGAGGGGTGGGAGAGAGGAAATCCTGTGGAAGCAGAGGGACTGGGGACTCCCACGTTTTTGAGACAAGATTTGTGCAGATGTTTAGGATCTGCCAGAGGCATAGAGATATTCACTTCAAGTCTCTTATTTACACATCGCCTATGGACTTGTGTCTGCCAGTCCCCTTCCTCACTTGGTTCTAATGTATCTACAAAGCAATGGGAACCTACAGAAAAATGTGTCTCTGGAACCCTCCTTTCAGGGAAGTTTTCATGAACGGAAGGGTTTAGGGCCTGTGTTCCATTTTGCATGGGCTCCTGTGGCCTCCGCACACACAATTCCCAATGCTCAGGCTCCACCATCAGCCCCATTTTTCTATGGCCTCCCCAGACACAGATCCCAAAACCTGTGGGGAGTCCTGCTTTGGGGGCGGTGCCACAGAGGCAGCAAAATTCCCCATCTGTGAAGGCTGGCAGAGAACCATAAACAGAGGTTCCCTGTGTGAACAGATCTTAACAAACAAGTGGGCTCTGAGGTTTTATGTAATCACTGAAGGAAGAATCCAGGAATTCCGATGATGGGAATCAAAGTATCAAAAGAAAGAAAAAAAAACAGTCACAGAAAAACAACATAAAGCTGCCTTTGGTCAAAGAGTCTTGTAAAGTTTCAGAGTCTACAGAAAAACACAACAGCTCCACAGGATTCTTTGAGGATCCTCTGCCAGACAAGGTAATCACATAAATTCAGAAGCTATACTTGGAGTTAAGGTCAGACCTTGTTGTCTTCCATTTGTACAATATACAGGTAGTTATATGCTCCACTACTATACCTGCAGCACTAGTCTGTTGAAATTAAAGTCCTTTTCTTAACCCTGAGGAGGTGTGATAGCATGTGTACTCCTACACATACTATAAGTTCTGATCAAACTAGCTTGCTAAAAATAGCAGTGAAGCTGCAGCAGATTGGGCAACAGTACAGACTATCAGCTGGAGTACAAGTCTACCAGGACCCTGGATTTGTACTCAGGTGGTTAGCCCATGCTGTCATGGATTACTGCTAATTTTAGCAAGCTAGCTTAATCAAAGTTAGCTCAGGTATGTTTATACATGTTGCAAATCACCCCCCTCAATTGCAGTGTAGGCCCTAAAATTAATGTTGAAATCCTTTTTAAGTCCTAGGTTATGGGTAACTATAAAGTCTCCTAAGAACGTGGCCATGTATATTCTTCAGTCCCATGACCAGGTAATTTGGAATAAAATCAGTCAGCTGCTGCAAACTTGTACAGAAGAATCCAAGCACTCATCTTAAAATTAAGTTTTTGGTCCTTATGTTTGTGAAGAAAACCTTTCAGATATGAACTGACCTATTCCCTGCTGCCTTTCTGAGTATATAGGTAGTAGCTCTGCGAATTCTGAAATGCCCTCATTTCTCTCAATGAGGAGTTAACTATGAAACCCAATGATGACAATTTCAACTGTCTACATTAAACATTCTACTTGCATAGCGAACTAGGAGTTCTAGACCCTCCAAAAATTTATATCTCCTCTGACCCAGTTGAAAAGAGATTCACCAAAAGCATGCACCATTTTCAAATTCCTCTGCCTCGCAGGAATAGAGCTATATGATTAACTTATTTTTTTTTTCAATTTGCTGATAGTTAAAAACATTTTTAAAAGAAGTTTCAGGTTAACCCAAAATAAAATTTTTAAACAAATTTTCAGTGAACCAAAACGTAAGAAAAATTTGGTTTGGGACAAACAATTTTTTTTTTTTATCCAAAACAAAACATTTCAATTTTAGCTTTTTTAAAAACTTTGGAGAAAGCTTCAATATAAAATGTTGTTTTGAATAGAAAAATAATGTTTCAAAAATGTGAAAATTAACCATTTTGGGGGCATAATATATGTTTTGGGTTTTTTTACTAAAACATTTTGGCAACAGACACAAAGTTCATGAGTCAAATCTGCGTTTTGTTTTTTTTTTTTTTACAAAAAACAGTTTTGGCAGAAAAGTTTCACCCAACTCTACTTAGGAATGCACAGTGGATCTTGGAGTTTCCCAGTAGACAGGAGAAGTACAGAGTTTACATCATCCCTGGAAATGATGCACCTTGTTCTCCATAGCCCGCTATTTCTACCAGCCAATGCAGGGATCTGTGGGTGATCAGCGCCATGACCCCCACTTCCTAGTTGCACCTTTTAGGACAGAATACACTGGTGATGGGGCACACAGCAATCATTCATATAGGAAGCACAGGAAAGGCCTGGCATGTTCCTTTAAGGCTTGTGTCTGTGAAAAGGACATGAACAATCTGATCTAAAGCATTCAGGGGAATTTGCTACAAGTAGCTCAGTTCAGCTACCATGACAATCTCATTAAGCAGGGCATATAACAGTTTCTTTACTCATAAAAAAGAATGAGGAGTACTTATGGCACATTAAGACTCACAAATGAATTTGAGCATAAGCTAAAGCCCACTTCATCAGATGCATGCAGTGGAAAATACAGTAGGAAGATAGATAGATACACACAGAGAACATGAAAAAATGGGGGTTGCCTTACCAACTCTTAACAAGACCAATCAATTAAGGTGGGCTATTATCAGCAGGAGAAAAAAAACCTGATAGTATAATCCATTGGTGATCTTCCAGAAAACAGCATCCTGACCACTATGGATGCAGAAGCCCTCTATACCAACATTCCACACAAAGATGGACTACAAGCTGTCAGGAACAGTGTCCCCGATAATGTCTTGGCAAACCTGGTGGCTGAACTTTGTGACTTTGTCCTCACCCACAACTATTTCACATTTGCGGACAACGTATACCTTCAAGTCAGCGGCACTGCTATGGGTACCCGCATGGCCCCACAGTATGCCAACATTTTTAAGGCTGACTTAGAACAACGCTTCCTCAGCTCTCATCCCCTAACGCCCCTACTCTACTTGCACTACATTGATGACATCTTCATCATCTGGACCCATGGAAAAGAAGCCCTTGAGAAATTCCACCATCATTTCAACAATTTCCATCCCACCATCAACCTCAGCCTGGACCAGTCCACACAAGAGATCCACTTCCTGGACACTACAGTGTTAATAAGTGATGGTCACATAAACACCACCCTATACCGGAAACCTACTGACCACTATACTTACCTACATATCTCCAGCTTTCATCCAGACCACACCACATGATCCATTGTCTACTGCCAAGCTCTACGATACAACCGCATTTGCTCCAACCCCTCAGACAGAGACAAACACCTACAAGATCTCTATCAAGCATTCTTACAACTACAGTATCCACCTGCTGAAGTGAAAAAACAGATTGACAGAACCAGAAGAGTACCCAGAAGCCACCTACTACAGCACAGGTCCAACAAAGAAAGTAAAAGAACGCCACTAGCCATCACCTTCAGCCCCCAACTAAAACCTCTCCAGCGCATTAACAAGGATCTACAACCTATCCTGAAGGACGACCCATCCCTCTCACAGATCTTGGGAGACAGGCCAGTCCTTGCTTACAGACAGCCCCCCAATCTGAAGCAAATACTCACCAGCAACCACACAACAAAAACACTAACCCAGGAACCTATCCTTGCAACAAAACCCGTTGCCAACTCTGTCCACATATGTATTCAAGGGACACCATCATAGGACCTAATCACATCAGCCACACTATCAGAGGCTCGTTCACCTGTACATCTACCCATGTGATATATGCCATCATGTGCCAGCAATGCCCCTCTGCCATGTACATTGGCCAAACTGGACAGTCTCTAAGCAAAAGAATAAATGGACACAAATCAGACGTCAAGAACTATAACATTCAAAAACCAGTCGGAGAACACTTTAACCTCCCTGGACACTCAATTACAGACCTAAAAGTCACAATTATTCAACAAAAAATCTTCAAAAACAGACTCCAACAAGAAACAGCAGAACTGGAATTAATCTGCAAATTGGACATCATTAAATTAGGCTTGAATAAACACTGGGAGTAGATGTGTCATTACACTAACTAAAAAAACTATTTCCCCATGCTAATTTTCTCTCTACTATTACTCACACCTTCTTGTCAACTGTTTGAAATGGGCCGTCCTGATTATCACTACAAAAGTTTTTTTTTCTTCTGCTGCTGATAGTAGCTCACCTTAATCAATTGGTCTCCTTAAGAGTTGGTATGGCAACCCCCATTTTTTCATGTTCCCTCTGTGTGTGTGTGTGTGTGTGTGTGTGTGTGTGTGTGTGTGTGTGTGTGTGTGTGTGTGTGTGTGTGTGTGTGTGTGTATTTTTTTTTCCTATTGTATTTTCCACTGCATGCATCTGATGAAGTGGGCTTTAGCCCACAAAAGCTTATGCTCAAATAAATTTGTTAGTCTCTAAGGTGTCACACATACTCCTCGTTCTTTCTGCTGATACAGACTAACATGGCTACCATTCTGAAACCTTTACTTGGAAAGTGAACCCTCTCCCAGCCAATTCCTTGTCACACCTCCCTTTTCCTCTTCCTGCCACTTTCTCTTCAGCTCTGACTGTTCCATTCAGCTGTTTCCTTCTTTCCCAAGGTCTGGGTCATTGGATTCATCAACTCCCTTGAGTCCTCTGACAGGGTCTATCCACTACCTTTCTCTTCTCACCTATTAAATGATTACCTCGACCCTCTGCATAAAGAGAATGTCTCTTTCCAAATAACAACCCAAATCCTTTCTTAATTCCCTCAACCAGTGCAGGCCTCAACTCCCTCAACACCTCCAGACATATCCACCCAATAATTTACCTAATCCCATTGCTAGCTGCCAGTCAGGACCTGATTCCTAGTAAATACAGTGGTAGACAAACTGACTCCTGATCACACTGTTAACCAGCCTCCACAATAATTAAATTTACCTCATCTTCTCCCAGTCAATGGTTAATGTTGGCCACACCAACGTTTAGAAGATATTACCAATTTGATCTAAGACACCTCAAAGGTTTCTAAAATGATATTTGAGCATCTGTAAAAAAAAATATCCTAAAAGAAGTAACCATGGACATTAAAGATTTTCCAATTCAGAAGATTTAAAAAATATCCAAGACAATGTAAATAAGCCCGTATTTGCACATTAACTCAGTTTACTCCATGCAGTGAAGTAAAGATATCAAACAGCTTGAAATAATGCAGATTTTTTTTTTAAAAAAAAAAGGTGTTTCAAAGAATGTATTTACTGATATGAAAGGGATTGAAAGAATCACAAATGTATAAACATGACAGGCAAATGCACACATTGTGGAAATACTTTGTTTGAAACTAGGGTAAGCAAAGATTCATAAACACATTGCTGAGATTAAATGAAAACAATTACATGCAATCACCATTACAGTATCACTACTCCCCTGAATTTGCTATGCCTTCCTTACACACCTTTAGAATGTATTCTATTAATTTTACGCAAGTAAGCACTTGAATGATCATAGTTTAATTGTGCTGGTTAATTTATTTTTTTAACAGCTTGGAAGGACTCTTATAGCAATAGGCAATCCGAAAGTCTTGTATCCCCAAAAGAGAGCTAAGCATTCTCACATTGCTCATGTTTCAGTGACCTACCTTTGTCCTTAAGATTGCATGTACTTACAGCAGCTCTACATACAGCCCAAATGCCACAATTACTGCAGCATTCTTTTACAGAGCCAAGCATTTCTGACAGTGTCATATAGTTAATGCAAAAACATTTCAGTCCTTCATACAAAAGGTTTAAAATAATTTTGATTATGAGACTTAAATTGATCAATATTTTCTTCAAAAGATATTACTGTAGAATGCCTAAAACAATGAAAGGTTAGAGCTAACACTTGAAAAAGATTAAAAATCTCATAGTTGGAAGACTGCTCTAATTCATACTGATTGTTAATGGCTCCAAGAACCGGATACTTTGTCCAAAAATCACCAGGACTATACAGAGCAGGCCACTCCTGACCTATCCATGCCTCCTTTTCCCAACCAGTTGGAGGTACATAGGAGCTATTACACTGGCTCTGTACTGTAGAGATACGTTTGCGGAAGATTATAATTTAGAAACACTCCTGAATATCAGAATTTAGAGATGTGTCCTGGAAGCTGTGGTTAAGAACCCAAAGTAACTGTACAGCAGTTCACCACAGAAGCTTTCTAGTTTGGGGTTTGTTTGTTTTTTTAAGTTTTATTCCTCTCTCATTCACTCGTTTATTGCTTAATGCAGCCTACGATCATTACATGTATCACTGGAGTAAAACTGGAGCAATTCTCCCATGACTAGTTATGCTAGTGTTGGAACAGCACAAAGTGACCTTAGCAAAGGGAAGAAATTGAGCCCATTTATTCCATTGTAGCCCAAATGGATCAGTTAGAAACACAGTCAATACAGCTTCAGAGTGAAGGACTTTTTTCCTTCGACCCTTCTTCTGAATCTTTCAACTTCTGCTGCACATATTAATTCAGAACCCATAAAATAGCTGATTCTGCCTCACTCATCTGCAAAAAATGTACACCAAAAATATAAGCTTCCACTGTGTCCTAAAGCCCAACTGGTCTGCAGATGATCACTCCACTTCAAGAAAGAGGGATACCGGTGGAGAAGCTTCTACTGCTGTTTCTCACATTCTACTTGACTTGTGGCTGAAGATCTTTAGTTTCCAGGATGGTTAACTTTTGGTAGTATCAAATTAAGAAATTACGACAAAATAAAAAATTAGCCACAGTATCACTTACACACAATATGGTAGATAGTATGTGGAAACAAAAGCAAACATAATCTATTAGGAAGCTGTGCTCATTTCTGTCCTAGGACTTGGTCAGGACTATTTTCAGAAACTGAGATACTGATAACAACAAATCTAGATAAGTCCCTAATAGCCTATTCCAAAAATTCCCATTGACTTGTATAGTTTTTGGATTAGGGCAAGTGCCATCCTTGCTGGAAACTAGTTAATTATATTAATATTGAGTCTTCTGTAAATTTTAATCCTCTTTAATCCTCCAGACTTTATCAGATAGTTTTGTATCTTGACTACATATTAAGTAAAAGAGGGACTGGAGAAAAGCAGAACTAGCCATGGCTTATTGATTTTTCTATTGGTCATCTCAATCATTTGTTTCATTGGTAACTATGACTACAATAAGTACAAAGTAAGGCCCCAGTTCTGCAAAGACTGATCCATATGCTTACCTTCAATTATGTGAGTAACCAATGAAATCTAGTGTTCCTGTTCTCTTTTGATAATAAAGTTAAAAATGTTAAAGTCACCCATTTAAACTTTGTATCTGTCCTATTACCATCTTTATTTTACTTTCAATTCTAGTTTGATTTAACAAAACATACTGACTTTAAGAAGTCCATAATCTACACATTAGTAACCCCAAAATTCAATGAATGTAGAGTCTAAGTTCTTTGAGGCAAAAACCATCTCTTTGTTTTGTGTTTATACAGCACCGTGCACATGGTCCTGGTCCATGACTACTGTTCTTCAGCATTATGGTAATACAAAAAAGAAATAAAAAATAAGAAAAAATATGGTTAATTAGGTAATTAAAATTGTTTAGCCAATGTGATTTTTGTACCTCATCTACCTCACATGATGTTGAGTTGGCATGAAATACTACAGCATGCTGAAGTTCCAATGAGGAGTAATGAGATTTCAGTGAAATATCATGACATGCTTCAGACCACAAAACTATTTAGTGCCCCATAAGCTTTAGGTCTACAAGGATACAGAGTTGTTCAGCCAAAATTAAGACAATACCAGAAATTATGCAAGTGGTGACGAAAGTAGGCAGTCCATCTTCTGTCCCTGAACCCTATACAAAGAGCATTTTCATGGGCCATTTGTGCCTATTGTATCAGAGATCAGTCTTGGTCACTGCCTGTCATCTGTCTTCTCTCACATTCACATTCTTAGATACAAACACGCACTGAACATAATTAATTTATTTTTTGCAGCTAGGTGTTCATAAAATATCTGGAAGAGACTCCCTGAGCAACAAGATCCATGCAGGGGGTCTACTGCACCCATACAGAGCTCCACTGACTTCCATAGTGTTCTGCAAGGATCCACCTGCACAGACCTCATTGCAGTACCCTAAAAAAGGTTTAAAAGTTCCATAGTGGCAGCAGCTTATATAAAGAGGTTAGCATGCTGCAGCATCTCCCAAAGAATCCTACCTAAAACCTCGTCTGAGCTTTAGGAGACAATGTGGCTGCTGCACTAACTTGAAGAGAATGAGAACCACAAATTCTTTCACAGTTGAAATGAATCCTCTTCTCCAGCTTTTCTCTGTGATCCACTATCATACAACTACTTCAGGAAACTCTCTCTTAGCTTTCCACACCCACCAGCCCTTCCATCCCTCTACTCACACTCTTATTTTTTAAACGCTCTCAGCTGTGCCTCTGCAGCAAAGTTAAAAGGTTTAATAAGTGTTAGACTATTATTAAAAGCAGTAGCCTCTGCACATTTTTCTTTTAAAACTTTCCATGGCTGTTCTATTTGCCACTCCTTGTGCCTTTAAAGCAAGCTGTTCTTCTAAAAGGCTCAGCTGGGGGAATCATCCCCATGCGGACTCAGGTTTTCACATCAGTTAGGCTAATTGGCACCAGGTTTAACACAGTTCTTGGGTACAAATTCTAACCCCATATGAATGTAAGTTGCTCCCAGTGCATCCAAGGACAAGATCTGGTCCTTGGGTCTCACTCCAAGTATTTAGCCAGCCATAAAAATCTTCCATAACTAAATAGTCTTTAAAAACGTTTATAAAGTAGATAGTAGGAAAAGGCCATCACTTCCCAAAAGAGAAGAAATAAATTAAAATCCATTGACAAGGGGACCATTCCTTCCTACTAATTTATTACTTAGAAAAAGAATTGAAGTCAACATTTGTTTTGGATTACAATCTCTAGAGGCCATTTTTACTTTAGTAAATTGAGCTTCCTTTATGCTTGAGCATAAAGACCATAAAAAAATCATAGGCCTGGATTTTTTAAGATATTTACAGGTTTCTGAGTAGCAGCCGTGTTAGTCTGTATCCGCAAAAAGAAAAGGAGTACTTGTGGCACCTTGGAGACTAACAAATCTATTTGAGCATAAGCTTTCGTGAGCTACAGCTCACTTCATCGGATGCATTCAGTGGAAAAAAACATTATTTAGATATTTAGGCACCCAAAGATGCAAATAGACACCCATTTAAAAATAGGATTTTAAAAAACACCTAGACACCTATCTGCAACTTTGAGTGTCTAATTACCTTTAAAAATCTGTCCCACAGTAATTAATGGGGTTGGATTAGACACAGGGCCGTTGGCAGGTTGTAAAAGAGCCTTCTCCTCGCCTCAACCAGACCAGTAGGTTATGAGAAGCTGCTACTGCCTTTCTCTTCTAAGTAGAAGTTCCTGTATGAAACATAGAATGAAGCTTTAGGGAGGATGCAATTATCTTTATTCTGAGAGCACAATGACTATATGGAGAGCTAGTGCATGGCAAGCTGGGATGTAAGTCTATAGCACTGTCCATGTGGGTCCTGCAGCTGCACACTAAAAGTTCTGTAGTGTGCTTTGACCTACTGGTGCTGGGAACAGCGGTAAGTCAAAGCACACTATGGAACTTTTACTGTGCAGCAGCAGGGCCCATATGGACAGTTAGAAAATGGCATGCTAGAGTGCTATAGATTTAAACCCCATCTTGCCACACACTAACTCTCTACACGGACAAGCCCTAATACAGTTCTTCATTACATAGGCTTCTTTATTCTTCACACAATATGGTGTCAGACATATTGCAGCACCATCAAACGGAAAAGAACCCTAGAACCCAGGAACTTAGAGTTGCCAGAAAATCAGAAATAATGGAGGAAAAAGTTAAAGGTATTTCAGAATCTCATGAATGACTGAGTTGAGAAAATAAGTAAGTATGAAGTTTATCCAGATATCCTACTGCTGTCCTTGACGCATGACTAATTAAGCCTGTTCAAGTCTGTGCTGTGTTTAAAATAAATGGCAGCAAGCTATTCATTCACCAAACCTCTTGTAAGGCTATTTATTAAAAAGTCTTCTCCTATGGTCCATCTAGTAATTGTAAGAATAAGTCATAGCGAAATGGGTAAGGGCATATGCTAAATCTGAAAGGGCACACTTCCAGATGTATAGTTATGTAATTATCCTGTGTAATCTTTTTATAACTTCTCAATATAAAATTTTCACAAAAATGTAAGTATGGGACTAGATCTTCAGCTAGTATAAACTTGTACAGTTCCCCTAAAGTAACTGAAACTAAATCAGTTTACCCCAACATGATGTTTTCCATAAAAATGCTGTCCCATGGCTGATGTTCATTTGATCTGATCATGTTTCTTACTTCTTAATCTTTGTTGTTCTTCTTCTTTTGCTTTTATAATTGTATACATTACAGGCATTTAAACCAGTAATTGGTAATAGTAAAAAAAGACATCAGACTAGTTAGAGATCTAACAAAATGCAACAAATTAAAAAAAATTCACAGCTAAGAGGTTTATTGTGGCATCAAGGAAGCCTGGGCCACTGTGCCTGGGTATCAAAAGGGCCTCAGAGTATTGTGGGTGACTTTATGTTCTGAGTTCCACAATAAGGATCACAGGCCTGATTCTCTCTTGCCTTGCATCTTATGTAGTCCCTACCACAGTGCAAAGCGGGTGTAAAATGTGAACAAATCAGAATGATAGCATTTTGCATTCACTTTGCACAGGTGTAAATGATTACATAAGGCAATGGAGGACACATTTTTAATGGCACAATGATACATATGGTGCAACAGCTATTGTGCCCTTTAGTGACTTTAAAGTGGAAAGGCAGGGGTAGCCTGGCAGTCCAGATTTTGCACTGAAATGCAAGTTGAAGATTCAAGATTGTAATGCCTGCCCTCCCCATTTCCCTTTTCCTCAGTAAACATGAAGTATATTTTGTATTCTGGTAGACAAGTACAGAACTAAGAAGGTGAATGATTGCTGGTTCTGAGGGAATATCCTTTTATTTCTTTGGTCTCTGGGAAAGATGCAGAAATTTATTATATTTTAAACATGTGCCCTGAAAATATAAGAGTAGATTCCATCTCTCTAAACATAAGTTAATTATAAATAAAGACTTTACATTTATTACCAGCAAGTGAACTAAAATGTGCCGTTCTAAGCAGCAGAATACTCCACTGAAAGCAGCATCCCAGAGATTGAAAAACTAGTACTGTACAACAAACTGAAATGTCACTGGCTTGCAGTTCACAAAACAAGTTAAGAAATTTAAGTAACAACTATCTTTTTGAGACTACTAGCTTCTGAGACCTGATCCTGCAAACCCTTACAATCTGGAGCCTGATCCAAAGTCCAGTGAAGAGAATGGAAGTCTTTCCATAGTAACAAACCCATCAGCAACACCTTTGAAGACTGTGGGGCTACTTGCCTAAGTAAAGATTCCCAAGATCAGGCTGTAAGCACTCAAAGGGAAATTCTGCTCCCACTCTCAGTCATTTCTCAGACAGACTATTCTCAGGCAACACAGGAGGCATTAGGATTACCTTATATTTCTAATCAATTGGTATCACGTTTTCAAAAGCATTTAAGTGCCTACAGATATAGATAGATGCCTACATGCTTTTGAAAATTCCACTAGGCACATAATTCTCATTAAAATCAATGCAATTCCAGTGGAAGTTAGGCACCTAGATGCTTTTGAAAATCCCA
This sequence comes from Dermochelys coriacea, assembly GCF_009764565.3. NCBI lineage: Eukaryota > Metazoa > Chordata > Testudines > Dermochelyidae > Dermochelys > Dermochelys coriacea. Next base: position 61,840,914 of record NC_050075.1, on the reverse strand, counting down.
CTATATGCCTATCTGTATATTTAGGCACGTAAATATCTCTGATAATCCTGTCTTTAGACTCAGTTCAGAGAGAAATTCAGATGGAAGCTTTCCAATTTCTTTGGGATGCTAGTTCTGTCGTCTGTATTATGTTTAGCTCTGCTCATCACTTGCTCTAAAAGACTTTCAAAGGTTCAATAATCTCTCTTCCCATAAGAAATTAATTAGATGAAATTATCAGTTCAAAACTCTTTGTGACAGTATCCTAAACCACTTCACCACACAGAGGGATTATTTTATTTATGTGCCTTAAGAAAGAAAGAATGACTGCAATCGGATACATTCCAGAAAACCTGAACTATTCAAATCAAACAGGCAAGACACTCTCTATCATGATCTATTGCTGTGGGGCAGAGGACAAAACTGCCAACAGGAACACCCTGAGGGAATATTTCCTGCATAATTCTACCCACGATTCCCCTACAAACAAAGATTCCTCTTTGGTGAGTTTCATATTAGAGCTTGTCAGGAAAGTGTTGTTGTTTGGCTATTTATTCAACTCGCATTCTATTCTCCCAGCACATTAATTGAAGGTGCATGCCTCCACCCCAAACTTTCTCCGTATTTCCCCAGGGCCAAGTAAGGTGGAAGACTACTTTTTCTGTGTCTGAGGTTTTGATCCTCCAGAGTCAGCCCCATTTGGAAACTCCTCTTCCTCTCATCTCCCATTGGCTTGGTATTGGGGCAGTGTGTATATGAGTTTGGTCTGGCAGCTCTACATGCACTGAGATGTGAAACAGCCAAAGTTGACTGAAAGCTATATCAAACCATTCCAATTGGCTACACTTTCCCAAGGAGACAGGGAGGAAGGAAGTAAGGCAGCCAATCAGAAGGGGATTTTCCTAATAGCCCTTCGGTGCAGGGACTGCCTCTTCTGTGTTCAAAAAGCACCTAGCACATGTAGGTGCTACTGCAATCTCAATACTAATTAATAACAGATAATTGATTTGCTTATATACCCTCTAAAAGTGTCTTAAAAGTAGTCGTATGTGAAAAACCATGGAATTAGGCAGCCTGCTCTTTAGTAGCCCACATCTATTACATTCACCTATAATACAGTAACTATTATTGATTTTAATTATTGTTACCGTATGATGAGACTATTACACATCAGGCATTAGTATTTACTTGTTAGAGGTAATCTCTAAATGCTCATTTTTCTTTATGATACTCTCTATATTTGTGCATTATGAAAATGCAAATCAACTTTTAATGATCCAAAAAGATATATACACAAACATGTCACCTTGGAGAGGAGAATATGATACAGACAAGACCTTGTAGCTAGGTACTCAACATTATTTCAAAATTTGTTTTTTAAATTAGGCAATAATATGTAATATAAAATCTTTGAAGACAAACTTTGTTTACAGTTACTATATGCATTGCTTTATAAGTGTATTGGACATAAACTATATCCTTTGAGTATGTAGTAACTTTTCATAACTACTAATTCATCAGTGGCATTGTGAAATCATCATAGATTGAGGGGACAATATGATAGATGGGAAGAACTTGTCCTTTGTTTGTATCTGCAGGTTTGCAGATATCTTTGCCCTCCCTGCTGCAACATCTGCTGTCTAAACAAGACTGTAAATAAATTTTCATTAGCTGCTAATCTATTTATATTACATTCGGTCATATCACATCACTACACATACTTCATCATACAAATCATCTCCTAGGTCCATTAATATTAAATGATTCTGAAGAATCACTTAGTCATGTTTAAATATTTTAAATTAGAATCTACTCCTATCTGTGGCTGCACATTTATGAATTTTTTTGAGGACCAAATCTGATTTACAGAGCCATGATCATGTGACAAAAATATATTAGCACTCTTGATTTTCTAGGACTCATGCCTGCTCCTGTTCAAGACAATGGCAGGAGTCCAGCTTGCCTAACATTTTTTTGTTAGATAATTGACCAGAAGAGAGTCTCTACTGTCTACGTGTTTGGCTTTCTGAACGTTAGCTGTCTTTCTCCACTTCTTCATTTTAAGGTTACTTAGCAGCCCTCTGTCCTACCTGCTCTAATCAGACACCTCCTTCTCTGAAGGAACTTTTGCTTAAGCTGCAGCAGTCCACGCCTCCCTTTGGAGTGCCTCAGAATCTTTTCCTCTGGCTGTCACAGTGCTTTTACATAGCTGGCTGCCATACACCGTGAAGAGGATCCTGAGGTACTTATCAAACCCAGCAGTGTTATGTTTCAGGAAGATCAAAGCTGTTTCCAAGGCATTTGAGGTTACTTACTGAGACATAGCTTACTACAGTATTAAACAAAAAAAAATTGGGCTCATCTCCGATCAGCCCATGATACCAGTCCTCCATTACCCACTTGTTAAGTTAGCACAAAGGTACTTGTTTGAATTCTCCCACACTGCCCCTCAAGTTTGGGAAGTGGTCCCCTTAAACACTGCAAAGCTACCTCATTATCCACTTTCAAATCCCTCTTCAAATCTCTGCTTTGTTATGATGCTTACAAAAAACTTGAGAACAGTTAGGCTGCTAGCGTGCAAAGACCACTGCCTAGCACTTTCAGGATAAATAGTCAAATGTAGCAATTATGTATAGCAGGGCAGTGGTAACAATGTGATAAATGAAATGTGCTTGCTACAAATGAATGTATCATACCCATAACTCGTAAAAGTGCCTGAGGTTACAGTTAAGGCTGTGAGCAGAGACAAATTTATTTGATAGATCAAAGTTACAGCTTCTCTATTTTGTGTTTCTCAGAAGTTGAACAATTAAGGTTTCTGTTATTAACCATCTGCTCATTTTTCTTAAGCTGAGATTCAAGAACAGAACATTCTGTCTTATCAATGTATTTGACTCCTCACGTGAAGCATAATATGTTTAATCAAGAATGATAGTTCTTTGAGACAAGCTGCTTAACTCAGGATGATGTCACCTAATCAGAAAAGTCATAAGACACATTCAGGCAGTATAATAGTGCAGAAAAGAAAATGTGTGAGTATAAGAACTCAAGAGGAATGATGCATGGGGCTGCATAAGCCACTAGTTTCCTGTGTTGTTTGAAAGCAGCCGGGGTGGGTGAAATATCTGATTCTGCAGGATATTTTGCTGTGAAATGAACAGTATTTGTAATACATATAATGAGGCAGATCCGCATCTGATGTATACCTCTGTAGCTCCACTGACTTCAACGAAGCTGTTCCAATTTACACTAGCTGAGGATCTGGCTGATAATTTTATGTTGCTAAATTTGATCCCGTTGTGTAAAATTTTAAGAATTTGCCCCTCCTTTAGAAAATGAGATAGAAACCAGTACCACAGAGTTGAATGATTATCTGTGGTAACTATTGAAACCAAGAGAGTAAAATGATGTAAATCCAGAGCAGCCGATGATCGAGTTTGCCATTTGTAAATTTCACCATTGTACATTTTGCATTTACAAAAATTGCCCTACAGTTCCATGACTGTAATTTTTTGTGAAATTTGTGAATTTTGTAAAATTTGTGAAACAGCATAAGCAAAATGTATGGTTTCCTCCCTCCATTTTTACATACACTTATATAAAGCCAAAAATAATGATTTTTCACTTTCAGCCAGATTCTTCCCTCATGTACATTTAATTTATTTTTAAGTATTTCAATTTATAATCAATACATTAAAAATTGCCTGTCCTGGATTCTAAGTGCCATGGTCATAACGAAAGCGTTATGAAATAGAAGGTAAGGACAGCAGCTTGGTCTCATCCCCAAAATCAGGAAATAGCCAGCGAGAACTGAAAGCAAAGCTCAACAATATCCCGCCGCACTTGCAAATGCCAGCCCTTATTGTGTCCTTCCTTCCCCAAAAGCCAGGGTAAAGAAACTGTTCTTGCAGAGGTTTGAAAACTCAAAAACATCCCAAATCTGTCCAAGTAGGGAGGATTACAGTACATAGTGGAGGATTCCTCACAGAACATGCCCCACCAGTATCTTCCTTTATCTTATACCATTCCAGCTCAAGCACTTTTGCCAACTGGGATGGGGAGACAGGTGGTCTCAGGTAGGCAGGTCCCCCAAAATTTAGAGCTTAAATCAAAATCAAAGCCTTAAACTCCATTCAAAAGCCAACAAGGCAGCCAGTTCAGCAGATTGGAGCAATGGTGTCGTGTTCTTACAAGTTATACCACTTAATAAGAAGACTTCTGCATTTTGCCCCTGCTTCTTTTTCTGGTATGAGTTAAAGTTTGCCCCACATAGAGCATATTTCAGTAATATAATCTTGAAGTAACAAAGGCCTGGTTGTTGGTGATAAGATCCACATCTGAAAGAAATGGTTACACTGTGTTGATTTTATGATGATGTAAAACAAACATCTCCCTAGACAATGCAACTATAATGATCATCTAAGAGCAGCTCAGGACCACTGGAGCTATAACCTTTTTTTTTTTTTGGCCTGTAAGTCACAGCGACCTGTGAGAATGAAGTCAAAAGTGGACATCTATGTGCTACTTCACTGATAATTGAGAACAAGGCTATATTATAATACCAGCTCATAAATAGATCAGTCTATTGCAGGAAAAATATCATCCCCCTGATCCCTCCAGAAACACTCAATTTCCATTAACCTCTTCGGGCTGACCATCACAATAGGTTCAATACCCCAATGGGAGAGGTTCACTTTAGCCACAAATTGGTCCCTAACATGGGATCAAGAATTTGTTGGGTGCATGGAGCTACCATTTGTGGTAGCTCCTTGGTTGTTGCAATGAAATCCTGAGCTGCCTCAGAAGAACTGCCCTCAACCTGGATGTGAGTTACCAAGTACTGGCAGCATTTGCACAGCAGGCTTTGTGCTTATCTATCCCAGGACTCTTATGTTCATGCTATACCACATACCCACTTGGAGTCAACTGCACCAAAACTAGTTCAACAGTGTCCTCCAATCAGGATTCAGTAATCCATGCAAAATCAGGAGCCTAATCCTCTGATTTTGATACATTACTAACCATCAATCTCTCATTAGTCAACATGAACCAAAGATTGAAACCCTTTTCTGCCAACAACGTGATCTTCTGAGACCTGATTAAAGGTGAAACAAATGCAATCTAGACTCAAAACTTTTTATACATCTTACACTAGAATTTTTTCCTGTCTTGTTCTCCCCTTGCCTACTACGACAGGGACTGAGTAATCCAAACCCTCACAACCAACTCTCACACAGGCCTCTATGACTATATCTACACTGCAGTAAAACACCCAAGGCTGGCCACATCAATTGACTCAGGTTCTCGGGGCTTGGGCTATGGGCTAAAAATTGCAGTGTAGAGGCTCTAGCTAGAGTCTGGGCTCTGGGACCCGAATGTCTACATTGCAATTTTATAGACCCACAGCCTGAGCCCTAAGAACTGAAGTCAGCTGATGAGGGCCAGCTTCGGGTGTTTTATTGCAGTGTAGACATACACTAAATTTCTAAGATGTAGCAGCATTGTTAATCCTTTTCAACCATCCAGTAGATGCTGCTGCTGCTGCAAATAAGGACTTCCAAGGCAATCTACAATACAGGCTCCCTTCAAATACAAAAATTCATCTTACAAACCTCCATGCATTTAATTTCCATTTAAGTCATGCTTATATCACTCCCAATGTGTCAAGGTAGTGTTTGGCTCTATGTTAAACTCTTGAATCAGATGTGCTGATTATATCTGAGCAACCTGTAGGTTGGTGTAAAATGTTCCAGATTTAGTTCAAAGAGTGCCTGAACCTGCAGTATATTTATAAACCAGGCAATTTATAGGTTTTAAAAGTGATTATCTATAATTTGTATCTAATGCACACATTCTGCATTAGAAGCCTTATGCCTCCGTCTGTCCCCACCATCAAACTGCTTCAGCCTGCAGATTACCAAGCACTTTGCAGTGACTGACCCTCTCACACAGATTTGGGACAAGTAAAGTAATCCTCACAGATCCTCACAGTATGCATACATGCAGTCTACCAAACAGGAGGACACATTTATTCCTACCTCTTTTTTTAAAATGATCTTTTATAATGATATGGAAAATCTTATTTTTTCCATTTGGATGATGGCAAAAAGGGTTCACTCTTTTGGGGAGTGAAGTGGTAATATATAGAGCAAACAGGTCACTGTTCATTCTGGCATGAGGTTGTGCAGACTGACAACGTGATTTCAGCTTTTCAGAATTTAGTGCTGCTTCAATCTAGGGTCTTATAACTGGGTGGCCTAGATATTAATAAGGATATACATACTAATGATGATGAACCAGCTGTCCATGGAAAAGCTGATTTAGAGAATATTCAGTTTTATCATTCTGACAGCTCACATGGGACCAGGTACAGTATTCATTTCTTTTCCTTGCTCTAGAGTCAAATTAGAATTTTGTTTAAAGATAAGGGGACAGTATCAGAGCATTTTCATTCCCATTTGTGTGACCTATTTATTTTATTTAATACTTTCCGTAAAATATCTTCCAGTGTTCAGCAAGAATGGCTTGGATACTAAGAGTCAAATTCCACATTTACTTACTGCAATTTAAAACTGGAGTAATTCCATTGATATAAATGAGTTACTCCAGGTTCACACTGCTATAAATGAGAGTAGAACTTGTCCTACTGAGGGTGCTCTCAAAAAATTATTTTATCTTTTTACCACTATTACCAGTGTCAGTTTACAAATGTTAATTAAGCCTCAATACCCTGTTGATGTAGGTTTTAAACTAATTTTATAGTTGGGTATAAAGAGAGAGATAGAAGGCCTAATTTTGATCTCACTTTCACCACTTTTATTCTGGGGTAATTCCATTCACTTCAATGGAGTTTTTCCTAAGTACTGTACAATCATGTAGATGAGGGCAAAATCAGGTACACAGATGTTAAGCAACTTAACCTAATTATTATATTGTGCCAGACTCTTTTCATTTACTTCCAGGGCTTTGGAGCAGAGCCCGGAGCTGGAGCGCGGAGCAGCTCCAGAGCAGTGGAGCTGCAGGTTTTTGCCTGGAGTTGGAGCGGAGCTGGAGCACAGCTCCAAAGCCCTGTTTACTTCACATCCGTAAAGTTATTCTATATTTACACCAGTATAACTGAGATCTGAATCTGGTCTACTGAGTCAGTGGCAGAATTGGAAATAGAATCCAGGGGTTCTGATTCTCAGTCACTTGTTCTAATCACTGTCAAGACCATAATCTTTATAGAAGTACTTACTCAGTGTGGCAGCCAGGAACATTTCAAGTGTCCCTAGCACAGTCACAAGAAGGGAAACATTTCTCTGTTGGTTTGGTGCCCTAGAGATCAATTGGTCAGGATACATCAGAAAAAGTAGCTTTCATGAATTATCCACAGATAAGTCAAAGTTACCTTTAAGCAGAAATCCAGTCCAATAAAAATCTAAAACAGTTTGAATCTGATGTTCCCTTCCCCAATTTCTAGGCAACATCCACTCCAAAAAGGGTGTTTTATACATGGACACACCACTCTTAGTCAGATTGCTTCATGTCAAATGGCATCACAGTAGTTTTTGTTGATGGAGTGCTACTTATTTTAAAATTCTTTGCAAGCTTTCAAGTTCAGAAGCCAGAGGAGAGTTGAAATAAAGTTACTTGCTGTCTGAAATACAGTTTGTATGCCTGTTCCTGTTCTGAAATAGCTGCAAGAGACTCTCGCTGACACTGAATTAAAGTGCTGTTCTATTGTAAGAAGTGACTACATAGAAATAGCACCTTCTTTCTGAGCATATCTGCTCTCTGTATGCTTTTAGAGTTGTGTCTTACTAACTAAAGTCAGTTTTTACTCCTTTTGTTAGCACAGCAAAGCTAACATAACAAAGGAAAAACGAGCTGAATTCTATTCTAGCTCACACGTCAACAGACCTATTAACTAAGGCCCTGCTCCTGCTCCCACTGAATAGGAAAACTCCCACTGACTTAAAGTAGTACAGGTTTATGCTCTTAATTCCAGTTGATGATGCAGGTGCTAGGAAGAACCCAGCTTGACTTTCAGATTCCAGGATGAGCAGCTGTTAGGGGGAAAAAAGCATTTTATTTTAGTAGTTTTAATCTGAAGTAGAAATAATAAAATATGGAACCCAAACGTGTCATTCTTTACAAAGTCACTTCTCAGACTAGAACCATAATTCTGATATATGGAAGCTTCCATACTTTAAAATGACATATGCAAAAAATATTTACTACTTTCTCTTTACTCTTCTCCCAGCAACAGAGTCACACAGTGAATGATCCACCATGATTGACTGAAACTAAAAATAGGTATTTATCCATCTGTCAGTCCTTTCATCCTGATCCCAAGCCTGATTCCAATTCTGCAATAAAAACAGGTTTTGTTTTAAACAGCAGCAGTGACCTTTCTGGGCCCTCTATATCTCCCTCCATCCCTCATTAGCAGATTCATATCCAATCACCATTTATTTTTTCTCCAGTTCACATCTCTCACATAAGAAGATAAAGAATTAAAAATTCAATCTTTCCTGGTGCTTCCTTTAAGGTTGGCCTTGGCATGGAATAATATTGTCAGTGGTGTCAACTATGGGTTGTAGCAAATCATATAAACGTCAACAGGTGAGCAAAGAACCAACCCAGTTTCTTAAGGCAACATATTTATTTTTTTAGCTGGTAAAAAATGAATTCCAGAAGTGTTCTAGGTGTTACACTCATACAAAAAGAAAAAGTCAAGCAGTTCCCTGGAGCTCTTGAGATCTCCCAGGAGCCCTCAGTCAGATCCACTAGTTGATTATTACAGCCAAAGCAATTGGATGACCTGGTGTACAAAGCATCATATTAATGCATGCTTGGCCAGATCCTGGCCTTTCTGAATATATGCCCTAATAACTAAAGCATGGAAGGTATTCACTCAACAGACATAAGTCATACCCACTGCCTGGTAATTAATGATTCTCCTAGACAGCAGATGAAAGTGCAAGATCATCTCTTGGTGCAATCTGACCTCTGGGATACCATCCATGGGGATTTTCTTAAAAGATTGCCAGCCGTACCTCTATGGAAGATAGCAGAAAACACCAACAAATGCTGGTGGGATGTTGAAAGAAAAACCTTAGTTTCAGGACCGAGGCAGTACTGATGGTCAAGTTTAGATAGGCAGATAAACAAAACACACATTTGCCAAATCTCCCAGCCTAGATTCATTAATAAACCCATTATTTATCAGCAGAACCAATATTTCTTCATCCTTCATCTCCTATGATGTCATAAAATTTGTGTGTTTTTCTCAGGACCCCAGCAATTGGAATATACAAAGCCTGAGCTGAATGCACAACTGTCTCTGGAAGGCTTTTCCCTCATTACATGGAGACAGCAAATAGGCCCAACAAGGAGTCATCTAGTAACGTTAAACGCTCATCAACTGATTCTCCTCTGGCTCAGCTGTCAAATGGAGAGATTAAAAAGATACTCCAGGCACTTGCTATTATAAGGCAACTGGAAGCAGAAGATGGTGGTGAAGCAGCACTCTTACCCTTCTTTTTGGAGAGATGCTCTTTTGAATCCACATTTCAGACCCAAACCTGCACCCAGTGAAGCCAGTTGTGAGCTTTTTTTTTTTGTTGTTTGCTTGCTTGCTTGCTTGCTTGTGGAGTTTTTGTTGAGGAGACAGGGGTAAGACGAGGGAATACAAAAGTTAAGAGATGGGGTAAAAAAATCTCAAATTCTGAACTAAGACTCTCTGTGATTTGGGAAAGCACCATTTGAAAGCACAATTCATGGATGAGAAAAATCCTTTTCACTCCCTTCCAGTGTCTCTAACATAAATCTGCGGTTTTAGGGAATAATCATACTTTGTTTATATGCACTTTTGATCATTCTCCTTCCCAAGTGTTTCCCTAAAAAAGACTGATTCTTCATGGTCCTGCTTTTCCCTAAAATACTTAACATACACATTTCACTTGCTGGATTCCCGCTAAGAACATAGGCAGGGTTTCAATCAAAATTTTTTTTCTCTGAAAAGTCTCCAACTGATAAAAAATTACTGGCAAAGACAAAAATAATTAAACTCCTTACCGGGTGCAGAATTCTCTTATTATGATTTCATTTTATTAGTAAAAGATTTTGTACTGAAAGCTCAATAGAGCCTCAGCATATTTTGTATGTTGGTCATAATCAGCTCTTAAATATATATATATAGCAGCAGAAAAATTAGAGATCATCAACACCACCATAATCCATGTTATAATATTAAACTATAGAAATATTGCAATAACAAAGGACAATGTCATTGCTCTAGTTAGAGAAAGGAGCCAAGAAACATGAAGAGGAAATAAATCAACAACAGATTTTTAGCTAGCACTATTCTTCACATTCAAAATACAGTATTTGTAAAGAGTTGGCATGGCACTTACTGTGAGATAATATGCCATCTCTTCAGAAATAAAGAAGGGGGAAACTAAGAGCAAATATAACAAGATATAGTTTTTTTAAAAAACTATCAGCTAGAAGACAGGGAAATATGACAACCAGTAGCAAAATGGCTGTGTTAGGCATACAGCTGGTTGGCTTCCCAGATTTAAAGGCCAGCTCAGGGAAGTAAGATTGGGGCAATAACTGATGTAAGAAACAAAAGAGACAAAATTGTCAGAAAGGACAGTGCTCCTGGGGAATGTGTTGTTGGGTGTTTTCTACTGTTCTATCACACTTACACTATGAAATAAAAACCAATAAAACTGAAGATAGGAAAACAAAAACCATGCTCAACAGACCCTCAGGATGTCCAACAGCTTAAAAAATGCATTTGTCTGTGAACATAAATGCTCTTTTGGGACAGAACCAGATAGGAATTGAGTGATAGTTAAAGAAAGTCAAGCCAGCATTTGGATTATACAACATTGGAAGCTAGATTACCAGAAAATGGAGGTTAACTTCCGCGTAAAGGAAACATAAAAACTTAAGTGAACCCAGTAGAACTTGCATTTATTAGCTGTTGCCCTCTGACTGGTGCTCGTCACTCTAGATGGTATAAAGACAGACCCAGGTCCCAGGCCTTGGCTGCAGCCAAATGAGAGCAATTCAGAAGGGGCAAGTGCAGTGGTGGCATGAAACACATTTACAGTTCACTCACCTTGGACCTTCTATGCAATGGAACCCATCTGAAGTTGGATTTGACTAAAGGCTGGTGAGCCTACATTCTACCAACACTTAATGGCTCAAAGGAAATAAACTGAGCGTAGTAAAGCACTGGCCATGTAGTCTTCCCTGCCATTCCCCTACACTTTTTTTTCCCCAGAAAGATAGCAGCACATTGAACTAGTATGTTGCTTCTATATCAGAAAATCTAAGAACAATGGGTGAGACTCCCATATCCAGTTATGCAAGCTTTAAGACTATCTGTGCCAATAAAGACTGGGGTCCAAATCTCTTCCCGAGAATGTTATATTCTAAAAAATAAACAATATACAAATACATACTAAGATGAGCTCTTCTATTCACCACACTGATAGACAGTGCTGGAACCCTGCAAAAACTGCTTATTTATTGTTGCAGTGGTGACTCATTAATTCTACTGTAGGAACATGCAAGCTTAGGGAAAAGTATAAGCTGATTTTACATTGTTTTTTGAGTTACCAATAGAACCAAATGCCAGAAATATATTTGAATCAACCAAGGTGTGTGTATCTTCTGGTCAGAACATGGTGAAAACCTTAACTGTTCAGAGACCCAAAGGAAAATTCAGCCTTACAGCACTGTGCATGAATGTATTTTATACACAAAGAGCGAGAGTTATTGTTTAGGCTTTATGCATACAAATTGGGCAACTTTTTCCCCTTAAAATCTAGGTAAGCTCTTAGGCAAATAAGCCTTTCTTTTTACAAGTAGTAATTACATATATATATGTGTAAACACATTTTTTGCATGTGCAGATAGGCTTCATTTTTTTTTACAATAGCATAAATCAGTAATCATTGATTAACTCTGACAAGGGAGAGGAGCATTTAGACAGTCTATAATAATTAACCTTGTCTTAAGAAGTAAGAACAGAGAGAGAGAGTAGTCAATTTTGAAAAGATCAAAATATTTTGGTCACATTCAAAAGGAAAGTGGAACATATCTCTTTAATTATATTATCCTTCTGGAGGACGAGTGACATTTGCTCATTTCTGTTTCTTAATGCCTTCAGAAATTACCAGGTGATGATCTGCTGAATGAAGAGTCCAAAAGAAGGCATCACAAGTTGCAAGTTACAGTTAGCGGGCTCTTCACTGGTGTACAGATATATCATTTCCTGCCTGTTATAATACGGACACTCATGCTGTGGAGAGTCCCTTTTCGTCAAACTCTTTCAAAAACTGCTTCCTCTATACCTTTCCTCGATCCCCTTTTCTAATGAGTTATCTAACCAGCTCCCCTAAAAATTCCCTTCTTCAGGGGCTGTGTCTGTGTTCTAGGAACTCCTGACTGAGACTTCATAAACCTTTATTATGCCCAGGTGTTCCTTAACTAATTAACTGCTGCCCAGCCACATGGGCAATTAACTGCTCACCAGTGGATCTGGGTTGCCTCATTCTCCTTAGCAGAGTCTGTCACAGGTAGGCTGGGTGCCTGACCTCCTTAGAGGGCTGGCCCCTGTGACTCTGCCCCACTACCACTTGCATAGGACAGGTTTGGGGTTCCCCCACCCTCCTGCTTGATATTTCCTGAAATGCTGCCTTTTTGGACATCAGCCTTCTGGGCAGGATTTTTTAATATGGTGAGTTATCAGATCAGGAGGAAAGTCACTGTATCTATAGGTGAGCACACAGTTATCAGCAAGTATTTGTACTGACCTATTTCTGGTGACAACTGATATGACATTATTTCAGAATTCCTTACAGTCACTTGCATAGCATTTTAACTTACAAATAACCTGTTTAATTTTCTGAGCCAATACAGTATTTTGATATTTTACATGAAGAGAACTGTTGTCATAGCCACTAGCAACCTAATCCCATATTGGCATCCTCATTGGATTTTGCTTGTCTATTAAAGAAAAGGAGTACTTGTGGCACCTTAGAGACTAACAAATTTATTTGAGCATAAGCTTTCACTTCATCAGATGCTGTAGCTCACGAAAGCTTATGCTCAAATAAATTTGTTAGTCTCTAAGGTGCCACAAGTACTCCTTTTCTTTTTTGCGAATACAAACTAACACAGCTGCTACTCTGAAACGTGCTTGTCTATGTAACCCTTACCAATAGTATTTAAGACTGTTTCTATATACTGACTAGCATGCAATGCAGCAAGCTGCCTCAAGGATACTGAGTCTCATATCCAGAAGTGGAGCCAATTATTTCAATGTCATTTGTAGACACCAAGAAACTATAATCAACAGTGGCAATAAAATAGTAATAAAGGAAAATAGAAAATACAGTGATACAAATCACAATAAAGTCTACCAGCCAACAAAGAAAAAGAAAAGTATAGAAACAAAAAGGCAATTGTGTTACATTTCCAGCACGGAACACAAATAATCTGGTTTTAATTACCAGACCTGTTTTTTTCCTCTCTCCCTCCCAAAAAAGTGATTATATGATATTACTGAATCACAGTTCAGCCAGTTTCTTTTTCTAAGGGGCCTATCATTCCTAGAATCTAGATGCTGATGCTGTACTACCCAGAATCTGTTAATAAAGTAATTAAAATATTTTAAATTGTATGTTAACTAAACAGATGTTAAAGCATATGTACTATAGGAAAATATCTTCTATCACACAGCAGAAAAAAAATAAGTCCTGTAGCTGATAAGCCTATTGCTTCTTTTATCAGGGAAACTCCAGTAGTTTGGACTATGTGATGAAATGGATTAGTGCAGTAGGCTTTCAATTCTCTAACCAGAGTTCAGAGCCAATCTTAAGTCACAAGTTAAAATGCCTTTACTGGTCTCATCCTATTCCCCTTATTCATTATATATGCAACCACATACACCCAGTCACAGATACACACTTTGGCCTAGATAACAGTCTCTTTTCAGTGTGTTAAAGGACAGGTAGCGTGCAAAATGTTCTAACCACACTACATGTAGCTCAAGTCCCTCACTTTCAATGAATACACTCATCAGTTTTTAAGTTAAAAAATAAAGAGCTACATCCTCAACTGATATAATTAGGTGTAACTCTATGGAAGTCAATGCAGCTATACTCTTTTATACCAAATGATGATCTCACCTATCTCCACCTACTCCTTAATTTTATTGCCAGTAGGAAATTCCACAAATGATCTTTCATATGAATGGAACAAAATAATTTAGCATTCTGTATTTTGTGACAGATAATTCAGCAGAATATCTTTAATTCTTGACACCTGATATAAGCAACCAGTCCAGCCAAACTTGGATTCCTACTCTGCCCCAAATGTTTACAATTAAAGGCAGATGTAATCATTCCTATTGAGTAAACACTAACTGGCAGAATTGTATATAACTTTTATTTCCTTTTGCTATGGAAGGACAAGAGAGACCAAGATACGACTGTAGTTTTGCAATAAAATTGTGATGTATGTGTTCACAAACACCCAATGAGTTAAATAACATGCAGAGCTCCAGGCAAGCAATGGCTTTTCTTTCATGATCTTTTCTAATTCCATGAAAATGACCAACAACATTTGTATTTTAGATTAAACTATTTTCTGTCATCATGCTGCCATGCCAACAAATCAGCAACATATAACAGAAGTTTCTCCATACACCTATAGTCTTTACAAGACTGTGTCTTTCTATTTGTGGTCACAACACATATTGTAATTCTGAGAACAGAAGCAATATAATTGAAATTCTGAAACGCTATTCTTCTACTAAGCCATGCCTTAGGAATCAATTACAAAGCAGATATAGGCATTATACATCACCTCAATATCAAAATGATCTAATCTGCTCTGCTGCAAAAGTCTAGAGAAAAATAGTTGTAAAAGCCCAACAAATTGAAGTTTTGTTTTTCTATTCCAGTGAATGCCTCGGAAATATCCATGCCTTCTCATTAATTTTATAGTAAAATAGAATAATGCAGGAATGGGCTTTAGACTACTTCTACATGGAAAATAGATACTATGGCTTTTCACAATATAGTTACTGATCCTTAATCCCAATCTAATGGTTGCATATTTTTTTGTGATCAAATGCTTACCTTACTTTGAGAATTTCCAGCAAAAGCCAGTGAACATATTTTAGGATATGTGGGGAGGGTTAAGTGTTCTAACATCTTAGCTGTGGTTATTATTATTTGAATTATGGTGCATCTAGAGTTCCAAAACACACTGAAGCCCCACTGGGCTAATTCCTATGCAAAGATAGAGTAAAAGACAGTTTCTGTCCAATGGTATTTACAATGTAAGTACTTTGAGCATTTCATAAAGGCATGAAGACATGTACAAAGGCAAGCCCAAACCCATAATTTTTGAGGCCGATTATAAATCCCATCGATATCTTGAAAATACTTTGAAATGTTAGGGGAAAGAAGTGTTGGAAAAACTCAATGATCCTGCAAGCATAAGTCCCCTTCAGTAGCTGTGCAGTAGCAATCGTGGAAGTTTCAGTAAATGTTCAGAAACTCATGAGCAAATAAGCCTAAAGATCTATAAACCAGGTTTAATGGGAGACACTCTTCAGTACTAGAAATAAATTAAATATATTTATTACAGTATCACTACCAGCAATCTGAGACCTACTGGTACAACATTTGATTATTTCCCCTTTGGGATTCTTGTCTTATCTATGAACTGGTAGGTTCATCCTGAATTTGTTTATTTCTAGAACTACTTCCATCACAAGATTAGTACATTCTGGATGGTTGATGCTATATATTTCTGGCTTGAGTCACACCTCCTGAGTTCTTTGAGGGTGACTTCAAAATATATTAACCATCCATAGATGGAGGATATCAGAGTTACAGTCGGTTTTGATTTTGATTGATTGATTGATTGATTGATTGCTGGGAAGGGAGATTCTGCAAAACAAGAGTAACTTTTTCACAATGCAACCCAATCGAAACTAAAAATTCAGTACAACTGTTACCATGGATTGCAGTGCATAGCTCAATCAGTGTAGAACTGGTACAATGACAGTAAGTTTTGTTCTTGAATTTAGCATATCAGTAGACCTGGCAAAAAATCTGAAAGTTTGGGGTTTTTTTTATTTTCTGTTTTCTTCAAATTTTGAAATTTCATTTTTAATACTGAATTTCAAATTTGTTGAGAAATGGGGGAAAGGGTTTTCACAAGAATTTAGTCAAAATTTTATCCACCTTTTTTGTTTGCTAGATTTTGAAATTTTGAAAACTGTTGGCAACCTGTACAAACAGGATACATCTATGCAGGTTTATTTTGACAATGCATCCTAGAGGGATAGGGTTTTCACTGTAGGTGTGTCCTGCTTACAAAGGGTCAGTAAGTGAGCAGAAAATACATTGGTGAGCAAATGTGGTAGGCCTGAGAAATCCTTAACAAGAGATTCAAAACAATTGTGCACTACATTGTGTCAGCAATCTTTAGAGCTGAGAGAGATATTTAACTTTGCTTTGGAGAGCAGGATACTTTTACAGTGTTTATAAGCCAGAATCACAAAACCTATATTGTGTCAGCAATCTTTAGAGCTGAGAGAGATATTTAACTTTGCTTTGGAGAGCAGGGTACTTTTACAGTGTTTATAAGCCAGAATCACAAAACCTAAAAGAATTTTGTCTCCCAGGAACACAAACCCAGACTTTAAGCATGTGGATATTAGTGTCGGTTTCTGTCATCTGAGCAAGGATGAATGGCCTCAGTTCATCGGAAAATTAGTCTAGTAGCTAGAGGGAAAAAAATAAATTAAAAAAGTATCTTTGCTTATGAAGCCTAAGGCTGTGACATGAAAATCACAAAATTGCCTATTTATAAAACATTACTTTTTAGATTTACATTTGTATCTCACCACTGACCAGGCTTGTTCCCAGGAAAATTAAACTGTTGGATTTTGGTTTTCATTCTCCAATTTTGTTCTCCTCTTTTTTCAAACAATGAGAAGAAACTGAAAAGAGAGATGGAGAAAAAGAGAGAGAGAGAGGAGGATAGTTGGCAACCTATGGCTCTATAAGAAACTAAAGTACTCCTATCTACCACAGCCCTTAAGATAAATGCTTTTTCCACAAACATGCTTTTCATCTGTTTCTTCAAATGACGTTGATGAGCAGCAGTGTGGTGCAATATAGAGCACTGGATTTTCAGCCAGAATATCTGGGTTCTAATCCTAGTTATCCCCTTGATCCTCTGGGTTCTTATCATAATTTTGCTATGAGCAAGTTAAGATGGTAATATCTTTGGGGCAGGGATTGTCTCTCACTATATGTTTGTGCATTGCTCACCACAAAGGAGACCTGGTATCTAAGAGCTACCATAATACAAGTAATGAGACCTTCTTTGTTGCTATCTAGCTGATAAAATTTCCAGTTTGCTTCACCTACCTGGGAGACAAGGGGAAAAAATCATTTGAGAGGTAGGATAGAGAGAGAGGGGGATGATCTGTCAGTGGTGGGTGCTCTCAACCTCAGAGGAAGGAGAACACATCTGGATTCCTCACTTCATCTGGAGATGGCAAGAAAAATAAAATCTAGCTTGGATAGGAGAAGTGGGGTAGTTGATTCTGGGAAGGTAAATGGCCAGGTGAAAGTCCTACCAAAGGCTTGCCAAACTATGGCCTAGTAATTTTTTCTCATATAGTAAGGTCTACACAGGGTGTGATCATATAATTATCTAAAATATTGCCAATAGCCCTATGGAGAGCAGTAGAGCTAAGTAAAATTTTTCAGCTGGAAATATTTTTGGAGAAAAATGGAGATTCAGTGACACTGAAATGTTTTATGAATTCATGTGAGTTTTGCCAAATTCATTCAGTCAGAACCCTCCCCAAAATTCTGAAAGTATTGAAACGTTTTAACATTTTCAAAATGAAATGTTTTGATTTTTTTGGTCTGAAAAACCTTTGTGTCTCAAAATTTATTTAAATTTTATTATTTTAAATCAAAACATTTAAAAATGGTTGAAATTAAAACAGCAAATTTTGTCAAAATGAAACATTTTGTACAATCTCCCCCCATTTTTTTTAACTTCTTGATTTAATAAAGGGGGGGATATTATTGGTTCAACCCAAAATGAAATATTTTACAATATTTTGGAATTTCCAGTGAACCAAAATATCCATTATTCACACCGTTCTAGTTGTATATGTTAGTTTCATGCCAAGGATTAGTGTTTATCTGATGAACTCAAACTGCTTCCATAAGAGAAAAAACAAAAATGTAACAGTGGATTAGCATGAGAGCAGTCTCACCGCCCCATAATACTTCTGAGGCCCTACTTGCTTCTAGCACACAAGGACAAGCTCCCTGCTTAGATCTCACACAGGCATACAGCATGGAGAAAATACGCAGGTCTGGCTGGGGCTGCAGGTCAAATAGGGCTCTCAGAAGGAATACAATAAATGCTTTAAAAGGGTATTCAGAAAGGAGAAGACAAAATTCCACATACACTGGGACTGGATCCCATGCTATGGGTTTTCTATTTGTTTTCACTTTGTTATGTATATGTTATTTACAAACAAAAACCCTTCATTTAATGTTAGTTAAAGTGGCAGTCATCAATATGCTAAATCATTAAATTTTAGGAAATACCAAATTAAGGATTAAAATTAATTAAAAGGTTGCAAAGTCAAGCACTCTCAAGTTAGGAAATGCCACGAAGAACTTCTCCAAGGCAACCTTAATTTGGCCTCCCTCTGCATATGGATTCTAATACAGCCTTTAATTACAAGCAAAAGCGAATACCTGTGAAAAGTTTGCACATGACTTGCCCAGCATTATGTAGGAACTCGGTGGCAGAAGCAGAGATACAATCCAAGTCTCCAGGATGGCATTCAACTTCCATAACCATAAGATCATCCTTTTCTTCCTCAATTCCCTATCTCATAACTACAAACCTTTTAACTCTGTAACAAATGAGCCAGGGGTCAAACAAATAGCAGACTTCTTCACTCCAACCTTGATTCAGCTACAGAACAGATCCGTCTTGTGCACTGAGTGAACCAGGGGTCCTATGTAGAAACTACTAATATGGCATCATGTAATTAAAGGCTGTTTATAATGTATACAAAGGCTCCAACTAAAGATTGCATGGGTAATGTTCATCCTGGCCCTTCCTATCTTTAAACCTTTTAATCCTCAAGTTTGTATTTTGCTACTTTCTTACAGTTTAGTTTAAGGTTGCTCTAATCAATAATGATAAATTATTATTTTTGTAAATTTCCTTCATTTTAATAGAAAGAAAATATTGTGTATATGTACTGTTTAAATAAGCAGCATTTACACATTTTTCTTCAATGTATATTTGTTATCTTTGTGAGACTCCATATTTCACAATCCAGTATCATGTTGACCAATTGTAAGGGCGTGTATCAAGCCCTTTGAAACCCCCCAGAAGGCCCTCCAGTCGTACCACACCTCACCCCAAAAGAAAGGCAATAGAGTGGAGTCCTCCAAGTGGTCTACAGAGGTTGTAAGGAAGGAAGCCAATCAGAGTCTAGAAGGCTCATATAAAAGGGAGTTGCAGGGCCTGCACAGTTGAGTTGCTGGCTGGAACCAGAGGAGGAAACATACTGTTCCTGGCTGGCCAAGGAAGCTGCAGCAGCTGGACAGAGCAGTCACTGGCTGGGACACTCAGCACAGAGACTGGGGAGAAACCCTGCTTAAGCAGGGATAGGACTGTGAGAGAAAGCCTTGACAAGAAGAACAGGGACTGTTATAAGTTCACCAGGTGAAGGGGTCTGTGAGAAAGAACCCTGAGAGAACAAGACAGAGACTGTTGTGGATTCTCTAGGTAAGGAGGCCTGCAGGAGATCCTGCTTAAACAGACAACAGGCCAAGGACCCAAGAAGCTGATCGGACAGAGTGGGAAACAGGTCAAAGAATGCAGCAATAGACACTAGCAAAGGAAGCAGCAGGTGGCTGCTAGTCATAGGATTCCTGGGTTAGGACCCAGAGTAGTGGGTGTGCCTGAGTTTCTCCAATTGGCCACAAGCTGAGTGGCGAAGGGCCCAGGAAGCAACAAGTTTCATTTAGAGCCCAAAAAGGTTTAAACAGGCCCAGAGATAGGACTGAGGACTTTGGGGAGGGGCCAACCATTTGTTGAACCATGTTACCCGGTAGGAGGTTGTTTCGTTTTATTTTACATACTGACTGTGTGTGACTCGGCTAGAGGGCTGAGTCACTGAAAACCTACTTGAAAAGAGAAACTGCCTGCAGAGGGTACCACAAAAACCAGAAGAGTGCAGGCATGCACCCGGCCAGCAGAAGGCGCTCACAAGAGAGGAGTGGCCACACTTTTACACCAGTCTCTTGAAAGTCATTTAAATTAAACTGTATTCAACCAAAATACAATTTAACACAACTGCAGTTTTATTGCAACTTCTAAATTACACTTATTTTCAATTGTGAAACAGAGTAGGGACTCTCAGCTATAATTTCCCACCCCTTACAAAAGGTACATATTGAGAAAGCCACAGCCTTTCTAAGATGCTATAAACAGTATACAGGAATGCATGTAACCCTTTCTGAGAAAAGTAATAAACACCCTTTGAAAAGAAATAGTGTAACTTACCCCAATACAAACCCAAATGAGTGAAGCAGGAACTTATCCAACCCCAGAATGCTCTCACTGCAGCTCCTCCTGGGACCCTTCTTTGTAATGATATCATGGTTGTCTGAGCGAAATCAGTTAGCAAAAGCAGCTGTTGCCATGACAACCATGCCACTAGTGACTCCCCCAACTATGCAAATAAACTGGAAAGAGAAGGTGATGAGTAGCTGATTACCTCTGATGTCACAACCTCTCAGGCAGTCACAGGGGGCAGCAAACATGCACGGTGTATGTGGGAGGGAAAAAAATCAGGCTTTGCTAGTGTTTCTGTTTTTCCAAATTTCCCCAAAACCAACAACATACAAGCACAAAATACACATTGATGATCACTCCATACACACATTAATTAGTGGCTGAAATATGGTTTAAATTCCCCTTCGCTTGTTTGCAAAACAGAGCTCTGAAAAAAGTTGAGGTACAGACCCTGTAAAACAGAAAAGTCTGACGCAACCTTAGCTTTGTCCCACTACTGCGAGCCTACGATATTGTCAGGAAGTGAGGATAAGATGCATTTCAGAGGCCACATAGTAAGCCTCAGAATAGAGGTGTTTCTTTTGTTTTAAACCATTTTACCTGAAGTGTGAAAAATAAAATTTTCTGGGTAAATCTTGCTGACGGAGGGCCAGATTCTGCATTTAGATTTGCAAAGTGCACTCATGGACATGGGCAGAATTCTGGAGTCTTCAGCTGGATACCCACACAGTTCTCCTTGTTGGACCAAGCCCAAAATTTTCTGCTGTGCATGCTGATCCATGCCATCAGCTTCTCTGTTATATTGTGCAAGGTCTGTTTAGAAATTTGCTCACAAGTTTGGCTTGCAAATTTGGGCAGCATTTAATTTAGAAAACCCTGCAATGCACAGCCAAAATAATGGAAACATTTACTTTATCAATTACCTACTGTCTGAAGAATGATTAGGGTAGTAGACTTTTTTAAAATCCCTTTCTCCCTCAAACCATAGTTTCTTTTAACTTCGGTTCTGAAGATATTATTTGGCTATTTAATTCTGTGTCTGTGTTCTGCTACGATACATCTGGTAATCTTAGCTAGGCTGCATTATCACAACATGGCTCCAACAGCAGCGTTCTTAAAACAGAATGTAAAAAAAAGCTCCATCCAAGTTTTGAGTTGGGGTTAAAAAATAAGATTTTCATCTGAAAATAGTTAGATAATTAAAATGATTCATAATAACAAGCATTAAGCAACAGCCCATGGCTCAAACGCAGATCTACACATCTCGAGTGGGTTTCCATCATTGCAGGATGATTTCAATGTCTGTGCTTACTACTTATATTTACTAAAGGAACTGACAATATCTTTTATCTATTTGGCCTTCTTAATTAGCACTGTTTCCTTTTTCAAGTGCCACGATTATATCTTAGGCCAGCAGGTGAGACTAAGCTTCAGCTGTGATAGCCCTTGGTGCTTGGAATTTGTTTCCAGTCATGTGTCTACTTTCTTGTCTACCTCTCTCTGTTTAAAATGATTAAAACACAATAGTTGCACTAACATTTCTGTGTTAATCACTCTCAGCTCCTGTACAGTGAACCACCCTTCTTTAATAATGCTTCTCTGATTTATGTTTGTTGAGGGTTTATGTTTAACTTTATGATTTTAAAATATTATTTAGGGAATGACATAAGCAGACTTTATACAGTGCATTGCTACTATATAAAATAGTCCTGTTCAAAGGAACTTACCATACAACACAAATACAAACTCTGGGTTAACAATTCAAAGGAATGGAGATATGGGCCTAGGTCATGAAAATGCTTCAGCTTGTATATTACTTTACTTAGGGGATATTTACTTCTCTGGGACTACTCATGTGAATAGAGTTACCCTGTCCTCAAGTGTTGATTATAGTGTCAACAAGAGGCCAGATCATCGCTGAAATATTTTGCAAAAGAACAATGTTTGTTTCTTTGTTTGAAGAAGATGGTGAAAGGTAGGGAGCTATTGTTTCTTTAGAATATTTTAATTTTGTAAAGCACACCAAATGCTCTAGGGGTTAGGAAGATGGGGACACTGTGAAAAATAGTATTTAGTATTGTTTTATATGATCTAAGAAATGCAGGGAATAACTTCAAGCTGAGAAAGTTTACTACAATTCTTAGTGATTTTGAGACTCTTTGGATCAAAAAACTTAAAATACAAGTCTTAGAAACAGTGTTGGACTGGATGCACATTTAGAGGACTAGATTCTGCTTTGAGATGCCTGCATTTCCTGTTCACTTAAATGGAATCTACACATATACCTGAAGGCAGAATTTGGCCCAGGAAATCCATCTAGTAGATGACACAGTGCTAATTGGCCAAGTGTATCCTAATCACTGGCGATGTGTTGGCAGGCACAAGAGCAACACCAAGTTTCAAAAATAATTTCCTGATATTACAAACTAGCACTAGTAGTCACTGTTCCATATAAAGTACCATTGATGAGATCCTCAGGTGGGACATAGTGTAATTTCATTGACTTTAGTGGGCCTGTGCCAATTTATACCAACTGAGGATCTGGCCTGATATTTTTAATCTTAAATACAAACGTGTAATGTATTTACACTAAATTTTAAAACTAGATACTGTATGCAGATCCAGAAACAAATTTAAATTGTAAATCTTCTCCCAACATTGGCTTTAGCTATGTTTTTTATAATTATTGTGACAGTTCTCGGGTCATTCAGGACTGTGAGTCACCTTGTCACCCACACCTCTAGCGTGACGGAGTCCCTAACATTAGCCTTTCAGCCACTTAAGCACTTTCCTCTATGCTATGCTAGCCCTGTCTTTGCCTTGCAAGTTAACAGTAGGTGCACCTCCATCCCTGAATCCTTTTGAATCATTCCCAAGTGATATCTAATCCCTGATTCTGGTTACTAACAGACATCCCAAATCCCTCTGCCCCCAAAGGAACAGCGTACCCCAGTTTACTAGTTTTACCTTAAACCACTGTTCCTGAAAACGACACAGCACTTGTGAGCACTTATAATAAAACAAAAGTAGGTTTAAGAAAGAATAAAGATTTAGCTAGAAACAAGGGAGAGTGGTGGAAACAAAGGATTACAATATAAAAGAAAATAATAAAATACAAATCTGGGTGTACACTTCTGAATAGTTACCTATCCTATCTAATAAAGTAGATTTTCCCCCCAAAGTTCAGTCTGTTGCAGAGCTGGTCATCCCATACATACATCATGATGTGATCTCACACCACTCAGTGCTTATTTCCCAAGCCCAGTACCAACGGTCCACTGTGAGAAGCTGTTCCATGAATGCCAGCAGTAATCTTGAATTATTTGTTTCCATGGCAGCCAGCAAGTCAGGCATCACCTATTCACTCTCTGAGTCCCAGCTCATGAAATACTGGAGGACAAGGCATGTTGTGTTCATAACCCTCATCACCAGACTGGCACACTGCTCAGGATCCATGCTGTCAGGCAGAGATGATGGTCACGCAGTTTATAAGAGCTGTTGAAAAATGGCATGAAATGAAGTAGGAAGCCCATGAAATGACGGGATAGAAAGAATTGCATCACGGGACGGTGAGCATAGCCTCCTGATGCATGGCAATCCATTCCAGAACTGCCAATAACAGAGAGTGGTGGTTGCACAGTGGGAAAGCTACCCACAATGCAACACTCTCTTTGTCAATGTAAGAGCAACGGATGTGGACATCCTTCGCCGACACAAGGAGTGTTGTGTGGATGTACACAACCAATGTTATTAAAACGACATAACCATCAACATAACTTAAGTCAACGTAACTGTAGTGTAGATGTGCCCAAATGAAATACAAGGTAGAACAAATTGTTTAGCATAAGTAGTTAACACATATTTCAAGGGATCATTCTCGATGAAGTGGCCTGTTAACATCTCTCCAATCATAGGAGGGGATAAAAGAGGGGGAAGATGGGGAGGCAGTTAGTGGGTACAGATTGTTGTAATAAGCCATAAATCTAGTTCTTCTGTTCAATCCATGATTTTTAGTATCTAGCAAAGCTGTGAATTTAAGCTCCCAGGTTCATCTTTTAAAGGTGTCGGGCAGGTTTTCTTTGAGTATGAGGACTATGAGGTCAGATGTAGAGTGATTACTTTGTGAAAAAAGTGTTCCCCCACAGATGATAGGGTGTTTTTGTCTTTTATCATCTTTCTGTATTAGTTCATTCAAGTGCATAGTGATTGTCTCATTTCACCCACATAGTTGTTATTGGGGCATTTAATGCATCAGATGAGGTATATCATGTTGTGATAGGCATGTGTAGGACTCATAAATCTTGAAAAGTGTGTTTAGGGGGTGTTAGTCATAGTAGAAGTGGAGATATGTCTATGAGTTTTACATCTGTTGTTCTGGCAGGACCTGGTGCTACTTTGAGTTGGTGTGTCCAGGTTCATGGAGAGCTTGGAGAGGTTGGGGAGTTTGAAGGCCAGAAAAGGTGATTCAGGAATGATTTATTTCAGGATGTGATCCTCACTGAGTATGAGATTTAATTGTTTGATGATTTACCCTGTATGGGCTCCAGTGTGGGTTGATAGGTGACAACTAGAC
Source organism: Dermochelys coriacea (assembly GCF_009764565.3). Classification (NCBI taxonomy): domain Eukaryota; kingdom Metazoa; phylum Chordata; order Testudines; family Dermochelyidae; genus Dermochelys; species Dermochelys coriacea. The sequence goes on along the minus strand of NC_050075.1, from coordinate 61,815,704 downwards.
ATGTGCAGTTGGAGGGGTCTTATTTCTGTATTTAAGGATGTTCTGTTTGGATATTTGGATGGTCTATTCCATAATGTGATCTACTTCTCTGGTGCAATATTTTTCTCTGGTAAAGGCATTGTTAAATATTTTAAGGTATATATCCCATACTTTGTCCTTGGAGCATATTCTGTGGTATCTGAGTACCTGCCTGTAGATTACAGATTTCTTGGTGCATTTGGTGTGGTTACTGGATCTATGAAGATAGGAGTGGTGATCCATGGTTTCTATTTTATCCATGGATTATATCCGTGGATATAATTGTCTGTAGTGTTACATTGTTCAAGCTGATCATAGTGTCCAGGTAGTTGATGCTAGTGTGGGAGTGTTTCAGAGAGAGTTTAATAGATGGGTGGTGGTTCTTGAAGTTGTGGTGGAGCTATATGAGGGAGTTTAGGTCTCCCCAGAAGATGAAAATAACATTAATGTATCTCTGGCAATGGTTTAATAGTGTATTGTCCAGAAATTCTTCTTCAAAGTGGCCCGTGAAGAGGTTGGGATACTGGGAAACACCCATAACTGTTCCCAAGGTTTGGACAATCTGTTTGTTGTCGAACGTAAAATTGTTAAGGATGAGGATGAAATGGATGAGTTTAGATATGTGTTTGGGATGGATATCTGATGGTTGTCCACTGTCTTGTAGATATTTGAGGCAGGCAGTGATCCATTATTGTGAGGGATATTGGTGTATAGGGAGGTGGCATCAATGGTGGCAAGGATGGTGTTCTGAGGGAGGTTGTTAAAGCTGCAGCGTTTCTGGAGGAAGTTGGTTGTGTCCTGGAGGAAGCTGGCTCTTTGTGTGGTGAGTGGTTTGAGAATGGTTTCTATAAGTCCCAATGTTCCATCATTAAGAGTGCCTTGGCAAGATATGTTGGGTCTGGCTCGGTTCCCTTGTCTGTATATCTTGGGAAGCATGTAGAAGGTCCCTTAGGTGGGCTCATGGGAAGTGAGACTGCAGAGCTTCTTTTGAAGTTGTTTGGGGAAGTATTTGATGATATCCATGAATTCTTAGGTAAATTGTGGTTTGGGGTCATCTTTGAGTTCTTTATCGTAGGTGGTGTCAGAAAGTTGTTGGTTTTTTTTTTGTTAATATAGTCCTCACAGTTGAGGATTACGATGGCACCACCTTTATCTTCTGGTTTGGTCACTATTTGGGGGTTGGATTTCATGGGTTGCATAGCTGTCATCTCAGGGGCATAGAGATTGTGGTGGATGTGATGTTTGTTAAGGATTTCACCTTCTTTTTTTCCTGTGAATTAATCAATGTAATGATCAAAAGTGTAGTTGCATCCACTGTGGGGTATTCAGATGATTTGTTTTTCTTATAACTGTCAGTGGGAATGTGGCAATTGTCGGTGGTGTCATCATTGCTGTGAAAGAATTCGTTGAGGCAGAGTTGGCGGAAGAATTCTTTTAGCTCTCCACGTTATTATGGTATCAGGTTCTGTGATGGGCCAGAAGTTTAGTCCTTTGGAAAATACAGATAATTTAGCTCTGAATAGGGGTAGTCTTGATAAACTGATTATACTGGGGTTTCTTTTACTGTCCAGGTGGTGGTTCCCAGTGCCCTGGTAGCTTTGTGGGTCTGGAGTTGTTGTAGTTGGATCTTTTGTTCTTGTGTTGAATAACTGCCATGCAGTGGGAGGGAGGAGGAGGGAGGGGGGGTTATAGCTGTTTTGGATTTCTTGAAAGATTTCCCAGTAAGTTTCCTGATTTTTTCGTTCTTTCAGTGTAATGATTTTTTGTTTGAGGTTTTCACTTCTGGAGTATGTGAGGCGCAGTAAGTGGTTCCTCAGTTTTTCTGAAGTCCTTCTGCAGAGCTGTTTGGCATATTTGGAGTTTTATGTAGTGGTCAGAGGGTTAGACCTCTGGCAATAATGTTTTGTTTCTTTTGCATTTGCTCAGGAATCAGATGTCGCATTTTATAGTCATAGATAAGGTGAACCCTCATCTTGTTGTAATGTTTCTTTTTTACCTTCAAGAGGTTTCAGTTGTATGCAGTGGTCTCTGATGGTTTTCAATTGAAAGTCTTGAGATTGAGCAAGACCAAACAATTGATCCTTGCATTGCATCACTGCTAAACACGGTGAGATGACAATTCCCTTGTGCCTAACTGGGACACAACCAAGAATTATTATCTCCTGGTGACTAATTTTTACACCAAGTCCATAAAGCATATATTCAATATAAATAATTCCTTACATATTTCCCATACATACAAGTCACAATGCTTATGAATCTTGACAAGTTATGAGCTTTCTGTAGATACCTTACATGTTACTTTTTATGGATAAATATCCTGTAAGACATGTATTTGGTGTAGTGAGTTTGTCAGATCGGAGATGAGACCCTTTGCCAAGAGTCTTTGTGTGTCTCTCTGTCTCTCTCTCTCACTCACACACACACACACACACACAAAGATGGTAAGATACATTGAACTTTAAAATGTTTAATAATTTAATGCATGCAGCACAGTCAATATAAAAGCACATTCATCTTCAACCCCATAGACACATCAAAGCATCTTACTGACACTTAGAAAAACGTCTTCAAAAGTTATCATATTCTGCAGTTTGCAGAGCTGTGTGGCATAAGGAGGTGTCTTTGAAATAACTGAATTATTTACCATTCATTGTTCTTTAACAAATGTAATTGGGACTACTCAGCATTCCTAGGGACTCACAATGAATGCATTGAAGGCCACTTCTTCTCTCATTCTTATATGGATTTACTCCAGATTTAAACCTGTATCACGAAGGGCAGAATTTGGCCCCAAAAGCAAAGAAAAAGACACAGGCCTGTGACTGTTTTTTTGCTTCCCTTCAGATGGATGATGCAGTTTCTCACATATTGTAACTGTTGTCAGGGCACACTGCTGCACTCTAGCATATTTCAGATGTTGAAGTGCTAGAGATTATAATGGCAGAGAACTGATGAAATATATAAATGAGTATATGTTTACTATAATCATGGCACAAACAAATTAAATATGAAGACATTAAAATAGCAAGGCACAATTATTTATGCAAAATACCACATACACTGCAAAAACTCTTACAAACTCCTTTATAGGTAGGCTCTTTGACATATGTTTGCAACATACATTATATTTCTAATTTATTTATGACTTGATGGATCTCCAATTGACTCAGGATAGTGAAAAACAATCAAAGATTTTCTGAATCCAAAGCTATCATTTATAAAGTCTTGGGCAGCGAAAAAAAAAATAATAATCAGGAGTATAATTTTCAACATCACACAGTCTTGTCAGTCTAAGGAACACATTTTTGCAGTGACTTGTGAATTTATAAATATTTAAGATGCAATAATTATTAGCACATAACATGTGTTTTTTTCAATATACATTTTTCCTCAAGTGACAGGGGCATTTCTCATGAGAACTATAGCTCAGAATTTTGAATGTTCTTTTGTCAACTTACAAGTGAAAAGATACTGCACAAGGAAGAGGAGAATCCTATTAGTGATATTTCTGTTTTATTAGCATGTTTCTCTACTAATACGATGTGAAATTTTTACTAATGGCAGTTTTTGTGTCAGGCTACCACCTCTCTTAGGGAGTTATTTTAGCATGGTTTACTATTTTCACTGCTACAAGAAAACCAGAGAGTAACAGAGACCAAAAACCCAACGAGAAAAATTATTAAAACTAAATTGATTTTTGTGTTAAATATTGTACATAGCTACAATTTTTATTACCTCTACTGTGCCAATAGAACATACAGGCTTGATTTATATGAGCAACACTTGCCTGATTTCAGTTAATCTAGTTAATAATTTTGTCTCCATTTTTAATAATGCTATCTAAAGAGCCGAAATTAATGTTTCTTCAGGGATTGTCAATTTTCCTCTGGCAGATATTGTATCTCACTTTATTTCTAATGTTGGTGCAGCAGAGAGGGCACTGAAATATGTGTCAGGAGTCATGAGACCCGAATACTGCTCTTAGCTGTGACTTTGACCCACACAGGCATTACCTACTCTTAGAGTGACCAGATGTCCTGATTTTATAGTCAACAGTCCCGATTTTGGGGTCTTTTTCTTATATAGGCTCCTATTACCCTCCACCCCCGTCCTGATTTTTCACATTTGCTGTCTCGTCACCCTACCTATTCTGTGCCTTAATTTCTTAATTATTAGAACACTTTGAGGTCTACAGATTAAAAGTGCTGTGTAAGAGCAAAGAGTGACAGTGACTCAGAAAGGATGCTATGCACCTTTTATGCAATTTTGAGTGCCCTCGATTCCCACTGAAGTCACTAAGAGTTCAAGATCCTCATTGTCATATAGGAGCAGAAGCTCAGCATTGGTAATGAGATACTGAACAGAGCCTTTTCGTTTATGTTGCCCACTTAAATTCATCCCAAGTTGGTATTAACTAAGGCTATGTCTACACTTAAAACACTACAGCAGCACATCTGTAGCTTTCAAAGTACACACTCACTAGAGCCATAGGAGGGATCTTCCCATTGCTGAAGATAATCTACCTCCCTGAGAGGTGGTAGCTAGGTCGATGGAAGAATTCTTCCATTGACTTAGCGCTGTTTACACTGGGGGTTAGGTCGGCATAGCTATGACACTCAGAAGTGTGGATTTTTCACACTCCTGAACAACTTAGACAAGTTGATGCAAGTTTGCAGTGCAGACCAGCCCTAACAGTTAATATCTGATGGCTGCTCCATGACTGATATCTGCAATCTCAGTCCATTGCCCAGTGGATGTTATAAAACTACCATAGTTGCTACCATTGTTTGCATTTGTACAGGTGAAGTCAAAAACAGATTGGGTACAGAGTCTGATCTGCTCCTTCATGCCTACTGGTTTAACACCCAGGATAAGTTTCAGGCACATTGGAGAATCCTCCACGACCCCTTGTCAGTGGATAGAGGGTTTTAATGTATCAATCCAGCAAAAAAACTAAAATGGCATAAAAATGTGTGCTTCACAGAAACAATGCTTCTTATTGATTTCCTTTTCTGTATATCCAAATGAGCAATAATGAAAATACATGTTCAGTAGAGCACCTAAACTGTTTTGACATCAAATTAGGCTTCTTACTTTTTTTTTTAAAGTCTATGGTTTCTACAGAAAAATTCAATTTTCTGTCAAAAAATACATAAGAATCAAAATAGTTTGATTTAGAAATGCTGCTGTGGATCTTCTTTGGAGTTATAGTTCAGTTGCCTCATGTCCCCATTCTCCTTTCTGGGTTGGACCCTGTAACCGTGCCTTTATTGGGTCATAACTGAGAATGACAAATTCAGGACGAACTGCTGAGAAATAGGGCAAACACAACCCAAAACTGGTGGTTATTCTTTTATAAGATATAGCAAACCAACCACAAAAGTAAATTCCTGTTTCACCACACTGGCTAGAAGAAAACATAAAGACAGTTTCCTCAGGCATTCCAATTCTTATATCACCACCAAAAACACTGGATTCAGAGATAAGTGGTTCTTTACAACTGGTGCCATGAAATAATAGGTTCTTCTGATCTCAAAGGACCAGCCATACATCCAGGTCAATATATAACTTAGATCTTACCCAAAAATCACACAGGTGCCAATCCTTTAGTATCTAAAATCTAAAAGTTTATTCATAGAAAGAAAGAAAAGAAAGAAAAAGAAAACAAAGAAAATAAAGAAAATTAAAATTGGTTATAGGAATCAATTACATCTGGTAATGGGAAAGTCCTTGGTTAAGGCTTGTAGCAGTGATGGAATAAACTGCTTGCTTAAGTCAAGTCTCTGGAGTACATCCACAGCTTGGATGCGCCATTCAGTCCTTCGTTCAGAGCTTCAGTTTGTGTCAAGGTTCCTTCCCCACTCTGAACTCTAGGGTACAGATGTGGGGACCTGCATGAAAACCTCCTAAGCTTACTTTTACCAGCTTAGGTTAAAACTTCCCCAAGGTACAAACTATTTTTCCTTTTGCCCGTGGACTTTCGCTGCCACCCCCAAACGTCTAACTGGGTTTTTTTATTAGGAAAGAGTCATTTGGAAATGTCTTTCCCCCCAAAATCCTCACCAAAACCTTGCACCCTCCCCCACGGGGAAGGTTTGGTAAAAAAAACCTCACCAATTTGCATAGGTGACCACAGACTCAAAGCCTTGGATCTTAAGAACAATGAAAAAACATTCCGTTTTCTTAAAAGAAGAATTTTAATAAAAGAAAAGGTAAAAAGAATCACCTCTGTAAAATCAGGATGGTAAATACCTTACAGGGTGATTAGATTCAAAACATAGAGAATCCCTCTAGGCAAAACCTTAAGTTACAAAAAGACACAAAAACAGGAATATCCATTCTATTCAGCACAGCTTATTTTCTCAGCCATTTCAAGAAATCATAACACATATCTGGCTAGATTGCTTACTAAGTTCTAAGATTCCATTCCTTTTCTGTCCCCGGCAAAAGCATCACCCAGACAGACACAGACTCTTTGTTTCTCCCCCCATTCCAGCTTTGAAAGTATCTTGTCTCCTCATTGGTCATTGTGGTCAGGTGCCAGTGAGGTTATCCTAGCTTCTTAACCCTTTACAGGGGTGAAAGTGTTTTTCCTCTGGCCAGCAGGGATTTTAAAGTTTTTACCCTTCCCTTTATATTTATGACACGCCCCCCAAATCACAGATAGGGTGAAACGCTGGCTGTGATTTCTTCCTGGAGCTCTAGGAAACAACAGAGTTAATAAGACACATGCACCTCTAAATATATTACTAAGTATATAAAGACTAACAATATTTTCCACATCTCAAAGACGATTTTAACCAGTTGATTCTAGGAAATTTTCACGGGAGAGTGCATCAGCCACTTTGATAGAAGCTCCTGAGATGTGTTGGATGTCAAAATCAAAATCTTGGAGAGCTAAACTCCACCGAAGAAGTTTTTTGTTATTGCCTGTAGCAGTATGAAGCCACTGTAGCACAGCATGGTCGGTTTGCAGGTGGAAACGCCATCCCCAAACATATGGGCATAGCTTTTCCAGAGTGTAGACAATGGCGTAACATTCTTTTTCACTGACCAGTTGCTTTCCCTCTCAGACAGTTTTTTGCTGAGAAACACTACAGGGTGGAATTCTTGATCCGGTCCTTCCTGCATTAAAACTGCTCCCACACCACGCTTGGACGCAACTGTGGTTACTAGGAACGGTTTGTCAAAGTCTGGGGCCCTTAGTACAGGGTCAGACATGAGTGTCACTTTAAGCTGGTTAAAGGCCTTCTGACACCCTTTGGTCCACTGAACAGCATTTGGCTGTTTCTTTTTGGTTAGGTCTGTCAGTGGGGCGGTGTTTTGGCTGTATTGCGGTAAAATCGTCTGTAATAATCGGCCAAGCCTAAGAAGGATTGAATCTGTTTCTTTGACTTTGGGACAAGCCACTTTTGGATAGCATCCACTTTGGCCTGTAGGGGGTTGATAGCTCCTTGACCCACCTGGTGTCCAAGGTAAGTCACACTGTTTAGGCCTATTTGACACTTCTTAGTCTTAACAGTTAGTCCTGCCTCCCTTATGCGCTCGAAGACTTTTTGTAGAGTTCCAGATGTTCTGCCCAGGAATCCGAAAATATGGCCACATCGTCAAGGTAGATGACTGCATATTTTCCTAATCCCGCTAGGAGACCATCTACAAGTCTTTGGAAGGTGACGGGTGCATTCCTCAGCCCGAAAGGGAGTACATTAAACTCATACAGCCCGACATGTGTGATGAAGGCTGACCTTTCCTTGGCAGATTCATCTAGTGGTACCTGCCAGTACCCCTTGGTTAAGTCCAATGTAGAGATGAACTGAAGTTCTCTAATAGTTCATCTGTGCATGGCATTGGATAGTTGTCTGGGCGAGTTACAGCATTTAGCTTAGGTCAGTCCACGCAAAAACGTATCTCCCCATCTGGTTTGGGAACTAGAACCACTGGAGATGCCCATGCACTGCCAGAGGGGTGGATTACACCCATCTGTAACATATCTTGGATCTCCCGTTCTATAGCAGTTTTAGCTTGAGGAGACACCCGGTAAGGTTGGACTTTAATTGGATGAGCATTACCTGTGTCAATGGAGTGGTATGCCCGTTCAGTCAGTCCTGGGGTGGTTGGGAACGTTGGAGCGTAGCTAGTGCACAGCTTCTGGATCTGCTGTTGCTGCATACGCCTGAGGGTCATGGAGAGATTCACCTCTTCCACACCACCAGCACTTTTCCCTTCGTAGTAGACACCTTCAGGCCACTCAGCGTCATCTCCTCCTTGGGCTGTAAACTGAAAAACTTTTAATTCTTTGGAATAAAAGGGAGTTAGAGAATTAATATGGTATACCTTAGGCTTTCGGTTGGAGGTGGGGAATGCTATGAGATAATTAACAGCTCCCAGGCACTCCTGGACCGTGAATGGCCCTTCCCACGACGCTTTCATTTTATGGGCCTGGAGCGCCTTTAAGACCATGACCCGGTCTCCTACTTTGAAGGAACGCTCTCTGGCATGTTTATCATATCTGGGTTTTTGCTCTTTTTGAGCATCCTGTACGTTTTTTTAGCAAGGACTAGAGAGGTTCGGAGAATGTTTTGTAGGTTGGTTACAAAGTCCAGAATGTTAGTTCCTGGAGAAGGTGTAAATCCCTCCCATTGCTGCTTCACCAACTGTAATGGCCCCTTAACCTCGCAGCCATATACAAGTTCAAATGGTGAAAACCCTAAACTCGGATGTGGTACAGCTCTGTAGGCAAAGAGCAACTGCTGCAACAGTAGGTCCCAATCATTGGAGTGCTCATTTATGAATTTACGTATGATGGCCCCCAAAGTTCCATTAAACTTCTCCACCATGCCATTTGTTTGATGGTGGTAAGGAGTAGCAACCAAGTGATTTACCCCATGAGCTTCCCAAAGGCTTTCCATAGTTCCTGCCAGGAAATTAGTTCCTGCATCTGTGAGGATGTTGGAGGGCCAACCTACCCTGGCAAAAATGTCTGCTAGTACCGGCACACACTTTTAGCCCTGGTGTTGCTTAGAGCTACTGCTTCCGGCCATCGGGTGGCAAAATCCATGAAAGTCAGTATGTACTGCTTTTCTCGGGGTGTCTTTTTCGGAAAAGGATGCAGAATATCCACAGCTACTCGCTGAAATGGAACTTCAGTGATGGGGAGTGGCTGGAGAGGGGCTTTGACCTGGTCTTGGGGTTTTCCCACTTTTTGGCATACCTCACAAGACCGGACATAGATAGAAACATCCTTGCCCATTCCCTCCCAGTGGAATGACCTCCCCAACCGGTCTTTGGTCCTGTTCACCACAGCATGGCCACTAGGATGATTGTGGGCTAAGCTCAAGAGCTTGACCCGGTACTTAGTTGGAACTACTATCTCTGAGGATGCCAGTCTTCCTGGTGTCCACCAGAAAGTGTTTCCTTGTATAAAAGTCCTCTTTCTACAACAAACCTGGATTAATTAGAAGAGCTGAGAGGCGGTGGGTTGCTCTGTGCTGCTGTCCACACTCTCTGGAGGCTTTCATCTACTTCCTTTTCGGACTGGAACTGTTCCCTTGATGAAGGAGACATCAGTTCCTCATTGGATTGTGGATCTAGGCTTGGTCCCTCTGGAAGTGATGTAGCGGATGGGGCTGTTTCCGTTGACTATGAACCGCTCTCCGCTGCTGCACTATGTTGGGGTTCAGGCTCCTTGTGCTGCTGCCAGTTCAGGTTCGATGAGGCCCTCTGGGGTTGGGTTGCAACTACTGGATTCAGTGCTGGCAATGGGTCTGGTGCTAGTTGTTCCGCCAGTTCCGGTTCTGGGACTGACTCTGTCTGGGTCTCTGGGACTGGATCCACTACTGCTGTTGCAGATATTGGCCTTGTGTCTGGGTCCATCACCTCTGACTGGGTCCTGGTAAAAGTTTCCAGAACAGAGCTGGGCATGATGGCTTGTTTAGTCCGGCTGCGGGTGACCATTCCCACCCTCTTGGCTGACTTCAAACAATTGGCCAAGTCTTCCCCCTACAGCATGGGGATGGGATAATCATCATAGACTGCAAAAGTCCACGTTCCTGACCAGCCCTTGTACTGGACAGGCAACTTTCCTGTAGGCAAATTGAAAGAGTTGGACTTGAAGGGTCGTCACTTGGATCTCTGGGTTGTTTAAATTGGGGTCTACTAATGGATAGCTGACACCTGTGCTCCGGTGTCCCTCCACGCGGTGACCTTCTCCCCACCCACACTCACAGTTTCCCTCCGCTCCAAGGATATCTGGGAGGTATCTGGGCCTGAGGACCTCTGGTGTGATTCTGGTGCAATGAACTGTAATCTGTTGGGGTTCTTGGGGCAGTTGGCCTTTACATGCCCCATCTCCTGTTGCATTTAAAACATCGTCCAGCTGACAGGTCACTGGGGCGAGGTGGGTTGCTGGAGAATGGTGTGGAGGGACGATAAGGTGTCTGGAGGGTTCCTTGGGTGGTAGTTGGGGCCTTGGGCAGCCCCTGGTAGTAGGGGGTGGTCTGAGGTTGTCCCTTCTGGTATCCGCTCCAACTGCGACCAGTTTTTTTCCTTTCTGCCACCTCCACCCATTTGGCTCCAATCTCCCCTGCCTTGATTACAGTTTTGGGCTTTCCATCTAGGATGTATCATTCTATTTCCTCAGGAACACCCTCTAAGAATTGCTCCATTTGCATTAGGAAGGGCAAATCTGCTGGAGATTTAACACTTGCTACTGATATCCAGGCATCACAATGTGGTAGGCATGTCAGGTAAATGACACGTCTGGTTTCCACCTTAGGGCTCTGAACCACCAATGGGAATGCTCGGGTGTTAGCCCCATTCTGACTCTTGCCTTGGTTTTAAACAGTTCATACTGGTTCATGCATTCCTTAGGCATTTCAGCCTAACTTTCACTGAGCTGTGGCCTCAGCTCTACCATGTATTGGTCTGTAGAGATGCTGTACCCAAGGCAGGCCCTTTCGAAGTTTTCTAAGAAGGCCTCGGTATCATCGCCTGCCTTGTAGGTGGGGAACTTTCTGGGATGGGAAGTGGTACTGGAGAAGGATTGCTAGGGTTTGTTGGTATATTCTGCTGAGCCTTTGCCTTCTCCATCTCCAGTGCATTCTTCCTCTCTTTTTCCTTCTCCTCCTCCACATGCTTCCTCTCTTTTTTCTTCTCCTCCAGTTCTTTGTCCCTTGCCTCCAATTCTTTTTCCTTTGCCTCCATAGCTCTCCTGTGAGCAGCCTCTCGGTGTTGTTCTGCCTCTTTCGCTGCCTCCATTTCTCTCCTGTGGGGCTTTTTCTGCCTTTTTTGCTGCCTCCAGTCTGACTAACTCCAATTTGTGTGGTGTCTTAGTTTTTGTCATCTTTACCTCTCTGTTTTTAACTCACTTTACACCCAGGAGTTAGAAATAAAACAAACAAACAAAAACTTGGCTTGTAAAATTTTGCTGTGCTGTAATATGATACCTATTCTTTGATAGTGATTGTCAGTCTACAGAAAAATCCCCCCCCCAAAAAAACAAACCCAACAACAACAACAACAAATTAAAAAAAACCCAACAACCCTAACACCTTTGTCTCCAGGCAAATAGGCAGAAAACCCCTCTAGTTGCTCTTAGGTAAAAAAAAAAACTTCAGGTCTCTGAAGACTTGTGAATTTCCCTACAGGAGGTTAACTACCCTGTCTTTAGGTAGAGAAAACTCCAGCTCACAAAAGACAATTCCCTTTTGTCTCTGCTCTGGCCCCAAAGCAGAGAAAAAAAATCCTAACTCCTCTCAGTTTAACCTGCTTTCCAGCAGCCCAAAGGGAAAAAAAATATTTCCTTTTCAAATCTGTGCTTCTGGTTCAAAAAATCTCAAATTGAGCTCAGAATGATTTGAAGTTAATCCCCCGCTCTGCTACCATGTCTAGCGATTCCTTCCCCACTCTGAACTCTAGGGTACAGATGTGGGGACCTGCATGAAAACCTCCTAAGCTTACTTTTACCAGGTTAGGTTAAAACTTCCCCAGGTACAAACTATTTTTCCTTTTGCCCGTGGACTTTCGCTGCCACCACCAAACATCTAACAAGGTTTTTTTATTAGGAAAGAGCTGTTTGGAAATGTCTTTCTCCCCAAAATCCTCACCTAAACCTTGCACTCCCCCCACTTCCTGGGGAAGGTTTGGTAAAAAAAAACCTCACCAATTTGCATAGATGACCGCCGACCCAAACCCTTGGATCTTAAGAACAATGAAAAAACATTCCGTTTTCTTAAAAGAAGAATTTTAATAAAAGAAAAGGTAAAAAGAATCACCTCTGTAAAATCAGGATGGTAAATACTTTACAGGGTGATTAGATTCAAAACATAGAGAATCCCTCTAGGCAAAACCTTAAGTTACAAAGAGACACAAAAACAGGAATATCCATTCTATTCAGCTTATTTTCTCAGCCATTTAAAGAAATCATAATCTAACGCATATCTAGCTAGATTGCTTACTAAGTTCTAAGACTCCATTCCTGTTCTGTCCCTGGCAAAAGCATCACCCAGACAGACACAGACCCTTCGTTTCTCCCCCTCTCCAGCTTTGAAAGTATCTTGTCTCCTCATTGGTCATTGTGGTCAGGTGCCAGCGAGGTTATCTTAGCTTCTTAACCATTTACAGATACTAGGGTTTTTTCCTCTGACCAGGAGGGATTTTAAAGGTGTTTACCCTTCCCTTTATATTTATGACAATTTATAACAAAGTTCCTCCAGAGGTAAGAAGCAGGACTGAAGCTTTTTTCATATGGAGGGCATCCTATTGTTCTTACTGTGGAAAATTGCAACAATAAGATGGAGTTTGGAGTCACATGGGCAAGTCATATGTCCATGCATTTTGCCTAGTCACAGCAGGAAATTTCATTAACTGTAGATAGACATCTCCCATGGTCCATTGTCAGTTAAATGTTCTGTCGATGGGCTACTCAATTTGAATAGTTCCTCCAAGATGTGCTGGCTAATTACTTTGTGGATGTTCCCCCAGGAGCAAACATTTGAAATCCAAGTATAGAGCCAATACTCAGAACTTCACATACAAAAATGATACATGCATACAGATAGCATAATCATAACCAGCCAATCATAACGTTTTCACAGACACCTCACTCAACAACCTTTGTGCAATATTTGCTGCAAATATATAACAGTGGTTGCAACAATGATCTATACGGTCATATTTTAATCAAATAATGTCATGGACCCCCTCTCTGGACTACATTTCCCAAGCATGGCCAGAGACTCCCATAATGCATCCCCTACTCTCTCCAAGAGGGTATTCACCATGGGAAATGAAGTTTGACTGGGGAGTCTGTCCTCTAGAGGAGAATGGGTAAATGAGGCATATGAGGCATACAACTCCTATAAGGCCATTCAGCAGCACTTCCAAATTGAGATTGTTCCATTTCCAGGCAAAAGTTTTTAGTTTTTGTATTTCCACCTAAACATAGCAATTTTCTGCTGGGAGGAAAAGAAAACATGCAAGCTTTTGGACAAGTTCTGGTGCTCAGCTATAGAAATATTATTTGTTAGTTAAATGGAAAGCTTTCCCCCATTATTTTTATTTACATTTCTTTACATTTATTTGGGAAAAAATAGAAACATTCTGAAATCTGAAAGACATCAGTCTTCAGATAGTTTTACTCTCAATATGTTACATTTAGGGTCTGAGACACACTCAATATCTTTTTAGATTGGGACTTGTCAATTATTATACTTAATAAACTATTCTTGATGCATTGCGCTGATAGTGGGAAAAATTGTCTCATTTCTCTCTCTATTGAATTATATCTAGCTGGATCACCTGAAGTGATTTTAAAGGTATTTAATGTGATATGTCATCAAACAAGATCTGGAATGAAGCTGTATTGGAAAGGTCTGCAAGCAGCACAACAAAAAAAGATGAAAATGACTTTTACTTTGCTTAACATTTGTAACAAAACCAAAAACTGTGATGCAGTCATGGAATTTGGAGAGACATTCTAGTGCTGTGACCCATACCAGAAAATACACATTGTTCTGTGAAGTTAACAAATGAGGGAAAATTAAAGGAAAAATATTCTGGTTTTCATTATTCTGGTGGTAAAAAAGTAGAAAAAAAAGGGAAAAAAGTTTGTAGAAATATGGAAGGACAGAGAGCTCATTGATAATGTTCACAACCTAGTGCAGCATAGGACAATAATTGGAAGAAAGCTAGCAACAGCTGTACCCAAACAAAATTTATAAGTAGGTGTCATGGGCTGTATCAGTCTTAAAATCAAACCTACATAAGAGGAACTGTGGAGCTGTGATACCCCAGGATCACAGTAGGAAAAAGACTATTTGAGTTACAGTCTGGTAGTCCCTTATTTAGTTGGGGGAGTAAATTGCACCAACCCTTTTACTGGCTTAGGTTACTCTTCATTCTGGTCTGGCTCATCTGCACTGCTCAGTGCATTTGGAATAGAGAGTCCATTCGTTGCCCCTCTATGCAGTAGGGGAGTAGCATTTTAATTTCACCATGAATCTGCAATAGTTAACGGTGTTTTATAAAAATTAAGAGGGTTTTCTGCATTGGTGATGTTGTTTTGTCAAAATAGGCCTCTTTCTGCCTCAAAATTGGTCTGTTTTTAAGAGAAATCTTTTTAAAAAAAATTAATTAAAATCTGATGTTTTATCTTAGTTTTGATCTTAGAATCAGTTTTGATACCAAAACACAGTGGTCAAGATTTTTAAAAATGGGTACTGCAAGTAGTTTGCTAATTCCACAATTATACACTTAAATGTGTGATGTAATTTTCAAAAGTGCTCTCCCCTCTTTCAGTCACTAGGAGCATTTAGTGGGCTTAGCACATTTGAAAATCAGGCTGCATATTTTGATGTCCAAATAGGGATGTGGGGGCCTGGCTTTTGGGACATATTTTTTGAAAATCTTGGCCTCTGTTATGAAATTTCATGTTTTCTACGAGAAGCTGCCATTTCACAAAAAACAAAAATTTGGTGCTACTGAGCGGGAATTAAATTTTGAAATTTTTTTCCACCAAATGTCACAAGAATATGTGGTTTTGATGTTTGTTTTTTGCAGAACTTTAGGGAACAGACACTGAACTCAGTTCCATGGGTGCATATTCAGGATACCTCCCTTACAGTTGATGAAGATGTACACCAGAGTAATTGAGAGCAGAATCTGGTTCCAAATTTGAAGCAACTTTACAGGTTTTTAAATTCCCCAAGAAATCCACCTCTGCATCAAATATAATTTTCGAAGAAACAAGATAGGAAGGGAAGATTTAATTGTATTAACAAACATTATAATCAAAATGATTATTTAAGAAGAAAAAATAATTTCCAAACTCATTACTTATTACTATTTTATTATTGAAATGAAAGGGAGTTGTGTAAAGCAAACGGGATTTGGCCTTTAGTGCCTGATCCAATGTCCATGCAAATCTAGGGGAGTTGGATTGGTTGCTTAAAGCTTGATCCAACCCTCAGATGTCAAGGGGTTTAATTCCATTTGCTTTATATGCAGTAGAGTCCATTGAGCAATAGCTGCCTGGCACGATTCAGGACACAGCCATGGGCAGTCTCTGCCACAATGCACTTAAATGGTAAAATACTTGAAACACTGACAATAAGAAATTAGTTAAGGAAAGCAAATCTTGTCTGAAATCTTGTTTCTGAAAGTTAAATTGAGGAAGCAGTTTTCAAAACAAATATCCCAAGCTGATGCGTAAGAAGGAAGCATACCCTTGCTGCTCATGGGCAATGTGAAAATTCAGGTCTTTCTGCAACAGATTGGCATATCTCCACTAGAAACAACTGATGTGCCTTCTGAGCTCTGCTTCAGGAAGGCTTTATACTCCTCCAGAACTAAAATGAATACACACTGAATAAATAAGATCCTTATTTCTAGCTGGCCCTCTATAGGAAGCTGTGTTTGGATGTAAAGGTCTCTTGGATGCCATTTTTGCCAAGCCTAAGTCACGAGGGGCAGAAAGCTACAACTGAGATGTACGCTTTTTCAATTTTCAGAAAGCAGATTGACAGTGAAATCTGTATTTCTCCAAAACCCACAGTTTCACTGATCTGGATCCAATTTCATAGTGTGTATTCTGCATTACCTGTGGTAAAAATAATAAAATGTGTTTGCGTTCTCTGTTTTAAAACCAGGCATCCAGGTCTGACTTAATTGTGAGGTTTTATTGACTTTGTTGGGTGTCTCTGAATATTTAAAGTCAGATGATCAGCTCAGGAATTTTCATATTGCAGTTTATTTATGGTAACATTATCAGCTATAAATCAATGGGAAACATTACTTTCACATGGAAACTGGCACCAATATTGCTCATATTTACTCAGCAGACGGGTGACAGGTCTAGTAATTTCATCTATATCTACTGTGTTGGGAAAAATAAATGTTTCCCTTTCACAGGATAATTCATTTTTATATACATTCGGTCATACAAAATATCATGGAACACTTTACTGTGAGATAGAAGAGAAAGCTTTACTGAGTCTGGTGCAATAACATTCAGAGGCAGAAAGGGAAAACAACACAGAGAGTAGGAAAGGAAAAGCTGAAATGTAAAAGCAGTAATGATGCAAGTAAATATGCCTAAACACTGATGGCAGAAGAGAGAAATGAAGATTGAAGTAAAGGTTAGGGAGGAGGGGAGAAGAGTAGTCATTGATTAAAGCAAAAAAGAAGGATTTTAAAGCAAGCTTTGAAGACAAGTGACTCAGTGGCTGCAACAAGCGATAGTTCAATTTGTTAATGCGAGGAGAAATTCTCAAGAGTGGATGTATAGAAGGGGACTAAGAAAGGGCCATGACTTGAAGACTGGAGAGGTTGGGGAAAGGTTGTACATGGGTTCTTATAGATTCATAGATACTAAGGTCAGAAGGGACCATTCTGATCATCTAGTCCGACCTCCCGCACAGCGCAGGCCACAGAATCTCACCCACCCACTCCTATGAAAATCCTCACCCATGTCTGAGCTATTGAAGTCCTTAAATCATGGTTCAAAGACTTCAAGGAGCAGAGAAGCCTCCCTCAAGTCAACCATTCCCCATGCTACAGAGGAAGGCGAAAAAACCTCCAGGGCCTCTCCAATCTGCCCTGGAGGAAAATTCCTTCCCGACCCCAAATATGGCAATCAGCTAAACCCTGAGCATATAGGCAAGATTCACCAGCCAGATACCCAGGAAAGAATTTTCTATAGTAACTCAGTTCCCATCCATCTAATATCCCATCTCAGGGGATTTGGCCTATTTACCCTGAATATTTAAAGATCAATTACTTACCAAAATCCCATTATCCCATCATACCATCTCCTCCATAAACTTATCGAGTAGAATCTTAAAACCAGATAGATCTTTTGCCCCCACTGCTTCCCTTGGAAGGTTATTCCAAAACTTCACTCCTCTGATGGTTAAAAACCTTCGTCTGATTTCAAGTCTAAACTTCCTGATGGCCAGTTTATACCCATTTGTTCTTGTATCCACATTGGTGCTGAGCTTAAATAATTCCTCTCCCTCTCCTATATTTATCCCTCTGATATATTTATAGAGAGCAATCATATCTCCCCTCAACCTTCTTTTAGTTAGGCTAAACAAGCCAAGCTCCTTAAGTCTCCTTTCATAAGACAAGTTTTCCATTCCTCGGATCATCCTAGTAGCCCTTCTCTGTACCTGCTCCAGTTTGAATTCATCCTTTTTAAACATGGGAGACCAGAACTGCACACAGTATTCTAGGTGAGGTCTCACCAGTGCCTTGTATAACGGTACTAAAACCTCCTTATCCCTACTGGAAATGCCTCTCCTGATGCATCCCAAAACCGCATTAGCTTTTTTCACAGCCATATCACATTGGCAGCTCATAGTCATCCTATGATCAACCAATACTCCAAGGTCCTTCTCCTCTTCCGTTACTTCTAATTGATGCGTCCCCAACTTATAACTAAAATTCTTGTTATTAATCCCTAAATGCATAACCTTACACTTCTCACTATTAAATTTCATCCTATTACTATTACTCCAGTTTACAAGGTAATCCAGATCCTCCTGTATAATATCCCGATCCTTCTCCGAATTGGCAATACCTCCCAGCTTTGTATCATCTGCAAACTTTATTAGCACACTCCCACTTTTTGTGCCAAGTTCTTGTTTGGCTTCAGGAAGGTTTTGCATAGAAGCTTTTTAAAACCAAGTATTGAATTGGTTCTCTTGGTGGCCAGTAAAACTCTGAGGTAGAGTAGAAAGATGGTGGGGCTTTCCTCCAGCACATCTAGGAGGAACAACAGCTTTTCATTTTTAATGTTTCATCTCCTTACTCTAGATTTGAGAGCACACACCACCAGGTCCTATCAACACCTCTGATCGGTGTTCCACTTCTATTGGGACTGATAAATATTTTTCGCAGGTACTTGGGGAGGTGATGGGTTAATCTGGAGTTCTTGTCCAACTAACACGTAGGACAAGGAAAGAGTCCATAATCAACTTTCAGGCATTTGTCCTAGTTGCAGGGAGAGTCCTCTTCGGTAATCGGAGACAGTATTGTCTTTGCTTATCCCAAACTTGAGTACTGGATCAGGCAACAGGAGTGGAAGTATCAGGGCCTTTTGAATCAAGCACATAATATAGCACCTATCTCGTTCATGACCAGTTTCTGACCCAAAGAAGGAGCTGACTGGAGAATTCTGATGGCGAGTAGTGACCTGTCCAATCCTTCCCTGTTGTTGAGGCCTCCTATGTCCATTGGGTGATGAGGTAATGGCATAGGACTATTTGATATGCTGGCTAATGTCAGGATATCTTATGTTTTACTGCATAATAAGGTTGCAGCCAATTCACTTAATCAGAAGCAACCAGCAGATTCTATTTTCACTCACCTCTCAGCAACAGTGCCAGTTTGTCACTTTGAGATGCTTGGATAAAGAAGCTATGTTATTAAAAAGTGTTATTATTTCCTAGCTCAAGTAACCAAAATTATATAGAAAAAAAACCAGTGAAATTCAGAGCTATGTGGGTATAAGTGAGGCAGACTATGACCCTGTACTGTGCAAGGTTTCCAAATCCATCAACTGGGGAGGAAGGGAGGGAGAGGGAGAATCTAAGTACCAAAAAAACCAGAAGTCTCTTTTGTAAGCTCAGCTCTACATAAAGAGAGCTGTTGTTATGCTAAGGCTCACCTCTTCAACCCTTCTACTCATTGCAGAACAGCTCCTGGCTGCCTTCAGGCATTTGTTTGCAGCATAGATTAACGCATAATGAAGGTAGCTGTTCAGGGTGCAGCTGTAAATAATATTAAAACAAAAGAATACACTTCACAACTGGCTGCAACTCTCCACGGGCATGTTCTTAAAGAAATCTGATAAAGAATTAGACATAGTTCAAGCTTTGCAACATTCAGCACAATTAGCAACACTCTTGCTTGAGGGAAGACTTTTTACTCAAGTTCTATCTCATACCACTAGCAATCCTAAAAGCCCCCTTCTTTGTTGTTAGAAACAACAGCCACTTTGCCAATTACGTTTCATGACTGTGTAATCAAAGCTGATGCCCAGAGTTCCCTTATCCATGCCTGTGGCTTTTAAATAATTGTGTATTTCAACACAGAACATATAAGCATCATGATCCTTTCCACAAAACACAAAAGAGATATTATATACAGCATGGATGCTTTGAAACAAACATTTCCCACCAAGGTTACCTAAACAAATATTCACGAGTCTCTCTCTCTCTTTGACAACGTACAAGTGTTTTTAAAAGGCTTTTTTTTGTTTTAAAAACACCACACAACTAAATGCCATAGGTGCTATGTATGTCTCTATAAAAAAGTTTGCCATCATATTTGACAGCTTAATCACATTGCTATTCTCACTTCTTATGTTGTTTCATACTTTAGTAATCATAGCTAATAGTTTTAAATCCAACTGATTCTGCCACCATTAACTAACAGTTTAATGTTGTTGGAATAATAATTAAAGTCCATCATATTTTTCAGTCCTCCGACAACTTCATTATATTAAAAGTTTGATTTAGGTTTCTTTCAAGTAGAGCTGTGCAGAGCAAAAGGATGTCAGCAAAATATGTCCCTGCATTTGATAGCGTTTTTCCTAGAGCACCTGTTTTTAATGTAAATATTTTCTACCACTCAAACCCAAGAAAAGGAACAGTTGTAAATTATTATTTGAGAGGTTAAATTTGTCTTAGGGCTTGGTGTTCTAAAATGCTAACATAAATTCTGCATTTTGGGTGCAGGGAAACTTTTTTTGTGAAAATTTTAATGAAATATATATATATCACTGTTCAACCAACTGGTCAAAAAAAGAACACATTTTTCTTAATTTTAATGAAAAATTATCCCATTTTCTGACAAACTTTAATATTTATTTATATCTCACAAAGATGCTCAGAGGCTTAATAAAGTGCTTTGCAGAGGATAAGTCCAACAGAAGTACAAAATATTAGTAAAATTATAAGCAGTTGTACAGAAATGTGACCACTGATGTTTTGTAAATCATTTCTGTTTTATCTTGTGCACTATGAGAGCCCAATTCTGCTCTCTTTGAAGCCAACAGGGATTTTGCTTTGGCCTTAATGGGAGCATGGCATTAGTAATGCTCATTATATATTTCTGATAGTTCAATTTTCTTGTATTTAGAATCTAGGGTTTGTTGTTTTGCTTTAAACTTGTACCTAGCAGGATTTTGGATAAAAATATCTGTCCTAAAAATAGCTTACATTGGGTGGGATTTGTTTGTTTCTTCAATTACATTGTTCAGACTATTTGCAATGTTTTTTTTAGGAGATATCAGCAATGCTTGATCCCATTACATTATAGGCACAGTAGTGTAATTTACCAGAATTACACAACTCACTGTACGATGCCATGTGTAAAATTTAATTTTCTACAGTAATAAAAGGCTTCCCTTAATATGCTTAAAAATTAGTTTGGGCATTTGAGTTTTCATATGCCCAACTAGAATGAGATGATTATAACAGTGAAATGGAAGAATGGATAAATATACTGCAAAGTTCAAGAAGGCTACAAACAATGATGGTTGTGTTTCAAAATGTTCATAAGCACTATTCAAACTGGCTAAAAACAACAACAACTTTTATATTCTATCTAAACCTTATCCATATTACTCAGACCTCTTGAATGTGTAAAATTGAGCTGGAAATATTACAAAGAAATCAGTTCTAAAGATTTCTGGTTGTAGGTGAACAGACTTTCCACAGTATTTTACCTTTTCTTTACGTGGGTTTCTTTAGCATCTCACTTTAGCATCTCATTTGATTGAATGTTTTTGATCCAACTCATTTCTATGAGTCTCGGATCCAACAAATCACTTAAGTACGTTTAACTTTAAGCACATCACTGTGATGGCAATATCCATGTCTGTAAAGTTAAGCATGTGTTTAAATGCTTTGCTGGATCAGACCTTAGTGATGAGCTTATTTCAAAGGATCAGGTGAAATTTAGATGCTTATTTATCAGGCATTTTTAAGGCTTCCTCTGTAGAAACTTCTAATACCTCCTACAAACTTCCACTCAATTCCAAACTTCCAATCTTCTCCCTGGCCCAGACCCTTTTTCAATTACCAATTCAACCTGTTAATGCAAATCCTGTCAAGGGGCTCAAAAGCTCAGGCAATATCTGTTTTCAATCCCAGGTACCAGTGTATTGTGTTATGCATTCTGGGGTACCTGGGAGTGCTGGGTGCTGCAGGCAGAGCCAAAGCCATTTCAATTTAGGGAACAGAGCCAGGCAGTGTGGATGGGAAAGGTACATTCAAACTGAACATAAGAGAAATGGTTTTGTTTGGTTCAGAAAGTGGATGAACTTTCAGTTCTTTATTTCTCACTGTTCCCATTCATGGAGCTTGTTCCTGTGAGGGACTGAAAGCCAAAGCCACCTAGACCTCAGCACTTTTCAAATAAAGACCCGTTATCATTAGTTGCATGTATTATTTCTTTTGCCTAAATGAGCGATATTTGTGGCCAATCAATAGTATAGAAACAGGACTGGGGATCAACCAGAAGACAGAGAAGCCATTGGAGAGAAGGTACTTCTTTGCCAGAGCAAATGACTGATGTTCAGAATTAAATACATATCTATAACAGGCTACTTTTATCAGCTGCAGCAGTGGCACCTTATGTAAAAATAGAGTCAAATTTTGAGAGGTGCTGAGCACTTGCAACTTCCCCTCTAATCAATGGGAGATGTAGGTGCTCACTGTGTCTCAGGATTTGGCCAACAGATGATTACTAAAAAACAGATTTATTAACTTTATTTGAAAATTTAGTTTGATATTGCCTTTGGGGAGTTCTCAGTGACAACAGACAATCAAGCAATTGGCACCATTTGTTGATAGCGTGCTGCTAACAATTGCATGCACAGAGTAGGTGGTTAGCTCTATACATTGCTGTTAAAACAGTTGCTGTAAGTCTTGTTCTCTTGTATGATAGTCACAATCAAGAAGTAGCTGTAGGCTAATCAATTGTTTCAATAGAACATTTTTGCTAATCTAAAACATTTTAGAGGATATCTGCATAATTATTCATTGGCTCGCTGACAGAGTAATGTAAAAGGAAGCTGCAGTAAGGGTAATAAGAAATAATAAGCAATCTGTTGCACAGTCCTAAAAATCTGACCTAAAAATAGGAAATGAAGTTGAAAAGTGGAACAGCAACATATGCATTAAAGATCAGCATGTGTCTAAATCACTGAAAGACCAGAAATGAGGGAACAGAAACGTTTTTATTATTATTCTATAATTCATAAACAAAAGTTACTGAAATATTGATATACATGTTAAGAACCCTGAACTTAATAATTACTGACCAAATGTACAGTTCTCTCTTTGTTAGTTAAGTAAAGTACAGGTAAGACTGAAAAGCATTCTGAACCTATTAAGTACAATTGACAAGTTCTCTGGGGAACGTGCAATTACTTGCTCCATGGCATTTTTAAGACACAAAACCCAATGCAGAGACTATGTAAGTAAAGAAAAGGATTAGCTGATCTGTGAACAGTACTACTTTAAATATTTCTGTATTGCTTCCAGCGTTGGCAAAATGCAAACACCTCTTGCAAGCTAGAAAATACTTGTTGAGAGTCTTACTGTCATTATCAGTCTTGTATTTGATAGTGTTAAGGAGACTGTTAGTCTGTCTTGGTTCCTAGGAGTTTGTGATGCAGAAGAAAAAAACATGAACACTATAGGATGCTTTTCAAAACTGTCTTTTCCTGATACCAGTAAAGAGATACAAGTGAAAATGTCTGTGTATTCTCAAGTATAGGAATATGGGCCTTCAAGCAGGTAAGGAGATAGAAATTACAGCCCTTCTTCAAGAGGGTTATAATGCACTTTTTCTGCCATATCCAAGTGCTGAACAGAAGAGGCTTTTAATAGCTAAAGAAATGGCATGAACATTTTCACTTTCTAAATGTAAGCACTTCAGACTCTCTGCTGACTAACAATGGAATACAAATATTTGCAGATTCAGGGCTGCTAGAAGGAGCAAGAATACCTGTCTACACAACAGACAAATACATCAATAATAGACACTATGTGGTAAAAATGAATGCACCAGTACTGTATTTACTGTTTTACCACAGAATGTACAGTACTTCTTTTAGAGGTTGCAGCTCTCACAAAAGAAATATATGTTTTTTGCCAATGCACTTGAAATAAAGTTGCATACTTTTCTTTTTTTTCTTTTTTTTTCTTCATATAATCAAGCCACTAGAAAATTAATTCCACTGAACTATGTCACTCAGGGTGCAAAAAATCCACACCCTTGAGTGGTGTAGTTAAGCCAACCTGACCCCTTGTGTAGACAGTGCTAGGTTGACAGAAGAATTCTTCCATTGACCTAGCTACTGCCTCTCAGGGAGGTGGATTACCTACACTAATGGGAGAATCCCTCCTGTGAGCCCTGGTTGTGTCTACACTAATGTGCTACTGCAGTGAAGCTGCAGCAGCACAGCTGTGCTGCTGTTGCGTTTTAAGTGTAGACATATCCTCAGACATCAAATGAGATTCAGTGCACTTTAAAGACAGCATTCCTTTTTGCTGTTAGACATTGTGGGACTCAAATAAATATAACTGGAATTTCAGATCACATTCATTAGAAGGAAGTAGTTATCTGTTGTTATGCTTCCTTCTGTGCTATTGCTCATTTCAGAATGAAGAGCTGTGCAATCTTTGCAGCCAGCTGTAATATAACAACTTTAGAGTCCTATGTTTGACTGTACCAAGCTCTTGGGACCAGATTCTCCTCTCACTTGCAACAGTTTTACAATGACTTTAGGGTTAGTGAAGAATTTGGACCTTGGAATTTAAGATTATCGGTTTCTAAAGAAAATTCCCCCCACAAGCCCAAATATCATGAAAAAATTCAAAATTCGCATTTGACAAGAAACAGGAGGACGGTAAGACCCAGAGTGTCCTACTGAAGTCAAGGGGGCTTATAGAGCAGCAGCAGTACTCTTGCAAATTGTAAATTGTGGAATTGGGGCCTGAATTTGTAACATTCTTTAAGAGAACAAAATTTAGAAACAGCATTTAAAAAATTGCTTGTTGAGAAAAATTATTGAAATTACACAGACAAAAACACCATAAAAGAGATCACAATTTCCTATAATAGAAAAAAAAACCTCCACACAAAATGAAATATGCTATCCCTATACTGGTACTGTTGCTTTAGTTTCAATCTTAGTGAAAGCCAGGTCCAGGTTTTCAGAAGTATTCATTAATTGCATGTGCCTCCATTTTGTCAAACCTGAGACACCTCGTATCTGATTTTCAGAGGTGCTAGGAACCTGCAGCCACCAGGAGTTGGTACGTTTATGGTTCTGCGATTATTCCCTTAGAAGCTTCCTGAGCAGGGGAATACAAGGGCCTCTTCTGCTGCATCT
This sequence comes from Dermochelys coriacea, assembly GCF_009764565.3. Classification (NCBI taxonomy): domain Eukaryota; kingdom Metazoa; phylum Chordata; order Testudines; family Dermochelyidae; genus Dermochelys; species Dermochelys coriacea. The sequence continues at coordinate 61,790,776 of NC_050075.1, read as the reverse complement.
AAATGTTATTACTTTGATTGCCTTTTGTACAAAGTGAGTGAGGTTCCAGGTTCTATGGGACACTTTTTAGTCTGACTTGTACACCTGTATCCATGATTTTTGGTATCATCTTTTCTGAAAATCATGATTGTTTATTTTATTTCCCTAGCTGCTTAATGCTGGAGACTCAAAACTGCAATGTACCCACACTTTCGTTAATGGCAGCCACTTATGTGTTGTTTGTTTTTTCTCTAAGACCACTGGTTTTGTCTGGATGTCAGTCCCAAGTGCTCTAAACTCTAATCTTTGGTGTCAGCTTTCATTGGGCACACACTCTTCTCTTTTTTTTTGCTTCATATTGCATCGCCACCATATTGTCCTTTTTTGCTACACTAGAGCTGTTCTAATGGATGCAAACATTTTTCAGACTCTTATTCTTCCTGAAGGTAGTCATCATATTATCCTCAGAAAATTCTGAGGACCAACTGAGGCAGTTTCTGCTGTGACCTCTTGGATCTACAAATAGAAGAGGATGATGGAATTATTTTTAATGAAATTGCATCTGCATGAGTGTCTTGGAGTTTACTAAAAAGAAAAGGAGTACTTGTGGCACCTTAGAGACTAACAAATTTATTTGAGCATAAGCTTTCGTGAGCTACAGCTCACTTCATCGGATGCATCCGATGAAGTGAGCTGTAACTCACGAAAGCTTATGCTCAAATAAATTTGTTAGTCTCTAAGGTGCCACAAGTACTCCTTTTCTTTTTGCGAATACAGACTAACACGGCTGCTACTCTGAAACTTGGAGTTTACTACAACTGCAATATCAAAACCTGTAAGAGCAGAGATGTTCAGAAATCATCTGAAATGAGAAAACTGGGCCAGCAAATTTGTCAGATTTGAATCTAGAGTTGTCGGCTGAGTAACAGGTAATTGCTCCAGTGAGGAAGCCACATTCTTTGACACTGACATCTGCAATGCTAGACTTCTACCAGGCTTTTCCTAGCTGTTAAGAAGGGCTGCTAGCACCAGGACTTTCCTTTAGAAAGATGGAGACAATAGGCTGTTGGTTTGGGGTTTTTTTTTTACTAACATAATTAGTAGTGCTTGTATTAAGATGTGAGAGTGTGTTTTCCCCCTTCCCCCACCCCAAGAATTTCACAATCATAGAAGGAGGGGGAACGTTTTAGTTAAAACCAATAGAGTTCCATAGAAATTACTCTAAAAAATTATAAATCTAATTGAGAATTCTGTTTTCTGTAGTTTTTTTAACCAACCCATAAAACTTTAAAGAAAATATTTATTTTTAATGCATCCTATTGAATTCTACAGCAAGGACATAATTTTCTATTAATTTCTCTCATATAGGATGGTTAAATACCACCTATTTAAAGTTTACCATTTTTAATTAAATTCTATAGAACTTTTTCATTGGAGATCAACTGAGAAATTGAAGTCTGTGTACAAATCAGTGCTGAAGGGACAGACTTAATTCAGTGGGCACTCATGTGAACAGTGGCTCACCAGAATAAGTGAAACTACAACTGGGCCATAAGAAAGAACATTCCAAGGTTTAGACTTCTCCAGAGCCTGTTGACTTACACCTCAAAAGTGACTTGGTCTCCAAAAAGAACTCAGCCAAACTCATTGTCTTTTACTTGTACTGGAGTCCAATCATGTGAAATCTCCACACTTCATGGGGAAGTGCAAATTCCTGTCTTGCATTCTTAAGTATTTTGTTGGCTAAAGAGGAGGAAATATGGGTTTCACATTCAATGGGAAAGCAGAGTTTACCAACTGTGTCTCATAATTACACAAAAAATAATCAGAGTTACACAGAGCATATGGTTTTCTCTAAATGTAAGATTTGCCTGTGTAGCAGTAAACAGAAATAAACCAGGCATGATAAAATATTTCTTAAGAATTAAGGAAAGCAAATAGCTCTTTTAGCTACTGGGTAGACTTTTAAAAGGGAACAGCTGATGAAAAATATTTGAGACATTTTAGAGCCCAGAGCAGCACAGATCTTAAGATTCTGACATTTCATAAAGGCTCCAGACTTTGATAAACAAGTCAAATTGTGTAAACATTTTTTTATATTATTCAAGTTGTCATTCTAGTGGTTTTAAAGCAGAAATGTGTGATCTTCCTTCTTCCTCTTGAGTAAAAGAACATCATCTATTTCTGAAAAAATTAGGCTGTTTTGCCTGATTCCTCACCTCCCCATTACATTTGTTTTGAAAATATGCTATGGGATACAAAATTGATTGCATCATTCCTCACTGGCTTGGGGCCTTCTGGCTCCCGTACAGACAATGAAAACCTTCTAAACATACATTATTCCACACCAGCGTGGTGTCTTCTGACTTCAATATAGATTCTACATGAAGCATGGAAAGCCTTGTAAGCATACATTGGTTGAAAGCAATTTACCATGCTAGCTACTTAAGCATCCACAGTGAAGTCAAAGGAATTTTTCTATAGTAATAGAAACATCAAATACCTTAATATAATGCCAATTTCCTTAGCTTTGCTGATATCTTTTCCAGTCGTGTATAAGGTCGTGTATAAGGTCGTGTATATTCCAGTCGTGTATATTATAGGAAATTTAGTGCTTCTTCTGATCTGTACAGAATGAAGTTAATATTTATAATTAAAATTGAATACCTACCTTGTGATGAGGTATATAAACATGACACTGGGATAGAAGGGTCAAGGAGTAATTTGGGGCCCAAGTGACCCCACCAATGTACCTGTAGAGGCTGCTTCAGCTGGAGATGGGGTTTAAGAGAGAGTCAGACAGTTCAGAAAGAATGGGGTAGCAGATAGGATCTGGGGTGGACCTATCCCACGAGTAAGGGTACAATGGGAGTCTTTCCTGAAGGGAAAAGAGGTCCACAAGCAGCAGCTACCCCAAACCCCAGAAGAGGGACTAGCTTGTCCTTAAGGATTAAGGAACCTTTCAGTCTGTCTTTTCTTGGATTGTTTGTGAGACTGTGACAGGAAAGGGCAGGAAGTGCCCAGGGAAGCAGGCTGACATTGGAGAATGTTTTGTTGAACTCTATGGCCTACATAATCCTTGCTTTGGAGGGTGGGGGGACACTACTTCCACATAAGAAAAAACAAAAACTGACCTGGAAATCAAATGATGGTTTTGCCCAGAAACAGCTTGATCATGTTGCCATTAGTAGGCACTGAGAAGATCATGCAGTATGTATATGAATCAGAAGTGACCATGAACTTCTTAATGGGACAATCAAAATAAAATTAAATAAGATAACACCACACAAGGCAGAAAGTACATAGGATGCTAGAAAGTGAAGTGAAGGTGCATTTCAAACTGTAGCCTAGCAATAGATATGAAGAGATAAAGACACTGATGGAGGATAGAGAAGAACAATGTCAGTTTTTCAAAGAAGCCTGTATAGATACAGCCAGGATTACCGTGAGGTGAGACTATCTGGATGTATGGATGCTTACTGACGAGAGGAAAGAAATAAAAAGATTTCAACAAGAATGAGACAGCTGTAAAAGGGCTATTCTTCAACAAGAATATGTGGACAAAGACAATTGGAGTTAAAGGATCATCCAGAAGAGGTTGGATAGACTAGATGTAAAATAAACCAAGAGAAACTAAGGAGGCACACAAGAGAGGGGACTTTTGACACTAAAATATATTTTCTGAACAACTGACATCTCACAATTACATACACAATACACAATTCTCAAAGTGTTGTGGCATTGTGAAGGCTCAAGATGTACAATTCTAGCCACAGAGGAAGTACAGAGAGCCTGTTGGATGGGACATTTCCAGGAAGTGCTCAAGCGGCTAGAACAACTAACACACACTGAGAGACATGAATAAATAGCAGACTTCCCTATATTACTAGAAGTAATCACATTTGAGGAAGTAAGTGAGGCTATAAACTAACCAAAGGTAAAGCAGCAAGCTCTGATAAGACAGATGATGAAATGTTAAAAGCTAGAGAGGAAGTGATGGTGAATTACATGCGCAGTTTGTACAGATTCATTTTGGAAAAGAGATCTGTCCTAAAGATTGGAGAAGAAATGTCATCTATAAAATCCCTAAAAAATGGGACCAGCTTATTTGTGATAATTGGAGAGGCTGACACCTCTTTCTGTACCTGGAAAATTGTTTTGCATTATCATTTTGAATGGGATGAAAACTGCTGTTGATTAAAGTACTCAGGGATGAAAAGGCTGGATTTTGATGTGGTAGCTGAAGTTCAGACCAGATTTTCACCTTGAGAAGACTTATGGAAAAAGGCTTATAATACCAGCAGAAGATGGTTTCTAACTTCTGTAATTGTATGAAAACATAGAGTTTTATAGAGTCCATAGAGAACCCCTTTGGAAGATACTGAGACACTGTGGAATTCCAGCAAAGGATTGTTAATTTGATAAAACCTTTGTATGATAAGTGAGCCTGCTGCCTCAGGTCAGAGAGAAAGGAGACACAGAATGGTTTAAAATTGTTAATGGCATAAGGCAAGATTATGTACTATCCCCATGCCTCTTCTGCATTATCATAGACTATAGACTTTGTAATGAGAAGAGCAACAGCTACTTCCGAGGACACTGGGATTAGCTGGGCAGGAGATAAACTGCAAATTTTATATTTTGCAGATGATACAGTCATATTGGACACCAACTTGGATGGAATGAAAAGACTGATTATAAAAACAGAAACTGCTAAAATGGGACTTTGTATCAGTATGCCGAAGACCAAACACATGGAGACAGGAGAGAATGCTATCAACATGGTGGATGTGTGATTGATAGAGAACAATACAAAAGAGTTGATGACTTTGTCAACCTGTGGAACTCTTTGCCAGAGGATGTTGTGAAGGTCAAGACTATAACAGGGTTCAAAAAAGAACTAGATAAATTCATGGATGATAGGTTCATCAGTGGCTGTTAGCCAGAATGGGCAGAGATGGTATCCCTAACCTCTGTTTCCAGAAGCTGGGAATGGGTGACATGAGATGGATCACTTGATGATTGACTGTTTTTTCATTCACTCTGAAGCACCTGGCATTAGCCACTGTTGGAAGATAGGATACTGGGCTAGATGGACCTTTGGTCTGACTGTTCTTATGTCTATCTTGGAAGTAAAATAACTGTTAATGGCAGCTCATTAAAGTGAATGCAAGAATTGGTAAAGCCCATGGATCATTTTCTCATTTGTCAAACATCTGAAAGAGTAAGAAGATGAATCTACACACTAAAATGAGATTGTACAATGCTATTTTCTTTTCAGCACTATCATGTGCCTAAGAAACATGGCAGATGGTGTCAGTATATAAACAGGAAACTGAATACATTCCACCAGCATTGTTTAAGAAGAATCTTAGGAATTCATTAGAGAGACTGCAACCAATGTGGAAGTGCTGCACTGCATGGGTCAGCAGACTGTGGACTCAATAATTAGACAGATGGCTATTGTTGTTCAACCATGTTATCAGACTACCCAGTGTTAGAAGCACAGGTAAGTCTTGGAATGGATTTGACCTGAAGAAAAGAGAAGATGTGGAGAAAAAAGAATGACCTATTACAGAAGGATCAAAATGGATGCTGCCATCATGAAGACAACTTACGATGGAGTCAAACATCTTGCTCTGTCTAGACACCAGTGGGAAAAATTGGTTACCTCGTGCTTCAAGGCCCAGGAGAATCTAAGAGAGTCTTTACACCACTCTGGCAGGAAGGAGGTGGAAGGATGTTCCAGTGAATAAGGCCTAACTAGGAACTCCTAAGCCTAGAACTTAGGAGACGCAAATTCAATTCCTTGCTTGTGAAAGGTACTGAGTGGAGAACGAGGAGTGTTGGCATTTTAAGAAGTACAAGGCAATCCTAGGCAAAAGTGTGGTCTAAAACAGGGATTCTCAACCTTTTTCTTTCTGAGGCCCCCGGCACCATGCTATAAAAACTCCATGACCCAGCTGTGCCACAACAATTGTTTTTCTGCACATAAAAGCCAGAACATGTGGCGTTAGGGGGTAGCAAACAGGGCAATTGCCCGGGGCCCCACACCACCGGGGCCACTGTGAAGCAAAGTTGCTCAGGGTTTGGCATCAGCCCTGAGTGGTGGGGCTTGGTGCCCCAGGCTGTAGTCCCATGCATCAGGACTGATTTTCTGCCCTGGGCCCTAGCGAGTCTAACACTGGCTATGCTTGGTGGATCCCCTGAAATCTGCTCACAGCCCCCTAGGTGGCCCTGGACCCCTGGTTGAGAACCACTGGTCTAACACATAGAAGAGGGTTGTCTAGATAGGTAAATAAGCAGATGCCCTGAAAATGCGTCCAAGCATAGACAAAAAGTCTTTATATATATGGAGCAGAGATTAAGAAAGGCACCGAGTTCCCTCAATTTCTATTTATGTGGGGAGTGTGCAACACGCTGTAACACAGGGCCTTGGTTTGGTAATGGAGTTTATAAAAGAGAAGCAACTGCTCTATCTGGGAATGAGACATGCTCAGGATTGCCCAAGATGAAATGGCAGAGTAATATGTGGTGCCCCATTTATAACTGATTTGGCTGGTTTCAATGGGATCAGACCCATTATCTATTAGCCTCTGTTTGTCACACACCTGAATAGTGCAGCTCTTGATGTTAAAAAACTACTCATAGACTTTAAGGTCAGAAGAGACCATCGTGATCATCTAGTCTGACCTCCTGCACATTGTAGGCCACAGAACCTCGCCCACTCCTGAAATAAACCTCTAACCACAGACTGAGTTACTGAAGTCCTCAAATCATGGTTTAAATACTTCAAATTACAGAGAATGCACCATTTACATTAGTTTAAACCTGCAAATGACCTGTGCCCAATGCTGTCGAGCTGAGGGACGTACTGGCCGCCGCTTCCAGCAGCTCCCATTGGCCTGGAGAAGCGAACCGCGGCCACTGGGAGCTGTGATCAGCCGAACCTGCGGACGCAGCAGGTAGACAAATAGGCCGGGCCCACCAGGGTCTTTCCCTGTACAAGCGGCAGAACAAGTTTGGGAACCACTGCTGTAGTGGAAGGCAAAACCAAGGTCTCTGCCAATCTGATTCAGCAGAAAATTCCTCCCCAACCTCAAATATGGCGATCAGTTAGACCCTGAGCATGTGGGCAATATCCACCAGGCAGATACCTGGGAAAGAAGCCCTCGCCATTTGGTGTCCTGTCTCCAGCAGTTGGAAATTTTTGCTACTGACAGCTGCCGAATGCCACATGCCATTGTAGGCAATTCCATCTTAATCTCCCTTCCATAAATTTATCAAGCTCAGTCTTGAAGCCAGTTAGGTTTTTTGCCACCACTGCTCCCCTTGGAAAGCTGTTCCAGAACTTTACTTCTGTGATGGTTAGAAAGAAACCTTTGCCTAATTACAAGCCTAAACTTGTTGATGGCCTGTTTTATATCCATTAGTTCTTGTGCCAACATTGGCTTTTAATTTAAATAAGTCCTCTCCCTCCCTGGTATTTATCCCTCTGATGTGTATATAGAAAGCACTCATATCTCCCCTCTCCATTCAAAAACTAACAAAAGGAATTGTCCATTCCTAAATAAATGCTGATTAAGATAATTTAAGAATTCTGTGTGTGCTGTCTATTCATTTATTCTTTAAAATAAATATCCCACTTCTCAGGTCAAATATCTGCTAACCACTCAGCAACATGACAGCGCTAATATTTGGGTATGCACACAGAGCTATCATTATACCTCTTACCAAGCACAGCATGACTGCTCAACAGTTTGCACATACTTTGTCTGACCTGCTTTATACCTAATTTTTTTTTTACTGGAGCAACATTTTCCAGAAAGGTTATGGCTTCAACCACAATAAACACTCTGTCTTTTAAAGACTTCACCCAACACTCTGGAGATACTTTCCATTCATTCCTTATCTCAGTGTTTACAAGTATCATACATTCCCTGCATTACAAAGAATCATTGGACTAGATCTTCGACTGGTGCAATTCTATGGAGCTGAACCAAGTTATAGTGAAGGATCTGGCCCAATGATATTTTTAGGACTATTTTGTTTCAAAATTCTGTCATTTTTCAAATAAAATGTCATGTACACTGGGAACACAGTTTTGCAATTTAAAAATTCAAACCTGTTTCCTCTTCTCTTGACCAGCACTAATTCAGTCAGTAACCTCCATGAAATTTGGCGGGAGGAACACAGGTTGCAGGAGGGAAGCATTTGAAGGAAGTATGAGGAGGTCAGTCTGAAGGCACATGCCTAGAATTCTAGCTGTAGTTGCAGCATCTCTGTAAATAGTTCTCTTAATGAGAAGCCAGTGTAATGTATAAGCATGAAGCCCTCTCATGTTACTACCTGGAAAACGGTAACTAAAACAATATCTATCTGCTACCAATTTAACTGCTAAAGAAGTCATCTTGATAATACTTCACACTTTCTTTATCAGAGAGGGTTTTGTTGTCAGAATTGTTTCCTCACTTCAATAAACTGATTTTAAAATTTCAAAAAGCATTTTTCACACTGGGAAATTTAAAAAATATACAAGAAACTGTTTGAATAATATGTCACATAGTACACATTTGAGAATGAGAACAAAAAGAAAACTGGATTATATGTATGCCCTCCATCTCAGACCATGACTTACTTACTTTACTCATGCAAGTATTCGCATTAGCTTCAGTAAGACTACTGCATGCGTAAGGCAAGCAGGATTTGGTTCAATGCTTATTTTAAATGCAAATTAAAAACACAGTACTAAATTAGGAAACAAGACCTTTTTTACATTTGCAGTGGTGTATATGGTACATCCCGCAGTGAAAGTCAGGCTCCATCCACATTCATTGGTTGATATTTGCACCTGCATTTTGTACAGAATGAAAGGTAAGCTGTGTCTACACTGGCACAGTTACAGCACCGCTCAGAAAGTGCTGAAGGGAAACCACTGTTGTGTGTTCACACTGTCAGCTGCCTGTGCAATAGCATGTTCACACTTGCAGCAGTATTCGGAGCGGTGCACTCTGGTCAGCTATCCCACAGAGCACCTCTTTCTTTTCTGCCGCTAAGACTTGTGGGAAGGCAGAGGGGGTTGCAGGGCATCCTGGGTTCTGTCCCAATGACCCATGATGCATTGCTTTGCATCCCAGCAATCCTTGTGCTTCCATTTGTATTTGCTGCTATCTTTCAATGGTTTCTGTACTGCGCACCCTTCCTCTTTGGGCTGCAGGATTGGATCCCGAACTGTTGACCAGTATGCTGCTCGCTCTGACCAACACGTCACGAGTGGCAGTGGAATTATTCCTTAAACTACAAAGGAGGAGTGCGACATTGATCTCGCCACGCATAGTAGCTACAACACAAGATTGCTTTTGGCATTAACGGAGGTGCTGAGCACAGTGGAATGCTACTTTTTGGCTTGGGAAACAAGCACTGAGTGGTGGGATCACATCATCATGCACATCTGGGATGATGAGCAGCGGCTGCAGAATTTTCACATAAGGAAAGCCCCATTCATGGGACTGTGTGATGAACTCACCCCAGCCTCCTGGCACAAGGACACGAGAATGAGAGCTGCCCTGCCGTTGGAGAAGCGCGTGGCGATTACACTGTGGAAGCTGACTACTCCAGCCTGCTACTGATCAGTTGCTAATCAATTCGGAGTGGAAAAGACTACAGTTGGAGTCACGTTGACAAAAGCGTGCAGGGCCATTAATCGCATCCTGCTCCAAAAGACCAAGACTCTGGGCAACATGTGTGACATTGTAGATGGCTTTGCACAAATGGGTTTTCCTAACTGCTGAGGAGCGATGGATGGCATGCATATTCCAGTTCTATCACCAGACCACCTAACCACTGAATATATTAATTGCAAGGGATATTTCTCAATGGTTCTCCAGGCACTTGTGGATCACTGTGAGCATTTCACAGACAACGCAGGCTGGTCCGGAAAGGTGCATGACGCATGCATCTTTTGGAACAATGGCCTGTTCAGGAAGCTGCAAGCAGGGACTTTCTTCCCAGACCAGAAGATCACAATAGGGGGAAGTTGAAATGCCCATTGTGATCCCAGGAGACCCCACATACCCCTTAATGCCATGGCTTATGAAGTCATACATGGGGCACCTTGACAGCAGCAAGGAGCGATTAAACAACAGACTGAGCAAGTGCAGAATGACTGAGTGTACATTTGGCCATTTAAAAGCCTGGTGGTGATGTGTGTATAGGAAGCTGGACAAGGCCCATGACAATATTCCTTTGCTTATAGCCATGTGCTATATGTTCCATGATATTTGTGACGGGAAGGATGAAAGCTTAACTCAGGGCTGCACTGCAGAGGCTCAGCACCTGGAGGCTGAGTTTGAACAGCCAGAGACCAGGGCTATTAGAGGGGCACAGTGCAGGGCCATAAGGATCAGGGATGCCTTGAGGCAAAATTTGAAGCTGAAAGGCATTAATATTTGGTGATATGCTCAAGAGTGCAGTGCTTTGTAACGCTAAGAGGTGATTGGTGCACATGATGCAATATGTGGGTTTAACATAATTGTATGTTGCTTTGCAGGACTCTCTTTGCTTTCAATTAATACAATAAAATTGCTTTCAAACCAAAACAATTTTTTATTAAAAGACAGCAACTGGAGGAGAGAGTCAAACAAAAAAAACCTCAGCAGCAGTGAGGGAGATGGGGGAAGGGAAGGTCCCAGGAGAAGGAGAGGTCCCAGGACGGCTAAAGATTTGTGTATGTCCAGGGATCATATCCAACCCTCTTCTTTGAAGTACAATGCAATGGCCACTGTACTTCAGCAGGGCCAAACTGTAGAGGGATAGGTGTTGAGTGCAGTGGATAGTGGGAGTCCGCAGTGCTGGACTGTGAGGGGGGAGGAGTGGAATGCCACGGATATAGACTGGAGTCAGGAGGTTGATAAGTGTGTGTTGGCAGTGTCTGGGGGGGCACATGGGAAAGAGTTTTGCGACAGCAGCTGCAGGGGAGGCCAGGTGCAGAGCTGCTCGGTTTGAAGTAGTAGTATTGCCTGGAACGTGTCTGCTTGGTGTTCCGTAAGCTTTAAGAGTTGCTCTGTGGCTTTATTCTGGTGTGCCGTGTTCTCCATTTGGTCCCTCTTCTCGTTGTCCCGTTACTCCTTCAATTCCTGTTTCTCGGTGGCAGAGTGCATCACAACATCACACAGAAAGGCCTCTTTAGTTCTTCTTGGCCGCTTTCTAATTCTGCACAGCCATTCTGCCGCCGATAAAGAGGGAGGTTGGGCTCCCAAGGTCATCTCTGCGAAGTTTAAACACAACATTTTACAGAAGCAGTATTTTTAGCATTACTAAAGTAGGGTTGCAATTTTCTAATTGCACAAAACCAAACGCCCTAGCCCCGCCCCTTCCCCAGGACCCACCTGCTGCTCCTCCCCTTCCCCGAGGCCCCATCCCCCATTCACTCATTCCCCCTTCCTCAGTGGCTTGCTCTCCCCCACCCTCATTCACTTTCACTGGGCTGGGGCAGGGAGTTGGGGTGCAGGAAAGGGCTCTAAGTGGGGTGCAGGCTCTCAGGTGGGTTGAGAAATAAGGGTTTCAGAGTCCTGGAGGGTGCTCTGAGGTGCAGGACAGGGCTCTGGGTTTGGGGCGGGGGGGACTCAGGGCTGGGGTAGGGGCTCGGGGTTGGGGCATGCTACCAACCTGAGTTACCTCAGGCAGCTCTCAGTCAGTGGCACAGCGGGGCTAAGGCAGACTCCCTGCCTGTCCTGGAACTGTGCTGTGTCCCGGAAGTGGCCAGCAGGTCCAGCTCCTAGGCCGGGGGGGGCCAGGAGGCTCTGCGCACTTCTCTTGCCCACAGGCACTGCCTCCCCAGCTCCCATTGGCTGCAGTTCCCAACCAATGGGAGTGCAGAGTCGGTGCTCGGGACGGGGACAGCATGCGGAGCCTCATAGCTCCTTGCCTAGAGGCCAGACCTGCTGGCCACTTCCGGGGCACAGTGCGGTGCCAGGACATGTAGGGAATAGCCTGCCTTAGCCCTGCAGCACCGCCAACTGGACTTTTAATGGCCCAGTCGGGCGTTCCAGTCAAAAATTGGACACCTGGCAACCCTAGGGAGGAAATGATATTAAAATATTGAAGTCATGTCCTGTTCAAAGAACAACAGCTTCAGGGACTGTACACTGAGGCATAGAAAAAACAGTCCTTTTAACAGACTAGATATCAAAAACGTTGACCAAGATGAATGTGACTTAGCCTAGGGCTGATTTAAATGTATTGCCTTTTCATCGAAGGACTATAAAGGTTTTCTGTCTGGAGTTCACTGACATTTTGAAATATGTAAAATGATTCCATCAGACAATTTCTGCTCACGTATACACAATTGGAAAAAAAGACACCGCTGATGTCAACCAGCAGTAGTTTCTCTTTCTGTGCCATATTTTTGTAAAGCTGAACATGTTCTCTGAAATAATTGGATAAAAAAGTTATTGCTTTTGATTGCTTGATTTAAATGGTCCTGCTTCACTTAATTTCTCTCAGAACCTGATCCCATGACATGTAGAGCACACCAACTGAAGTCAACAACACTATGCTGATGTACATCAACTGAAGACCTCTGTGTTGCTACATCTCTGGTCAGACACTATTTTTGTGGTGTCAGTATCCCATTTAGTCAGGCATTGCTAGCCACACTCGTGAATTTCTCCTTTACAGGAGGTAGCTAAAACTGACCTGCCTGTATGGGTAGTTTTTGTAACATGTATTTGTTTATTCTCAATTTTTCACAACCTGTCTAGATGGTCTGATGCTGGGTGTGGGAGGGTGGAGATGAAGAAAGCCATAAAATATAATTAAAATTACACATAGGAGAGTAGTTTCTGTGCTATGGCTGGGGCAAAACAGATTGAAATTTGTCAAGTTTATTGTTGTGTGAATGGAGACTGGACAATTGAGAGATGACTACTTCCTTAAGCACTGTGTGAGCAAGCAAAGGTTAAAGATGAAGCAGTAATTAGAGGAAATGTCAGAGGATTAATTTTATGGTAGGACAACAAAAATTATGGTTCATTAAGAGGAAGAGAACTGGAATTATCTTTGCATGGTATCAGTGACATTAATCCATTTTTATATTCAGACTTTTGGCAGATTTTATTAAAATAAATTTGATTATAGTTTTTATTACTGGACAATTGTATATTTGTATTATATCTGTACAGCAATTGTCATTGCTACCTAGCAACCTAGCTATCTTTGCCTTTAATCAAATTACTATTTTAGTTTGATAACAGTGCCTGACATATTCTAGGTGATCCCTTAAATACTTAAGGAACTTGTCTGCTATAGCTCTTGAATGATGTAATTTCATTTTTTAAAATAATAGTTTTCTGTCATCATGCTAATATTTTTTCAGCCAATTCAAAAATGTAGGACACAAGAATTTTAGATGGATTAGTAATACTTTAAACATTATCGCTTCTGGAAGTTGAAGCTAGACAAATTCAGACTGGGAAAAAGGTATACATTTTTAATGGTAAGAGTAATTAACCATTGGAACAATTTACCAAGGGTTGTGGTGGATTCTCCATCACTGAATTTTTAAATCAAGATTGGATGGTTTTCTAAGAGATATGCTTCTGGGACTATTGGGGAAGTTCTATGGCCTGTGTTACATAGGAGGTCAGACTAGATGATCACAGTGGTCCCTTCTAGCCTTTGAATCAGTGAATAGTAACAATCATATAATAAAACTTTGCCTTCGGTATTACCTTTTGTCAAAGTTCCTTCCCCACTCTGAACTCTAGGTACAGATGTGGGGACCTGCATGAAAGACCCCCTAAGCTTATTCTTATTAGCTTAGGTTAAAACTTCCCCAAGGTACAAACTATTTTACCTTTTTCCCTGGACTTTATTGCTGCCATCACCAAGCATCTAACAAATATAACAGTGAAAGAGCCCACTTGGAAACGTCTCTCCCCCAAAATATCCCCCCCAAACCCTACACCCCCTTTCCTGGGGAAGGCTTGATAAAAATCCTCACCAATTTGCATAGGTGAACACAGACCCAAACCCTTGGATCTTAAGAACAATGAAAAAGCAATCAGGTTCTTAAAATAAGAATTTTAATAGAAGAAAAAGTAAAAGAATCACCTCTGTAAAATCAGGATGGTAAATACCTTACAGGGTAATCAGATTCAAAACATAGAGAATCCGTCTAGGCAAAACCTTAAGTTACAAAAAGACACAGAAAATGGAATATACATTCCATTCAGCACAACTTATTTTAGCAGCCATTTAAACAAAACAGAATCTAACGCATATCTAACTAGATTGCTTACTAACTCTTTACAGGAGTTCTGAGCTGCATTCCTGCTCTGGTCCCAGCAAAAGAAAACGCAGACAGAGAGCCCTTTGTTTCCCCCCACTCCAGCTTTGAAAGTATCTTGTCTCCTCATTGGTCATTTTGGTCAGGTGCCAGCGAGGTTGTCTTAGCTTCTTAACCCTTTACAGATGAAAGGATTTTTCCTCTGGCCAAGAGAGATTTAAAGGTGTTTACCTTCCCTTTATATTTCTGACACCTTTCATTTAAGTTTATCAAGGCTTTTTTCTGTTTATTTACAGAGGAGGAAACTGAGGCACAGAAGTAAAGCTATTTGCCCAAATTCATGTGTAAATATATTCCCGATACATTGTCTTTCTACATGAACTTGGGCAAATAGCTTTACTTCTGTGCCTCAGTTTCCACCTCTGTAAACAAACAGAAAAAAGCTTTGATAAACTTAAAATGAAAGGTAATACCAAAAGCAAAGTTTTATTATATGATTGTTACTATTCACTCATATACATACATATACACACACACACACTAAATATACACCAAAGCTGCCTAATTATACATTTGCTTGAGAAATTCTTAGACGTACAATTTGATGGCTAATTTTTTTTGCACATCTGGCCCTAAATTTTGGAGTGCCCCCAGAGGTCTGCTGAGATAGATGGAGCAGTTCATCCCTCTCAGAGTTATTGTTTTATGTGCTCTTCAGACATTACTGTATTAGTTAGTTTAGATCAGGTTTTCCCTTGTGACCATAAGGACTAGGAACCTTTTTAAATAAAAGCCAGCTGAGGTTCTGATTTCATATTAGGATTTGAGGTCAGTGCCTCTGTCTTAATTGGGCCTTGTGTGCAGCCATGTGGGAATCAGCTAGCAGTAACATGGCTCTTTAAGCAGTCATGCTGCCAGCAGGAGTGGGAGGCCTGAAGGCAGCTTGTTACAGGCACTGGGCTTCAGCGGGGGTGATGAGATTTATGTGGATTCCTAAAAAAGAAAAGCAGTACTTGTGGCACCTTAGAGACTAACAAATTTATTAGAGCATAAGCTTTCGTGAGCTACAGCTCACTTCATCGGATTCATGTGGATTCCTGTGACCAGTAACAACTTAGGGAACTCAAACCCTTATCCATTTCACCAGGGATGTTGGATGATTACATCCTTTCCCTACCACCCTCCCCAATAAAAAGATAAAACACATTAATTGGAACAGGGTCTTTAGACTGTAAATTCCCTGAGCTAGGCAGTGGGTCTAACCTGCTGTGTGACCTTGGGAAAGTCACTTACCCTCTTTACTTCAGGGTCCCTCTCTGAAAATAGTGGATAATAGTAATATCTTTTGTAAAGCACTTAAGTCTCCAAATTAAAAATCCAATGTAAGAGCAAAATACCATATTCTGTTTTGTATCCTGCATGCTCTTATAACATTGTGTACCCGTAATTTATTTTCTAGAGCCAGATCTCCATACAGTGATGTCAGAGTTCTAAACATATTTCTTGTGCCTATTTTTGCATATATAATTACCACAGTTGTATCTATTACTATTCCATTTGCATGAGCAAATACCTGACTTGCATGGTAACTGTGAATACAGTGATAGGTGCAAATATTTATGGAGGTCTCAGGCTTCACTTAATGAAAAATCTGACCCTGGAAGTTAATTGTATTTATAGTCCTCTTCTGGCAAAGGGATGAACTATTGAAGAAGGCATAGGTCTTTTCGATCTTAACTTATACTGTGATGAGCCTAAGCATGATATTCTTACTCTGTTTAGGAGTGAATTCCTGATAACAAATACAATGAGATCACGTCATGGGCTAAATCTTGCAGAGTCTCATGTATGGTGTTATACCACTTAATCACAGAGTACCCACAGCTTTTCAGATTCGTGTTTAATAGTGTTGCATTCATTTAATTTAAAAGATAATCAAAACAGGTTTTGTGAAAAGGGTTAAAGAATCTTTGCTCCTAAATTGGCACCTTGTATGCCAGTTTTCAGCCTTATGCAGAACATTTCCTCAAATTATAAATTTTATTTGATTAAAAATATTCCCAGAACCATAGTGTAACTGAGGGAACAGCTCTGGTGAAAGAAATGTTTGTAGATTCTCCCTCAGGAGATTATTAATAATCTAAAGTAGATTTTAAAAAATTAAAGGAAAAGGAGGGCATGTTATTATCTGCTTTCCAGATCTTACTAAATTTTGACTCACAGGTCAAATAAGGGAGGTAACCTTTGACAAAAAATAAGGCTAAGAATTAAGTGAAGTAAAGCTGTGTTATCTTTGGAGCCAGGGAGGAAAAAGGAAAGCAGAGTTATGGATTTTTCTTTTCTTTTTTTAATTTTCAAGTGAATTTCAGTGTTTACAAAAGGGTTTCAGATTCATATCCCTGGAAAATTAAGTCTACCTTGAGCCACCAAACAGTTACTTTATGGGAGGTGATGTGGGAAAGCAAAAAAATAAAACAAATGAAAAAAATTGAACTCCAGAAGGTGAGTTCAGTCTCCATGTCTATTGCCCTCTCAAAGAACACTTATGGTGATGGGTTTTGTGACTTGGGAAAAGGACTGAGAACACACAGGTGATGTCTCAGACTGAAGCATGGCCAGTCATGCTTAGTGGTCAGAGCAGTGGCAGTCAGGCCCAATGGTCAGAACATGATTGGTTGGAGCACCAAGCAACCAGACCTAATTGTCGGAACTGGAGTGTGAGGCCAGGAACAATGCTGAGGGTCAGAGCTGGTGTCAGGAACCAGGAGTCAGAAACCAAGCAGGAATGGAGCTGGGAATGAGGCTGGGAACTGTGGCAAACACAGTGAGGGTCAGCTGAGAATTCCCCTATGAGGAATCCCTATGAATTGGAGCAGTGCAGAGGGGAGTTTGGAGGGTCCAAGGATCTGATCCATTGAGTATTGCAAAAATGTTTTCTTTTGTTTCCGTTTCCTTCTGGTAATGCTGCTGTCCTCTCTCTCCCTCCTGCAAGCTTGGTTCAGTTTTTGATTTTTCTTTACTAATTGCACAATACAGATACTGTTGCTATATCATGCAGGTTTTTCCTCCTCATCTCAGGCATCTGGCCATTCCAAGTACAAAACTCTTGTCCAGGACCTTGGTTAACTTTTGCCTCAATTACAAGAAGTTCCTTCTCCCTCACATCCTAAACTCTTGACTCATTAAGGCCCTGTCTACACTGGCAAGTTTCTGCACAGTAAAGCAGTTTTCTGTGCTGTAACGCCTGAGGTGTACACACGGACAAGCCACTTAATGCGCAGAAACTGCGCAGTTGTACTGCTTTAAAAAAAAAAAAACACCTCAACAAGAGGCTACAGCTTTCTGCTCTAGGACAACTATGCTGCGATGCCAATGTAGACACCATGGTCAATTACAGCACTGAAATTGGCCTCCAGGAGGTGTCCCACAATGCCTGTTCTCATCTCTCTGGTCATTGGTTTGAACCCTACTGCCCTGCCCTTAGATGACCAAACATCAGCCCTACCCCATAAATTCCTTTGGAATTTTGAAAGTCCCCTTCCCCTTTGCTTGGTGATGCATGCAGTGACCTCAGCACATCTTTCCAGGTGGCCATGCCTGCTCCAAACACCGGGCGATCCCCTGCTTAGAGCAATGCCAACCTGCTGGACCCCACTGACATTTGGGGAGAGGAGGCTGTCCAGTCCCAGCTGTGCTCCAGCTGTAGGAATGATGACACCTACGGAGAGATTTCATGATGCATGACAGAAAGGGGTCATGACTGGGACACATTGCAGTGCAGGGTCAAAGTGAAGGAGCTGTGGAACGCGTAGGCCAAGATTAAATAGTGCTTAGACTAGTTGACCTATAGGGACCAGAATTGCAGATAAAGAATTTCCTTATGAAGTAGCTCTGTGTTCTTATAATGTCTGTAATCATAATTAAATACATAAATTTGCCTTCATTTATTTTGTGAAAGAAAATAATATGGTTGGTTTAGAATCAACTAATGTGTTACAGCTGCCATTTACAAAAGCAATATTTAACACAATGTAAGGTTTTCTTTAAACCAAAAAAAAAAAGTTTCATTTCTAATTAACTGTAATTCTGCATCATTAAAGCTCCAACCCAGCAGAAAGCAGACTCCACAGACCTCCTAGGCTATGCAGCCATAGTGGTTTCTCCCTGTTCTAGGGGAGCAGCGGCTGGTGGGAAGTGTGAGTGGGTATGAGAGGGCAAAAGAAGCCACTCTTCTTCCCAAACCCCTCTGTTTTTTCCTTTTCCACTTTCTGGCCCACACCTGGGAAGATCATAATACCATTCCCTGTTCAAAGGAATGTTTTGGTCCTCGCTCTCTGTGGGAAACAAATCACCCCAAAAAGTGTGGAATGGAGGTGGAATCCTAGCCCCACCCTCTGCATTGGTGAGCCAGTGTACTTGGTGGGACAATCTATACTAGTGTTTCTCAAAAGCAGCCACCAGGGGCTTTTCTTGTGGCTACAGCCTGCTGTGCTGTGATGGAGGGGGGCAAAGTAGCAGATCTCTCCCCCCACCATCCCAGTGTTGGTTGCTGGGACCACCAGCAGGGGTTGGGCCCTGCCCCCCTCTGGAGACATCTGGGGCACACTGGAGGAGCAGGCAGCCAGTAAGTTCCCCACCTTCCCAGCATGGCTGGGCTCAGGCTTCAGGCTCCATCCCCAGGCCCTGTCCACTGGCCACAAGGGTTCAGCCTCCAGCCTCCTTTGATCCCCCAGGGCTTAATTTGTCCACAGGCTTGCCAGGGCTGAGTAAGTGTGTTGTGAAAAGTGATATTTGTATGTTTAATATCACTTTTCACAACAGACTTACTAGCTAGCAATAAATAAATTACAATGATTTGGACATGTCTATGTGCAGATTTATTTGTTTTTCCTAAAACTAATTAAGTATTTTAGGAAAAAGTGTGAGAGCGGCCACCAGCAAGAGTTGGTGGCAGCATTCTGAGGCCACAATTCTGTAGTGAGAATTCCTGAATTATACCATTCTCATGGATGGTGGGTGCAGAGTGCACATCAAGTAAGACTGTGTCTCTCAAGTGCTCCCACAAAGACTGTGAGGCCCAGCTCTGTTCCACAAAGCCCTGTGTGGGGGAGCCCTATGAGGGGTACCTTCCTCTGTAGCTGCCACACAGTGCCTCAATTCACATTATGTGGACATTGACAAGTGGAAAGCAAATGTTTTCATTTACTTTTTTCCTGTAAATAATCCATTATGTGAGCACCAAAATGTAATACCATGCATTTGCCAAACTATTGTCAGCCAGATCATCATCCTGGAGAAATTCAAGCTTAATGCAGGCCTGACTGCCCCTCCCCCCAACAAATTGGCTATGTCAATACTTTAAATATGTAAACATTTGTTATGCTTCTTGACTTGACCAGATAAATTAAGCTCAAGCCTTTTTCCCCCTCACCCAAGAATGACCTACACACAAGCATGCCCTTCCTGCCAACAGCTTTAAATTTTAAAAGCAAAATTTACCAACACCTGAAATTCCCCTGAGTTGGGATTAATTACAAGGTGCTCCTGAAAGCTCATCGTTGCCGCTGAACAGTCCTCACCTCTCACAACAGTGGCATGATTTTGGACTTTGCAAAATCTCTAGAGACTGCCTCAGAATGGAGCACTTTGATTCCTCCTTCAGAAAAGTTGATTTTCCAGGCTTAGCCTTCATTACTGAGATAATCTGCATTATTTAGCAATGTCTTTATTCTACCAACGTGAAAGCGATTTCTTTTCACCTTACGTCATGAATGCATGAACTGGCCTTATTCTGATCTACCTTATTCATTGATTTAGTCTTGATTTACAATAGTGTATCAACAGAGCTATAGTTACACCAGCATAAAAATAAAATCAGACCCAAATATAGTTGAACTTTAAAAGCCTTGATACATTTTTAGATACATATTAGTTAGAGGTGTGTAATGTTGTGATGAGCCACCCTCAGTAGGTTAAGTTTGATTTAGTTAAGCACACAGAAGTACATATGCTTTTATTAAAACTCAGCTAAAATTACCTGTATCTGCAAAATGCAGATGAAACAAACAGCCTCATGAAATTTCCATTACCTTCTACTTTAGGTCAGAAATAACTAACGTGACAAAGCTCTGTCCTTGTCTCCATGGGTCCCACGTTTCCTGGCAGATTTTGCTAGCTTCAGAGGCTCATGGTGACCCATCACATAACCCTTCTCTCTCTAGAGACAAAGGTCACAGTCTACTGAGCCATTTTCATCATAAGCCAGCAAGAAAGGTGAGGAGAAGCTATCTTCCCTTCCACAGTCTCTGTTGTCTCCCAGTCTCAGTGATTAATCAGGAGGGGGGCGGAAAAGAGCAAAGCGGGGAGCCTGGGCCTGCCCTCTACTCCAGGCTCCAGCCCTATGACTCTAATAGTATCAGCTATGGTAGCTGACCTTTTAGAAACATGACACGTACAATTCCCTGGGCTAATTCCCCACAGCAGCCCTCACTTCCTCAAGCTCCACTTCACCCTTACCTCAGGGCCTCCTTCCTTGTGCCTGATATGATGTGTACTACTCAGCCTCTCCAACAGCACAACTTCCTCCCACAACTCCTAACATCCACACCCACCTGACTGGCTGGGAGGCTTTTAACTAGTTTCAGCCAGTCCCTGGTTGGCTTCAGGTGTCCCAATCAACCTAGCATTCTCCCTGCCTTCTGGAAAGTTCTTAATTGGCCGCAGGTGTTTTAACTGACCTGGAGCAGCTGCCATTTCACTGATCCTGGTACCAGGGATTTGTTTAGCCTGGAACAAATCTCTCTCTCTCTCTCCCGCTGCTCTCCCATAGCTTTCTAGCTTGGAGGGAGGTGGGAAGCTGCTACTCCTGTTGCTACTAGGCCCTAAGCTCTCCCTGCTGCTCCAGCTGCTCCCCTGGCTGGGCCAGACACCCCCCGTTCTCTGTTACTTGGCTGCTGGACCCCCCACTCTTGGGTGCTGCTACTGCTGCAACTGCAGCCCCGAGGTGGGGCGGGGGGGCTGCTAGCCCACTCCCCAGAGAGGAGGAGTGAGGGACCCCAGCCACTGCTGTTGTGGATACCACCACCACCACCACCACCTGAGAGGGGTCCATTCTGCCTGCCTGGACTACCACCTGGAGTTCCTGGAGCTGCTGCTGCTGCAGAGGCCGCTGCCTGGAGCTGCTGAAGCCCAAGGAGAAGAAGAAGAGGATCATCTGCCAGTGGGGCAGCACCTAGAGACTTTGCAGACCACCATGGAGGGGGCCCTAAGACTGAGTAATTTTCAAACCGTGCTCTTGTGGCGAGGGTTTTGACTGTGTTTGTAGGGATACAGGAGATGTGGCGTGGAGCTGCCCCCCGATCCATCTGTGTGTCCCCCCCAACCCCCACCACTATTACCACCACCGCTGCCCCCTCCACCACCCCCACTGGCTGTATACCATCTGCCTCAGCTCCTGCCTCTGGACTCAGCTGCTTGCTTTGCTTACCACATCCTATTTCCACCCTTTGGGCCAGAAGCAGCAGCCAGCTTAAAAAAGACTTGTGCAAGTGCACGTGGGCACATGTGCCCCCCCCCCGGACTGCCTACCCCCCAGCTTTGCCCTTTACTACCTGCCCCATTTGCCGCTTGTAGCTTTGCCCCCCTTTTGCCCCAGCCCCCCTTACTAGCTTCAGTTTGTTTGCCTGCCCCGCCCATTTCCTTCTACAGCCTTTGTTTGTTTGCCCCGCCCCAGCCTCTGAAGCTAGCGCCTTGGTTTCCCTGTTCTACCTCCAGACCGCTTAGCCCCTCGCTCCGTGTGCCCATGCCCCCTCCCATGCGCTTGTGCAACTCCCCATTTTAGTTTCAACCCCTTTCACTGCACCCCCAATGTTGTTGTATCCCTCCCTCCCCTAGTGCACCAAGAGGAGCCGGAATTCCACCTTGTGTCAGTGACTGACCCCTAACCCCTGATTGCCCCGCGTCCAGCCCACCCCTTTTGGCGCCCTCCTCCCCTGCCTGCAGCCTAGCGGGGAGGAGTGGTCGACCTGCTTCCCCACTCCCCTCCTCCTTTTGGTGTCCCCCCTTTCCTCCTTGCTCATGATGGCGGGGGATGAGACGGGTGAGACCCCTCCAGTAGCCCGAGCTCCCCCTTCCCCGCCTACCCCTCCGTCACCCCCCTAAGCTTCTACTTCCGCTGCCGAACCATTTGCCACCGCCCCCGCTGGGGCACCAGCAGCGATGGGCACCGGGGTGACCTCTACTGCTGCCACGTCTCTCACCCCCTCAGATTTGGGAGGAGTCCCCCCAGCCGGCGGGAAGGGCCAGGGGAAGAAGAAGGGGAAGGGCCCCGCTAAAAAGACCAGGCCCTCCATGGCAAGGGCTGCCCCCAATACCCCGGCCTCATCTCCAGTTGCGGCGCCCCTCCCCGCTGTTCCCTCCACCAGCTCTGCAGGTGTCCCTCCCCCGGCCCCCAGAGCATACGCCCAGGTGGCGGTAGCCCCCCCGCCTCCCGCTACGTCATTTCTCCAGCCCACCGCCTCCGCTACCATCTATAGCGGCCGGGGCCCCTTTCCCACCATGACCAGGAAGCATGGCGTTCGTTGCCTCCTGGTGCCCGCCTCGCCCCACGTGGAGACCTATGTGCAGGCGTTGGCGAGGGTGGTGGGGCCCACGGCCATTGTGGCGGCCTCCAAAATGTATGGCAAGGTCGTCTTCTTCTTAACATCGGAGGCCGCCGCCGAGGAGGCGGTGGAGAAGGGCCTGGCGGTAGGGGGCATTTTTGTCCCCCTAGAGCCGCTAGAGGACCTGGGCATCCGCCTGGTCCTAACCTCCGTCCCTCCCTTTCTCCCTAATGCCGCCCTGTTACCCGCCCTTTCTACCTTGGAGAAGCCCATCTCTGTCATCAGCCCTCTCCCGTTGGGCTGCAAAGACCCCGCCCTCCGTCACGTCCTCTCGTTCCGCCGGCAAGTGCAGCTTCAACTGCCGCCGGCGGCTCGTGACGGAGAGGCGCTGGAGGGGTCCTTCCTAGTCCCCTACCAGGGGACCCGTTACCGGGTGCATTATTCCACGGGGGAGACCCGGTGCTACCTCTGCTGGGCGATGGCGCACGTCCGGAGGGACTGCCCCCTGGCCCAGGAAGGAGGGGCATCCGGGACCCCTGAGCCCCGGCAGGGCACCGGCCCTGTCATCACCGACACCCCTGGCTGCCTGGCGCCCGAAACCACCCCTCCTCCTTCCCAGTCCACCGTTGCTCCCGCTCGGGCCCAAGGGGCACCTCCCCAACTATGCCCAGACGAGCGGGAGAACCCCGCCCCCGCTGTTTGCAATCTGGCAGGGCCTGTGGAGGAAGGTGCGGCAGAGACACCGCCAAGCATGGGAGAGGGCCCGCCCCAAGAGGAATCTTCCCTCCCTTGTGCTGCCCCACCGTTTCCCCCTCGAGTCCCTGAGCCATCGCCTCTGCCCCCTGACACAACCCCTACTAGCCAGCCCCTGGATGATACCATGGAGGGCTGGGCCCTAGTCCAGGGGAAGCAGGGCAAGCGGAAGGCTCGAGCTCCGCTCCTCCCATCTAATGCGGAGGCCCCCCGGAAGATCAGGAAGGGGGGCACTGATGCCGAGCCTTCCGCTCTACCCATGGGTGTGTTCCATCCAGCGGTGCCGGCTGGGGAAGACGTGGCAGCACTGGAAGGCAGTATCTCCCCTCCATGGGAGTCCCTCCCCTCCAAGACCCCCGAGGCACCATCTGAAACCCGAATGTGCCCCGAAGCAACCGTCGCGTCAGGTGCCGGTGGGGAGAATCCCGGGGTAGCGGAAAACAATTTCCCATCTATATATGAGGAGATCGAGGCCCTGGGTCTGACCCTGGTCACCCAGGGGGAGGACGATCCTATGCCAGTGGGCCTCGATCTGGGCGACTTCACTCCAGCCCCCCTTTCCCCATGCTCCCTCCCCCTAACCGTTGCTTCCGCTCCCACCTCCGAGGGGCCCCTGGACTCCTCCATCAACCCAGCTGCAGATGGCACCCCACTGAGGGCCGCCAAACCTGTTGAGGTGACAGCCAGTGCCACGCGGCCAGGACCTGAGCCACCAGGGGCACCCGTCGTTGGTGAGGAGCATTCGACCTCCTTCCCGGGAGAGGGCCCTACAGAAGAGAGTCCACCCCCGATGCCATGGCTGCCAAATCCACCATAGAGCCTGCGCCCGGCATCACTGAGAGCCCTCTACCCGCCCAGAATCTCACCTCTAACCTTGCCCCTGCCCCTGTCCCTATCCCTATCCCGTCCACATCCCGAGATGTTATTGCCGCCCCTGGGGCTGTCTACTTCCCCTTGCCAACAGATGACCCCCAGGGAGCGGCCTTTGTGTTTCCCTGTCCCGATCTACCAGGGGCTACTATCTTCCCGGCGCCCCCACCTATCGCCCCAGCATTTAAGCCAACATATCAGGAGCCCCGTCGGGGGTCCGCACCCTGTCTGCCCGTCTCGGTGGGCCATGGGGCTGTACCAAGGGCCCCGTTGGAGAGTAATCAGGAGACCGTAACCCCAGCCCCCCATGCGCTGCGAGAGGAGTTGCGGGAGTTCCTAGAAGACGTCCGTGGCTCCCGCAACAAAGTCCAGCTAGCCCTCCAGTGATGGGGGGACTTTAATCAAATCCTCCGGGCCGCAAGGGACCTCATGGGGGAGGGTAAAAGGACCGGAAGGCAGGGTGCCGCGGCCTACCAGCGGGTCCGCCTCTTCCGTGACTCCTTACTCACCTACGGGATGGGTCACGGACTGCTCCGCGGTTCGCCGGGAGCTGCGAGCATCCCTGCAGGCGAGGATCCCCCCAGCCCTCCTTATGGCACCTTTTACCATCGCAACATTGAACACCCGCGGCTGTAGGATGGGTCTCCGCAGGTCCCAGGTGCTCTCCTTCCTTCGGGAGGGGAGGTACTCTGTGGTTTTCCTGCAGGAGACCCATACGGATCCGACCACCGAAGACAGCTGGCGGCTGGATTGGGGGGACAGGGTCTACTTTAGCCACCTCACAGTTCGTACGGCTGGAGTGGCGACCCTGTTCTCCCCCGACCTACGGCCCAAGGTGCTGGGGGTCGCCGCGGCTGTGCCGGGTCACCTGCTGCACCTCCGGGTCCGCATGGAGGGGCTCGTAGTCAACCTCGTCAACATCTATGCCCCAGCAGCGAGCCCGGAGCAGCTGCAATTCTATCAGCAGGCGTCCGCCTTCCTCGGCACCTTGGATCCTCAGGAGTGCCTGGTCCTGGGAGGGGACTTTAACATCACCCTCGAGGAGCGGGACCGCTCGGGGACCGAGCAGAGCCCGGCCGCCGTCGCCGTCCTCCAGGAGATAGTCGAACACCACTCCCGGTGTCTGGCGCGACCACCACCGGGATGACACTTCCACGTTCACCTTTGTCCGGGTGGAGGCCCATCGGTCACGCCTCTCCCGGTTGGACCGCATTTATTTATCACGCTTTCATCTTTCACGAGCCCACTCCTCCAGCATCCGGCCGGCCCCATTTTCTGACCATCATATAGCCACCGTGACAGTCTCCCTCTGCACGGAGAGACCGGGGCCAGCCTATTGGCATTTTAACAACTGCTTGCTGGAGGATGCGGGCTTCGTGGCGTCCTTCCGGGAGTTCTGACTGGCCTGGCAAGGACAGCGGCGTGACTTTCCCCCGGCGCGGTGGTGGTGGGACTTAGAGAAGGTGCGCGCCCGGCTCTTCTGCCGTGACTACACCCGGGGCGCCAGCCGACGGAGGGATGCAGCGATAGAGCAGTTGGAACAGGAGGTTTTAGAACTGGAGAGGCGTCTGGCCGCCAGCCCCGAGGATCCACCCCCCTGCGGAGCGTGCTGGGAGAAGCAGGAGGAGCTTCGGGCCCTCGAGGACCATCGGGCCCGGGGTGCGTTTGTTTGATCCCGCATCCGTCTCCTTCGGGAGATGGATTGCGGCTCCCGCTTCTTCTACGCCCTGGAGAAAAAGAGGGGGGCTAAGAAACATATCATCTGCCTACTGGCAGAAGATGGCACCTCCCTCACGGATCCGGTGGAGATGTGCGAGAGGGCGAGAGCCTTCTACGCAAGCTTTTTCTCCCCAAATCCGACCGATCCTAATGCTTGCAGAGTGCTTTGGGAGGAGCTCCCGATGGTCAGCGTGGGCGACCGAGACCAGCTAGAGCTGCCTCTCATTCTGGCCGAGTTCTCGGAAGCCCTCCGTCGCATGCCCACCAATAAATCAGATCCACCGAGTGCATACTTCTACTACTCCATAAAGAAGGGTGGATTAATAAAAAATGTGTTTTCCAATTTAAAGCAAAATGATTAAAAGAGACAGTGGCAGATCCAAGCTGGCCTCAACAGAGCAGGTGGGTATGAATGACGAGTGACAGTAACCATGAAGAGAAAAGACTGCCCACGGATGTTCATTCCTCAATGCCATTCTGTTTTCTTCTTATCAGTAAAATTGTATGGTGATTCTGGAAAGGCTCAGAAAACTGGTATCAGGAAAATTTCCTACCATTCCAGTTGCACAAAAAAAAAAGGGGGGGGGGGAGGGCAGGGGAACCTAACCATGAATAATTTTTCCTATATATATTCATTGTCTCTATTCTTTGACAAAAATGATTCAACATGAAATCTGCCTTCATATACGGAGGAGTGAAAGTACTGAAGCCAATGCACTTCTGAGAATCAAGCCACTTCTTTAGGTGCCTAAATATGAACTAGGTGACTGTGTTTGAGATTTTTGTCCTGAGGGTCATATATTTCTCTCACTAAAAATACACAGTTGAATTCTAGTTGAAGTAAACAGATGTTGTTTTCCCGAGTGTGGAAAAATGAACCTGGTTGAAGGGCTTATACGGAAAAAAAAAAGTGAGGTGGGGGAGAAGGAAGGAATTCTTGTTTAACTGGATGCATAAATGTTCTCATCTGGAGGTTTGGCTTAAGCTTTTCTGTATTTCTCCTTTTTCTGCATTGTACACATCTTTCTTTTTCTGGTCTTGCTCTGCTTTTTATTGCCTAGGCTAGTTTAGTTTTTCCCAACCCCACTCACAA
Organism: Dermochelys coriacea; assembly: GCF_009764565.3. Classification (NCBI taxonomy): domain Eukaryota; kingdom Metazoa; phylum Chordata; order Testudines; family Dermochelyidae; genus Dermochelys; species Dermochelys coriacea. Next base: position 61,763,475 of record NC_050075.1, on the reverse strand, counting down.
GTACCCCATTAGTATCAAGGGCCTGATCCTGCAGGGAGCTCCATGCAGACAGCTCTAACATCTACTTTCCCATGAGATTATCTCTGAATTTTGCAGGTCTTAGAGATCAATTGATTTGGGGAGCTGAATGACCTACTTCTTAATTATGTGGTATACTCCCCCTCCAAATGGGAAGAATTCACAGGAAACTCCACAAGGGAACCTTTCAGCGTAGCTTGTGTAGGAGACTATAGTGTGTAGGAGACCTTATATTTCTTAATTATTTTTATTTGGATGAAATGTAACAATATGACATCAAACATTAATGGAGAAAGTAAGTAAAACCTGCCATGCCCAATGGGCTTAATAACAAAGAAAAGATCAACTGCAAAGCATTATTAGAGTCACAGCAAGACAAGTCCTAGTGGGTAATATTTCTATACTTCACTTCCTTCTAGGCTGGCTAATGAAAAAATAGCTGTTCTCTCATTCCAATCAATACATTGTGCAATATCTAGAAAATAAACTTTTAGTAGTGCAGTAGAAACATGACCCTTTGATCGTGTCTCTGACAATGAATTTCCTGTAAATACTACAGAAATGTTCTTGAGGAGTGTGCTCTTAGAGGTCTGTGGTATTGGCAGATCATTTGAAATCTCTGCTATTAGAATAAGGAGGCCAAACTCATTTCTGGTTTACACCATTGAGGGTCTGGCCTGTTCAAGACCAACAGTACAACCCACAGTCCCACACCCATGCCGTTATTCATCACACACACACACACACACACACACACACACACAAATCCTCCAACTCCATTAATTATTAAACTGAATGACATATTTAAACCTTCTCATCCTCTGTGTTCTCAGTCTAACTGTGCAAATGCACCTACATTGGATGATATCATTCACAAGTTAAACACATGCTTTGCTTGAGTGCAGTTTTCATTTTGAAGGGAAATTGATTCTGCTCCTACTAGTGGAGTCTTTGGTTTCTGTTTTGGGAGCTCAGCCTCCTTCCTGAGAGCTGCATTTTACAGTCTGGTAGGGAAAGATTAGGTTATTTGTCTTTTGGAAGTTTCTCTAATGGATTTGGAATGTTTTCAATCAAATGTCAAATACTGAGTACCCAGTATTGCCACACAGTACTGTAAACCAACAGTGATCTAGAATACACATTATATAGTCACATCACAAAAATTCTACCGATCAGATATAACCACAGGTTATTCTTTAATTAACCTTTTTTCTTCACATTCACCACACTCTTATGTTTTAACCAAATTTCTGAAAACACATTTCATCTATAGATTTCTCATGAGCAGTTTGTTTTATGAATAGTCAACGTTTAAAATTTGAATGGTGTTGGTTAATTTCAGTTTGACACAAAGATCATCTGGTCTGTTTTCCACTTAGAGTAGGTGAGTATATCTTGGAATCAGGTGCCTAGTTCACATACTCATGTTTATTCATTCAGAATTTGCTTTCCACAAGTATTCTCCAATATTTGTTTAAAATGTGTTGTTTCCACAAATATTCCTACCAATAAATTCATGTATTAAAATATTTACAGAAAACAAGTCAAAGATGCACATTCACAGATTAACCAAATTTGTTTAAAAACATGCACAAATATCCTCAAGAATGTCCGTTGTAACTAGACAAGGGTAAATACTTCAGTGATGTGTGTTCTGGTCATGTGCTATGAATAAATAATTGGGAAATTCTCTGTCTTGGTTAGGCAGTCACAGTAAGGCATATAGATGACACAAAATTGCTCAAGCTGAGAGATATGTATGGGGGAAACAATGACAATATTTAGCTGAAATGAAGGCTGGAATCTCTGCTTGGAATCCAATTAATGAAAATCAAAGGAAATTATCTGGTGAATATTTTGCTTGTCTTATTGCATTAAGAGTTCTACCATTATTTGCAGTTTACTCATATTGTTTTCAAACTAGAAGAATCTGAACCTCCATAAAACTGAATATTCCATTCATGAAAATGTTTACAAAAATGATTTCTGGGTCAATACATAATACTCTCTTGAGCTGTGATGAAATACCATTGTTTTAGTATAGTAAAAAGACAGAAATCTTCATGATTTACCTAATTCTTCCAATGGTGTCATCCAGAGCTTCGTTTTGCACCAGTGATAAATCCCTGAGAAACCCTTGATTGCTCATCCCACTTATATCAGAAGTTAGCTTTTAATCAGTACAAATGGTAGTACATTATTTAATGTTCAGCGTTCCAGTTCGTTAATTATTGATCATTCATGATCTAGAGTTATGCCACACTAATTAGTCATAGTTTTTAGAAGTTGGAAGTATTTTGCTCTTCACTAGTTGAGTTTGCAAGTAGAATGTACTTTTAAATCAGATCAATCTTCACTGCAATATATTAATATAGTGCACCTTCTTTTTAAAAGGACAGACTGTGACTTATCTAAGAACAGGAGAATAAGGAGAAGTAAGACTCCCTCTACCAGCCTGTGCATCTGCATTATGGCACCCTGCATCACAGCTTAGTTAACCTTTAACAGTGAATTTTATCTGCCATTCACTTAGTGTGATAAGTTCCTTCTGAAAATTCTCAGAATAGTCTCTAGACTTGAGTGATCTCAACTTTGAGACATCTGCAAATTTTGCCACCTTTTAGAGCTCAACTCCTAGATCATTAATGAATATATTAAACATTAGTAGGGTTGCCAACTTTCTAACTGCACAAAACCAAACACCCTTGCCCCACCCCCTGCCCCACCCTGCCCTGGGGCCCTGCCCTGGCCCCTTCTCTGAGGCCCCACTCCCCCTCACTCCAGCCCCCCTCCCTCCATTGCTGTTCTCCCCCACCCTCACTCACTTTCACAGGACAAAGGGTTGGGATGCAGGAGGGGATGAGGGCTTCAGCTGGGGTGAGGGCTCTGGGGTGGGGCCAGAAATGAGGGGTTCAGAGTGCAGGAGGGGTCTCTGGGCTGGGACAAGGGGTTGTGTTATAGGACAGGTTCAGGGTGCAGGAGGGAATCTGGGTGCGGAAGGGGGTTCAGGCCTGGGGCAGGGTGTTGGGGTGCAGGTGGGGGTGTGGGGTCTGGGAGGGAGTTAGGGTGCGGGAGGGGGCTCCAACATGGGGCAGGGGGTTCAGGGTGCAGGCTCCAGCTGGGCGGCACTTACCTCAGGTGGCTCCTGGTCAATGGCACAGCAGGGCTAAGGCAGACTCCCTGCCTGCTCTGGCTCTGCGCTGCTCCCGGAAGCAGCCACCATGTCTGGCCCCTAGGTGGAGGCGTGGCCAGGCGGCTCTGTACAGTGTGCACTGCCCATGCCCACAGATGCCGCCCCTACAGCCCTCATTGGCCACGGTACACAGCCAATGGGAGCTGCTGAGGCAGCACTCGGGGCAGGGTCAGCGCACGGAGCTTCTCTGATCGCATCTGCATACACCTAGGGCTGCAGGGACATTCCGGCTGCTTCCGGGAGCTGCATGGAGTTAGGGCAGGCAGGGAGCCTGCCTTAGCCCCACTGCACCGCCGACCAGACATTTAATGGTGCAGTCAGCACTGCTGACCAGAGACACCAGTGTCCCTTTTCCACCAGGAATTCTGGTCGAAAACCAGATACCTGGCAACCCTAAACACTAGTCTTAGTAGAGAACCTTGTGGCATCAGCTATTAACTTTTTGCCTTGATGAATACTGACCATTTATTCCTATTTAGTATCTATGATGCCCAAAGTACCTTTAAAAAAAATCACTAATTTCTCAATGGGTAAAATTCACCCCTGTGCAAAAGGCCCACACAAGATTATGCACCAACTAAATCCCACTCATGCCCTATTTTCAGGTGGCCCTTTGCACACAGTTAAATTAAACCCCATCTGTGTAGGAGCAAAGCCTGAAAAACTAAATTCCACACAGCAGAACCACAGTGCTCTGTCATTCAAAATAATGGGGTCTTTCTCTCCCTTTCTTTATCAGTGGCAGTGTGAAGAAAACAACTGCACTGAATGCAATGCCTACAGCAATTGCACAAATCTGGTACCCTTTATGAATATGATAGACATGGAAATCATACCAAATTATTCCCAATTGCATGCTTTCTCATAATGCATGAAAGTTGCTGAAGGAGTCCTCCTTTTTCCCCTTCCCTCTGTAAAGTGAGAATATAGAAAATTGCTGAAAGGAGAACAAAAATTTAATAGAAGCTTTTTTTCTAAATCGCTTTGGTTTTATTAATGGTTTCCATTCATCTTCTTGGCTTTTTTCCTGCTAATAACTGGGCTGGAGAAATAACAAAATTCAAACTATATGGAATTATAGAACTTTATTTTATCCCATGCAATTTTACTATTATTATTATATTATATTTAAGAAATTACAAAATGACTGTAATGTTCGTAGTCAAAGAATGAAGGAACTCTGTTGATTTTTTCCATTAAACTAACACTACTAAAATCACAATGAATGTCTTAATCAGAGATCTTTATGAACTGGAATCTTTCATGTATTAAAAGTAGGCCTTTGGTTCATAAAACAATTATGCTGAGTTTATTTTTACCACAGCCTACAAAGGAGATAATCCCTCTTATTAAAGGTTCAAATATCAAATGCAGAAGACAGGTTTAATGGAATTATTTTTTTAATCTTTTCACTGTCACCACAAGTGCCACCTGACATTAATCCCCTGGCACCAATAATAAGATTAAATGAGAATTTTTACCTTTGGTATTGTATGATAGACTGAAGTGTAGGAAGAAATCTCATCACTGGTTTAAAAAAGATTTAGTGTCAGCTGCATGGCAATACAGGAGAAACTGTCTATGGGAAAATAGCTAGGTATATAGTAAGCAACAGGAAAACATAAGCCTTTTGTATCTCGTGCTACATCATAATCCAAACACTGCCCTTCCCCCCAAAAAACCCCTGTCATCTGAGAAGACATACTTGTTAATCACTAGAGTTTCCTTCTAAACAAGCCAAATGTACTGCAGAGTGGGACATTTTTTCTGAAGTAACCTCCATATATCTAATCAAACATCTAAATATGTTATACTTATGGCAGCTTGAGTGAAACTGCCACAGATCAGAAACTAAGGGCCCATCCTGCAATGTGCAGATTGCCTGCTATGAATTATTGAGCCCTCTTAGCTTCCACTGAAGTCAAGTTGAAGGAGGAGCTCAGCACGTTGAACTGGGGTTAGGCCCCATGTTAGAAACAACCTTTGCTCTGATACATCAAGGGGACAGATTTTCAAAAGAATTCAGCATCCAGCAGATCAACAGGACTGCTCAGTTCCCATTTATGCACCAAAGTAAGTGGCCGAATTTTCAAATAGGAGCTAAACTCTTAAAATCTGACCCAAAATGTGGGTTCTGAGTATTTGAAAATTCGATTCCTGAAATTTTTTGAGAATCAGGCCCCAACAGTTCACTAAGCCCACCAGGAGGTGGTGCTTCAGGAAATGCCATTTCTGTGCATCATTTCTGTGCAGTGGTCAGCAGCCAGCACCAAGGCTATAGGAGATTCATTTCAATTACTTGGCACTTGCATCCAATTGGAATGTAACATTAAGGTTAGCAGTCACAGTGAAAATGCTGTGTAATCCACCTATATGTCTATAGTCTACACACAGAGGAATCTTTCCAAATACTTTTAACCTCACGTTTAGTCAAAATTTTAAAGCTATATATGTGATCTGCCAATGATTTAAACAGTTTTTGCATGTAAGGGAAATAATTCAGTTTATCTTTTAGTATTAAGCTATTTCTAAATGTACCCCATGAAATTGTCATGTTTGTTGTGTACTGCAACTTTACATTTCTAATAAACAGGATCAGAGGAGAGCCTCATTGTGCTCTCCCTAGTAGACTTTATTTTTGTTCTTCCTTGTTGTTTTCCTTAATCTACAATAAAAGCCTTTTTTCACAGCAAGTACATGTTCTTCTATTTGTTCATTGAACATAATAACTTCTTACTTGCTGTGAGCTGAGTTTTGTGATCTGCATTGCCTTTCTGTGTGTTAATGATATCAGGAACAGCTATACCAGAGCAGGGAGAAGAATTTGTTATTTTGCTTTGGGTATTTATGACACCTTCAGTTTTTTCAAGAGAGACAATGGTCCCTTAATTCCAGTCCTGGGATTAAGAAATAAGAAAGTGATTTCCAAATATTCCATTTGAAAATGCATTTGTAAATTTTAAGTCTCCACGTGTTCTGCTAACATCTTAAACAGTTTTTAGTATGTATTTATTTAAAATCATTACAATTCCCCTTTGATCAATGCATGCAAGATATAATTAGGCCCCAACCCTGTAAACATGCATATAATTAGCCCAAGACTAAAACTGTGAAGTTAATTAGATTAGTTATGTGCATAAATGTTTGCAGGATTGGGGCCTTAGATACCAGTTCTTCAAGCTACTCTGCATGGGCAGACTGTAGGCCTGCATTGAGCCCCATTGACTTCAATGAGATCCCATGCAGACAAGGGACTGTCTGCATGGAACAACTTGCAGAAATATGACCTACCTCACAGAACTCCCTGCAAGAGCGGGCTCTGGTTTGTAATTGCTTTGGGATGAATTGTGTCTTCCTAATTTTGCTACCTGATGTGTAAAACATTTAAGACCCAATCCTGAGTGACACCTTTGGTCACTACTACAATACAAATGTTAAATAATCATAAATCAGAAAAAAAAGTTGTATTTTCAATATATTGTTATGATAGTATGAGATGCTTTAACAAAACCAAAACCCACACAAAGGGTGTGTCTACACTACAATTAAAAACCTGTGACTGGCTGTGCCAGCTGACTCAGGCTCATGGGGCTCAGGCTAAGGGGCTATTTAATTGCCGTGTAGCCATTCAGGTTTGGGCTAGAACAGCACTTCTCAAATTGTGGGTCAGGACCCCAAATTGGGTCATGACTCCATTTTAATGGAGTCGCTAAGGCTGGCATTATATTTGCTGGGCCCAGGGCCGAAGCTCGAGCTCCACTGCACAAGGGCTTCAGTCCCAGGCAGTGGGGCTCGGGCTTCGGCTTCAGCCCTGGGCAGTGGGGCTCAGTTTACAAGCCCCCTGCCCAGGGCTGAATTCCTTGGGCTTCTGCTTTGGCCCCCCACATGGGGCAACAGGGCTCAGGTGGGTTCAGGCTTTGGGTCTCCACCTTGGGGTCATACAGAAAGGGGTCATGGTACAATGAAGTTTGAGAACAGCTGAGCTAGAGCTTGGGCTTTAGGACCCTGCAAGATGGGATGGTCCCAGAGCTCAGACAACACCTGAGCCAGACCATCTACACCACAATAAAACAGCCCCTTTGCCTGAGCCCCATGAGACCAAGTCCGCCGGCACAGGCCAGTCACGGGTGCTTAATTGCAGTGTAGACATATCCAAAGAGACTTGGCTGG